>NW_028225180.1:86969435-87019435 GCF_052327205.1 Somniosus microcephalus | reverse complement strand
AACATTTCCCCTCAACTCCTCTCAAATCCTTCCACCAATGACTTTAAATCTGTGCTCCCTGGTTATTGACCTCTCTGCTAAGGGGAAGTAGGTCCTTCCTATCCACTCCATCTCGGCCCCTCATAATTTTATACACCTCAATTAAATCTCCCCTCAGCCTCCTCTGTTCCAAGGAAAACAACCCCAGCCTCTCCAATCTTTCCTCATAGCTAAAATTCTCCAGTCCTGGCAACATCCTCAGAAATCTGCTCTGTACCCTCTCTAGTGCAATCACATCTTTGCTGTAATGTGGTGACCAGAACTGCACGCAGTACTCCAGCTGCGGCCTAACTAGTGTTTTATACAGTTGAAGCATAACCTCCCTGCTCTTGTATTCTATGCCATGGCTAATTACGGCAAGCATTCCGTATGCCTTCTTAACCACCTTATCTACCTGGCCTGCTACCTTCAGGGATCTGTGGACATGCACTCCAAGGTCCCTTTGTTTCTCTACACTACTCAGTGTCCTACCATTTAATGAGTATTCCCTTTCCTTGTTAGCCCTCCCCAAATGCATTACAGGAAACTTTTTTTTATCCGGCACGGACAGGACCGACGTGGTGCCGGTTCATCAAAAATTCCGGATCACCGAGCGCTATAGTAGAAGATACGGAGAGCTGAGAGCTCCGTATAAAGCAACAAACCCTGTTGCTTAGCAACAGGTTCAGAACAATGGCCACAAGTTCCAAGCGTCTCTGTAGCTTAGCAACAGCTGCAGCCACACCCTTGCACAGCAACAGACGGAGGAAGGCAAATACAATATGAAGTAAAACCTACTCCTGAATTTTGCCGGTTAACCGAGATTTCCGGTTATTTAGATGGCGGTGAATCGAAAGTTTCCTGTACCTCAGACTTCTCCGGATTGAATTCCATTTGCCACTGTTCTGCCCACCTGACCAGTCTATTGATATCTTCCTGCACTTCTTCACACAAAGGGGAGTGGAAATCTGGAACTCTGTCCCCCAAAAAAGGTTGTGGAGTCAATTGAAAATTCCAAAACTGAGATGGAGAGATTTTTTTGTTGGGTAACGGCATCAAGGGTTACGGAACCAAGGCGGGTAGATGGGAGATGAGACACAGATCAGCCGCGATCTCACTGAATGGTGGAGCAGGCTCGAGGGGCTGAATGGCCTCCTCCTGTTCCTGTGTAACAGGCTCGAGGGGCTGAATGGCCTCCTCCTGTTCCTGTGTAACAGGCTCGAGGGGCTGAATGGCCTCCTCCTGTTCCTGTGTAACAGGCTCGAGGGGCTGAATGGCCTCCTCCTGTTCCTGTGTAACAGGCTCGAGGGGCTGAATGGCCTCCTCCTGTTCCTGTGTAACAATCAAGGGGGCTGAATGGCCTCCTCCTGTTCCTGTGTAACAGGCCCGAGGGGGCTGAATGGCCTCCTCCTGTTCCTGTGTAACAGGCTCGAGGGGCTGAATGGCCTCCTCCTGTTCCTGTGTAACAGGCTCGAGGGGCTGAATGGCCTCCTCCTGTTCCTGTGTAACAGGCTCGAGGGGGCTGAATGGCCCTCTCCTGTTCCTGTGTAACAGGCTCGAGGGAATGAATGGCCTGCTCCTGTTCCTGTGTAACAGGCTCGAGGGGCTGAATGGCCTCCTCCTGTTCCTGTGTAACAGGCTCGAGAGGCTGAACGGCCTCCTCCTGTTCCTGTGTAACAGGCTCGAGGGGCTGAATGGCCTCCTCCTGTTCTGATGCATCCTGTACTTGACTCAGTTTCTGAAACTATGACTGAATCCCATTCGGAGTCTAGCTGAGTGCCTTTCAGAACCCGGGCAATGAGTGGGACACCGTACGTTGTGCTAACTTGAGTTTGGAATGGCAGCCCCAGTTACCGCGGAACGCTCGATGGCCGCGAGCTGCCCGTTCGTCACCACCTACCTCGCTCGCCAGCTTCTCGTACTCTTCCATCAGTTTCTCATTCTCCTGATTCACGGCAAGCACCTTGCAGATCCTGTTGGCAGCGGTCTCGGCCTGGGGGAGCAAACAAATCCACAACGAGGATTAGGAACTGGTGAAGGCCGCTCAGCCCAACAGGCCTGTCCCTTATTGATTAATCTTAGCCCCCACCGTCTCCCCCAACCCCACCTTCTCCCCATATCCCTCAATCCCACCTTCTCCCCATATCTCCCAACCCCACCTTCTCCCCACATCCCCCAACCCCACCTTCTCCCCATATCCCCCAACCCCACCTTCTCCCCGTATCCCCAACCCCACCTTCTCCCCATATCCCCCAATCCCACCTTCTCCCCATATCCCCCAACCCCATCTTCTCCCCATGTCCCCCAATCCCACCTTCTCCCCATATCCCTGTCGCACCTTCTCCCCATATCCCCCAACCCCACCTTCTCCCCATATCCCCCAATCCCACCTTCTCCCCGTATCCCTCAACCCCACCTTCTCCCCATAGCCCTCAACCCCACCTTCTCCCCATATCCCCCAATCCCACCTTCTCCCCATATCCTCCAATCCCACCTACCTGCCATATCCCTCAACACCACAATCCCACTTACCCACCACATCCCTCCCACCACCTTCTCCACATATCCTCCAACTCCACCTTCTCCCCATATCCCTCAGTCGCACCTACCCACCATATCCCTCAACCTCACCTTCTCCCCATATCCCTCAGTCCCATCTTCTCCCCATATCCCTCAGTCCCACCTTCTCCCTATATCCCTCAGTCCCACCTACCCACCATATCCCTCAATCCCACCTTCTCCCCATATCCCTCAGTCGCACCTTCTCCCCATATCCCTCAGTCCCACCTTCTCCCCATATCCCTCAGTCCCACCTACCCACCATATCCCTCAGTCGCACCTTCTCCCTATATCCCTCAGACACACCTACCCACCATATCCCTCAATCCCACCTTCTCCCCATATCCCTCAGTTGCACCTTCTCCCCATATCCCTCAGTCGCACCTTCTCCCTATATCCCTCAGACACACCTACCCACCATATCCCTCAGTCGCACCTTCTCCCCATATCCCTCAGTCGCACCTTCTCCCCATATCCCTCAGTCGCACCTTCTCCCTATATCCCTCAGTCGCACCTTCTCCCTATATCCCTCAGACACACCTACCCACCATATCCCTCAGTCCCACCTACCCACCATATCCCTCAATCCCACCTTCTCCCCATATCCCTCAGTCGCACCTTCTCCCCATATCCCTCAGTCGCACCTTCTCCCTATATCCCTCAGACACACCTACCCACCATATCCCTCAATCCCACCTTCTCCCCATATCCCTCAGTCGCACCTTCTCCCCATATCCCTCAGACACACCTACCCACCATATCCCTCAATCCCACCTTCTCCCCATATCCCTCAGTCGCACCTTCTCCCTATATCCCTCAGACACACCTACCCACCATATCCCTCAGTCCCACCTACCCACCATATCCCTCAATCCCACCTTCTCCCCATATCCCTCAGTCGCACCTTCTCCCCATACCCCTCAGTCGCACCTTCTCCCCATATCCCTCAGTCCCACCTTCTCCCCATATCCCTCAGACACACCTACCCACCATATCCCTCAGTCGCACCTTCTCCCTATATCCCTCAGACACACCTTCTCCCCATATCCCTCAGTCGCACCTTCTCCCTATATCCCTCAGTCCCACCTATCCACCATATCCCTCAGTCGCACCTTCTCCCCATATCCCTCAGACACACCTACCCACCATATCCCTCAGTCCCACCTACCCACCATATCCCTCAATCCCACCTTCTCCCCATATCCCTCAATCCCACCTTCTCCCCATATCCCTGTCGCACCTTCTCCCCATATCCCTCAGTCGCACCTTCTCCCCATATCCCTCAGTCGCACCTTCTCCCCATATCCCTGACACACCTACCCACCATATCCCTCAGTCCCACCTACCCACCATATCCCTCAATCCCACCTTCTCCCCATATCCCTCAATCCCACCTTCTTCCCATATCCCTCAGTCGCACCTTCTCCCCATATCCCTCAGTCGCACCTTCTCCCTATATCCCTCAGACACACCTTCTCCCTATATCCCTCAGACACACCTACCCACCATATCCCTCAGACACACCTACCCACCATATCCCTCAGACACACCTTCTCCCCATATCCCCCAACCAACATCACTAAAACCGATGATCAGCTCGATGGTCTACACTGATGGACATTACCTGCTCGGCCCCAGCAAAGGCATGGTAGAAGCAAGACACGTAGGTCATGATGGCCTTCTCGTCGGGCTTGGGTGTGTTCACAATGTCTGAGGAGAAAGGGAAGAGACGAGGACAGTGAGACGCCACTGAAGAACGTCAACAGACGTTCCGCGAGATCTCTGCCGGATCCACCGCTTTTCACCTCACCCACCATCGGATGGCGTCGGTTTGGGGGAACGCAAAAGTGCCACGCGCCACCGTGATGTCATCGCAGCGAGATCGACAGAGAGTGAGATAGAAAGAGAGAGTGAGATAGAGAGAACAAGAGTCAGAGAGAGAGTGAGTTAGAAAGAGTCAGAGATTGCGATCGAGAGAAAGGGAGATTGAGAGAGTGAGAGATTGAGAGGGAGAGAGATTAAGAGAGACAGAGAGAGACAGATAGAGACAGAGAGAGACAGAGACAGAGAGAGAGACAGAGACAGAGAGAGACAGAGAGAGAGAGAGACAGAGAGAGAGAGAGAGAGAGAGACACAGAGAGAGAGAGAGAGAGACAGAGAGAGAGAGAGAGACAGAGACAGAGAGAGAGACAGCAAGCTAAGCCAAACAACCCCAGATTTCAAGGAATTGGATGATCTGTCAAAATTGAGATTAGTCCTAGGAGAAGGAGACAGACCATACCTTGGGGCTAAATATGTAACAACATGTCACAACCTGAGGACTGTTTAAAAGTAAGACTGTTTAAAATTAATATTGAACGTACCAAATGAAGTAGAAAGACTGTTTAAAATTAATATTGTTTAAAAGTAATATTGTATATACCCAACAAATGTCAAATCGATTGACACCTACAGAATGTTGGAAAACTGTACCTTTTTGCTATGTAAGCTTTGGCAATATGGTTCTCTGTAAACTTTCATGCCAATAAAGCATTTGAACTGAACTGAACTGACAGAGAGAGAGAGAGACAGAGAGAGGGACAGAGAGAGATCTGCGTTTACGTGTTCAATCATACATGTTTTTCGGTGCTTTGGCAACATAAGGTGTACCTTGTCATGCCAATAAAGCAATTTGAATTGAATTGAATTGAATTGAGAGGGAGAGAGAGAGGGAGAG
The DNA here is from genome assembly GCF_052327205.1 of Somniosus microcephalus. Lineage (NCBI taxonomy): Eukaryota > Metazoa > Chordata > Chondrichthyes > Squaliformes > Somniosidae > Somniosus > Somniosus microcephalus. The sequence goes on along the minus strand of NW_028225180.1, from coordinate 87,014,142 downwards.
AGAGACAGAGAGAGAGACGGAGAGAGAGACAGAGAGAGAGACAGAGAGAGAGACAGAGAGAGAGGCAGAGAGAGAGAGACAGAGAGAGAGAGAGAGACAGAGAGAGAGAGAGACAGAGAGAGGGCAGAACTAGGCCAATATCCATTAATAATCACTATCCAAAAAAGAGCCACCAAATTTTGGAAACACCTAGAAATGAGCAACCCCCAATGCTATCATTACGAAGCCCTGAAATGCCAAGAGAGGACCATAAAGAAGAATACCCTCAGTCAACTAGTCCTGGGACTCAGTAAAGTAACTACAACACTACTAACAATAACCAGCCCCAGGACAGTGACAGCGTAACACAAAGAATTTGACCCAACACAATCGTCGCTAAGCAAAAGGAAAAATATCTGTCATATTGGGCAGAAACACCAAAAACCCAAAGCAAACTCAAATGCTACTTGGCCCTAAACAGACAATACAACATAGCTGATTACCTGACCATGGTAAAGGATAGCAAACTGAGAAAAACCTTGACAATGTACAGACTTAGTGAACATAGCCTGGCAATCGAAAAAGGTAGACACAGGCAGACCCGGCTACCAAGGGAGGACAGGATATACTCTCACTGCAGCCAGGGAGTGGTGGAGACAGAGATGCACTTCCTCACAGCTTGTAGAAAATATCAGGGCATAAGGGAGAATTTCTACCCAAAATTCACAAAAATATGCCCGGAATTCAGAAATTTGAATGACGACCAAAAACTCCCATACCTACTAGGGGAAGAGAGAAATTGTGTAACCTTAGCGGCACACTACGTTACAGCTTGCCATAAACAGAGGGACAACCACTAAATATAAGAAAAGAGTATATACAAATTATATGAATGTATATTTATACACTCAGGGATATATCTGTTTGTACACTGTATGGATAGATCTGTATTTTTGTGTACAACCATGAATGTTTTTCGATGCTTTGGCAACATAAGATGTACCTTGTCATGCCAATAAAGCGATTTGAATTGAATTGAATTGACAGAGAGAGACAGAGAGAGAGAGAGAGTGTGAGAGAGACAGAGACAGAGAGAGGGACAGAGAGACAGAGAGTGAGAGACAGAGAGTGAGAGAGAGAGAGACAGAGAGTGAGAGACAGAGAGAGAGAGAGAGAGAGAGACAGAGAGTGAGAGACAGAGAGTGAGAGAGAGAGAGAGAGACAGAGAGAGAGAGCTCACCTTCAGCATCTAACATCTTGGGAATATCTAGGTACTTCTCAGCAACCTCGAAGGCTTGGTTTAAGTTACCGATGGGATCATCCTGGAATGGCGAGAGGATGGATGATCAGAAATGGATGAAACATCTCTTCACTAACCCTACAATACTGACTAACTAGCTCGGGGGATACGAGAGTCTCTGGTGGCCCTCTGTGCCCACGGGGGGGGGGGGGGGAGGCGAGAGCCACAGCACCACACCCGCCTCCTAATTGCCACATAAAAAAACCCCAAAATGGCTGCCAGCATCCACAACATCCCATAATTACCTCCAATGCACCTCACCCCCTCCCCCACCCCCTTATTCCCCAATACCCCCAGAACGCAGCCCTGCAACTGCCCCTTGTTGTCCATTGGGCTGTATAACTTCTGTCCAGCCCCAAAAAACAGGGCAGTGGGAGAGGTCAGGGGTCAGAGTTCGACCCCCCGATGCCATTCCTCTGTTGGCGGTGAAGATCCACCGAAAGACCTAAAATGGCCGCCGTCAGGCGGGAGTGGGCCTAACCGGCTTGGCAAAGGAATGAAAATCCTACTTGTCGCGCCATCCCATTGCACGTTTGGTTCAAGACGGAGGCAGCTCTTCCTCCAGAACGTAGCCAGTCCGAGACGCCGAAGAGTGATTGAGGCTAATGTAGCAACGGGAGGAGGCCGTTCAGTCCCTCGCGCCTGCTCCGATCAGGGCTGACCTGCACCTCATCTCCGTTACCCCTGCCCTTGCTCCGCATCCCCCTTCCCCGCCCGAGAATCGATCTGTCTCAGTCTGGACTGGCCGCCGGCCGCTCGCTCTATAGCACCCCAACCCCTTCATTCTTAGCAAAGGCCACAAAAAGCAGACAGGCAAAGACAGGGAGAGCAGAAAATGAAGGACCTTTCTCAGTTTGGAGTAATCGATGAGATCGGGCCTGTGTCTATGGATGAGAGCGCACAGTGCGAGGCCATCCTTCCAGCTACAGGAACACAGGAAGAGGAGCACAGACAGGAGAAGAGAAGGAGAGTTAATAAGAGAATCGCAGCTCGTTCTAACCTGGCCATTATCCAAACTGGTTCCGACCAACCGTCTCCTCATCAAGCCTAACATTTACCTGGATATTACTCCAAGTATCATCATCACGTTGACACTCCTTACTGCATGGTAACCCCACCCACCCATCTCCTCCGCCGATCCCCCAACCCCACCCACCCACCTTCTCCCCAATCCCACCCACCCACCTCCTCCCCCTATCCCCCAACCCCACCCACCTTCTCCCCAACCCCACCCACCCACCTCCTCCCCCTATCCCCCAACCCCACCCACCCACCTTCTCCCCAATCCCACCCACCCACCTCCTCCCCCTATCCCCCAACCCCACCCACCCACCTTCTCCCCAACCCCACCCACCCAACTCCTCCGCCGATCCCCCAACCCCACCCACCCACCTTCTCCCCAATCCCACCCACCCATCTCCTCCGCTGATCCCCCAACCCCACCCACCCACCTTCTCCCCAATCCCACCCACCCATCTCCTCCCCATATCCCTCAACCCCACCCACCCACCTTCTCCCCATGTCCCCCAATCCCACCCACCCACCTTCTCCCCATATCCCTCAACCCCACCTACCCACCTTCTCCCCATATCCCCCAAACCCACCTACCCACCTTCTCCCCAACCCCACCCACCCACCTCCTCCCCAACCCCACCCACCCACCTCCTCCCCTATCCCCCAACCCCACCCACCTTCTCCCCAATCCCACCCACCCATCTCCTCCGCTGATCCCCCAACCCCACCCACCCACCTTCTCCCCAATCCCACCCACCCATCTCCTCCCCTATCCCCCAACCTCACCCACCCACCTTCTCCCCAACCCCACCCACCCACCTCCTCCCCTATCCCCCAACCTCACCCACCCACCTTCTCCCCATATCCCTCAACCCCACCCACCCACCTTCTCCCCATGTCCCCCAATCCCACCCACCCACCTTCTCCCCATATCCCTCAACCCCACCCACCCACCTTCTCCCCATATCCCCCAAACCCACCTTCTCCCCAACCCCACCCACCCACCTCCTCCCCGATCCCCCAACCACCCACCTTCTCCCCATCCCACCCACCCACCTCCTCCCCTATCCCCCAACCCCACCCACCTTCTCCCCAACCCCACCCACCCACCTCCTCCCCAACCCCACCCACCCACCTCCTCCCCTATCCCCCAACCCCACCCACCTTCTCCCCAATCCCACCCACCCATCTCCTCTGCCGATCCCCCCAACCCCACCTCCTCCCCAATCCCCCAACCCCACCCACCTACCTTCTCCCCAACCCCACCCACCCACCTTCTCCCCAACCCCACCCACCCACCTTCTCCCCAACCCCACCCACCTTCTCTCCATATCCCCCAAACCCACTGTGGTGATTATTCTTTATGTTTAGTAAGAAGTATTGTGATTGGTTGTTTGTTTCCTGCCTTGGGATATATGCTGTAATCTCATTGGTAGTTGATGTCATGTGATTTGTGGTGGCCATCTTAAATTCAGTTCTTTCCAGCCTTTAGTTGGGACTGGGTGTTGAAGATGTGCTACCGGATTTTTAAGTTAATAAAGCCTAGATTAGAAAGGCAAATCTATTCTTTATTTCTATTTATTAACTTTATGTCAGAATGGAGCGATATCTTCAACCAGAACGATTCAATGCTGACCCTAATTCTGCAGGAGTGGATGATAAATGGAAACACTGGTATTGTACATTTAAAAACTTTTTGGGCGTGTTGGATCAAGAGTCTCTAAATAAGCTGAATATGCTGATCAACTACATTGCTCCGGATGTGTATAAGTATATTTTGGACTGTAAAACTTACGAAGTGGCTATTTCTACATTGGAAAAGATTTTTGTTAAACCAAAGAATGAGGTATTTGCACGTCACCTTCTATCTGCCCGTAGGCAGCAGGTGGGAGAATCTTTGGATACTTATTTACAAGCACTTCAGTGCCTTAGTGTTAACTGTAATTATAAGGCCGTGACGGCTGAAGAATATAAGGAAGAATCGGTACGGGATGCTTTTATTAATGGATTACTGTCTAGATCAATTCGTCAGCGGTTGTTAGAAAATAAGACTTTGGATCTTAAGAGTGCTTTTGAGCAAGCTTCTACATTGGATGTGGCTCAGAGAAGTTCGGATTCTTATGCTCTTTTTAATCGGCCTGTGACTGTGGTTTCGGCAGTTCCGGATGAAAAGGAATTATGTGGACTTAATAGGAGTGGTTTACTAGATTCTGAAACAGTTTCTACTTCAGCGGCTGTTGCCTCTAGGATTCAGAAGTGTTATTTTTGTGGGAATGTCCGGCACCCTCGTCTGAAGTGTCCTGCTCGGGAGGCTGTGTGTAGTAAATGCGGCAAGAGAGGTCATTACGCACGTGTGTGTAAATCATCAGGTTCAATTACCTCTGTGACTATTCAGCCTTTAGATAGGGCATTTATTGCATCAATTTCTGCTGCATTTGCTCATGGCCTAAACAAAGCTATAGTTACGGCCCAAGTTAATGGGTTGGAAGTGAAGGCCCTTATGGATACGGGCAGTACCGAGAGTTTTATAAGTCTTCAGTTTGCAAAGGAGAAGCATTTGAAAATTTCGTCTGTTTCCTATCAGGTGTCTATGGCTCAGACGACTCTCACTTCACAAGTAGCTGGTTGTTGCCTTGTGAAATTGATTCTTCTAGGTAATACGTATACTGATATACGCCTATCTGTTTTGCCTAATCTCTGTGTGGATATTTTGATTGGTCATGATGTGCTTCAGTTACACGAGTCTCTCAGTCTTTCATTTGGAGGGACTAAGCCACCTTTATCTATTTGTGGATTAACCTCTTTATCCATTTCTCCATTATCACTTTTTTCCAATTTGATGCCGGATTGTAAGCCAATTGCTACCAAGTCAAGAAGGTATAGCAGTCAGGATAGAGAATTTATTAATTCTGAAGTTCAACGTCTCTTATTGGAAGGAATCATTGAACCTAGTTGTTCGCCTTGGCGGGCACAGGTAGTTGTCACGACTAACGAGAGACATAAGAAACGAATGGTGATAGGCTATTCCCAAACTATTAATAGGTATACTCAATTAGATGCGTACCCTTTGCCTAAGATTGATGAGCTTATCAATAAAGTATCTCAGTATAAGGTTTTTAGCACCATTGACCTAAAGAGTGCTTATCATCAGATTCCTATTGTTAAGAAGGATCAACCATATACGGCCTTTGAGGCTGGTGGAAAGCTGTATCAGTTTTGCCGAATACCATTTGGTGTTACTAATGGTGTTGCTTGTTTTCAACGGGCAATGGATGCTTTTATAAGTGATAACTCTCTCTCTGACACCTTTTCATACTTAGATGACATCACGGTGTGTGGCAAATCAAGGGTGGAGCATGATTCTAATTTAGAAAGATTCCTTCAAGCTGCAGAAAAAGTTGGTTTAACTTTCAATAAAGAGAAGTGTACCTTTTCGACCACTGAGGTAAATCTACTGGGGTACATTATCTCGGGAAACAAGATTAAACCAGACCCAGAACGTCTGCGACCATTGATTGATTTACCTTGTCCTACTAATTCTAAGGCTTTGCAACGAGTTGTTGGACTGTTTTCTTACTATTCTAATTGGATTGCAAATTTTTCACAGAAGATCCGGCCTCTTATTCGGGTTACGACATATCCTCTATCATGGGAGGCCAGGACGTGTTTTGATAATTTTAAAAAGGATATCCTTGGAGCAGTTGTGCATTCTATTGATGAGCAGGTTCCTTTTGTGATTGAGACGGACGCTTCTGATTTTGCAATTGGGGCTACTCTGAACCAAAATGGAAGACCTGTGGCCTTTTTCTCACGTACCTTGAACAATAGTGAAAAAAGGCATTCTTCAATAAAGAGGCGTATGCAATAGTAGAAGCACTGCGTAAATGGAGACACTATTTATCGGGGCGACATTTTACGTTGGTAACTGATCAAAAGTCTGTGTCCTTTATGTTTGATGTCAAACATTTTGGAAAGATTAAGAATGATAAAATAATGAGGTGGAGGATTGAGTTGGCATGTTACCATTTTGATATAGTTTATCGTCCGGAGAAGGATAATGTTGCTGCTGATGCGCTGTCGAGGGCTTATTGTTCTGTGATTCACGGAGATACGCTTATTAATCTTCACAATGCCTTATGCCATCCTGGGGTTACGAGGATGATACACTTCGTACGCAGTAAGAATTTGCCCTTTTCAGTTGAAGACGTCAAGCGGATGACTTCATCATGTTCTATCTGTGCTCGGTGTAAACCGAATTTCTTTAAGCCTCAACGAGCTCATCTTATAAAGGCTACTTCTCCTTTTGAACGTTTGAGCGTCGATTTTAAGGGGCCTCTTCCTTCAACTACTCAAAACCGATATATATTTACTGTTGTGGATGAGTTTTCAAGGTTCCCTTTTGCTTTTCCTTGCGCAGATGTATCAGCTGCTACAGTTATCAAATGTCTGACTCAACTTTTTGTCATCTTTGGGATGCCTGCGTATATCCATTCGGATCAGGGAAGTTCTTTTATGTCTTCCCAGTTGAAGGAATACCTTCAGAGTCGGGGAATTTCTACTAGCAGAACTACCCCGTATAATCCCCAGGGTAATGGACAGTGCGAACGATACAATGGGGTGATCTGGAAGGCAGTTATGTTGGCTTTGACATCCCGGAACCTTAAGAATACACAGTGGGAAATGGTACTGCCTGATGCCCTGCATTCCATTAGATCATTGCTTTCAACGGCTACTAATGTGACCCCCCATGAAAGGCTCTTTAACTATCCGCGGAGATCTACTACGGGATATTCGGTACCTTCATGGCTTACTATGCAGGGACCTGTGCTGCTTCGACGCCATGTTAGATTGTCAAAATATGATCCTTTAGTGGAGGAGGTGGAGCTGTTGGAGGCAAATTCCCAATATGCTCATATTCGATTCCAAGATGGGAAAGAAAGTACCGTTTCAATTATAGACTTGGCTCCTTGTGGTGGCCAGCCCTCTTCTGAGGATATTAACAATAGTCATGATTCAGATAATGTGGATGCTGTTACAGATACTACGAATATTTCCAATCCGACTGCAGATAATTATACTTCTATTAGTCAGCCCTCGATGGATGTTCATGACCGTCCCAGTTTACCTCCTGATGGGATTTCTAATCCGGAAACCGTTGAAAATCAGGATATGGATAGCCTTCCTGCAGAAGATACTTCTGTGTCTCCTGGTGTGGGAGGGCAAGGAATTTCACCAGGGTTAAGAAGGTCGACACGAACAAGATATCCGGTCGACCGATTGAAAATGGACTTTTAAATTGATAGTAATGTTTTAAAATTGTTGAAATATTATATTATATTGTTTTAGTTGAGAGATACTTAATACTTATGTGCAATGTTACTATTTGTTGTTGCTTACTTAGTATTGTGTCATGTTGAATAGTTTTATTTTGTCTGTGCATAGTTTTAGTTGTAAATAATTAATTATAAATTGTAAAGGTTATTTAGGTTGGAGTATATTTTAAAAGGAGGGGTGAATGTGGTGATTATTCTTTATGTTTAGTAAGAAGTATTGTGATTGGTTGTTTGTTTCCTGCCTTGGGATATATGCTGTAATCTCATTGGTAGTTGATGTCATGTGATTTGTGGTGGCCATCTTAAATTCAGTTCTTTCCAGCCTTTAGTTGGGACTGGGTGTTGAAGATGTGCTACAGGATTTTTAAGTTAATAAAGCCTAGATTAGAAAGGCAAATCTATTCTTTATTTCACCCACCTACTCCCCATATCCCCCCAACCCCACCCACCTTCTCCCCAACCCCACCCACCCACCTTCTCCGCATATCCCCCAAACCCACCTACCCACCTTCTCCCCATATCCCCCAACCCCACCTACCCACCTTCTCCCCATATCCCCAAACCCCACCCACCCACCTTCTCCCCATATCCCCAAACCCCACCCACCCACCTTCTCCCCATATCCCCCAACCCCACCGACCCACCTTCTCCCCATATCCCCCAACCCCACCCACCCACCTTCTCCCCATATCCCCCAACCCCACCCACCCACCTTCTCCCCATATCCCTCAACCCCACCCACCTTCTCCCCATATCCCTCAACCCCACCCACCCACCTTCTCCCCATATCCCCCAATCTCACCCACCCACCCTCCTGCTATCCCCCAACACCACCCACCCACCTCCTCCCCATACCCCCAATCCCACCCACCCACCTCCTCCCCCTATCCCCCAACCACCTCCTCCCCCCCATCCCCCAACCCCACCCACCTTCTCCCCATATCCAACCCCACCCACCTCCTCCCCCTATGCCTCAACCCCACCCACCCACTCCCCATATCCCCCAATCCCACCCACCCACCCTCCCGCTATCCCCCAACCCCACCCACCTTCTCCCCATATCCCTCAACCCCACCTACTCACCTTCTCCCCATATCCCTCAACCCCACCTACCCACCTTCTCCCCATATCCCTCAACCCCACCTACCCACCTTCTCCCCATATCCCTCAACCCCACCTACTCACCTTCTCCCCATATCCCTCAACCCCACCTACCCACCTTCTCCCCATATCCCTCAACCCCACCTACTCACCTTCTCCCCATATCCCTCAACCCCACCTACCCACCTTCTCCCCATATCCCTCAACCCCACCTACTCACCTTCTCCCCATATCCCTCAACCCCACCTACCCACCTTCTCCCCATATCCCTCAACCCCACCTACCCACCTTCTCCCCATATCCCTCAACCCCACCTACTCACCTTCTCCCCATATCCCTCAACCCCACCTACTCACCTTCTCCCCATATCCCTCAACCCCACCTACCCACCTTCTCCCCATATCCCTCAACCCCACCTACTCACCTTCTCCCCATATCCCTCAACCCCACCTACCCACCTTCTCCCCATATCCCCCAACCCCACCTTCTCCCCATATCCCTCAACCCCACCAACCCACCTTCTCCCCATATCCCCCAACCCCACCTTGTCCCCATATCCCTCAACCCCACCTACCCACCTTCTCCCCATATCCCCCAACCCCACCTTCTCCCCATATCCCTCAACCCCACCTTCTCCCCATATCCCTCAACCCCACCTACCCACCTTCTCCCCATATCCCCCAAACCCACCTACCCACCTTCTCCCCATATCCCCCAACCCCACCTTCTCCCCATATCCCTCAACCCCACTTTCTCCCCATATCCCTCAACCCCACCGACCCACCTTCTCCCCATATCAACCCCACCTACCCACCTTCTCCCCATATCTCTCAACCCCACCTACCCACCTTCTCCCCATATCCCTCAACCCCACCTCCATGAACCTCTGTTTCTTAACTGGTGTCCCCTGGGATTTGAAGCCTTCACCACCAGGGACCTGTGCCAGTTTCGCCCGGCTCGGATCCCTGTCAGAATCCCGAGAGGCTTCACCGCTGTCGACCACTGGCCTGGGAGATGGGGGACCTGAGATCCCGCTGAATTGCCCCTCACCTGATGTGGAAGTTCTGTACATTTACATTCCGGTACGGAGCCGTTTTCCTCTGGCACCACAGCAGTAACCCTTCCTTGGCCGATGTTTCTGAAATACAGGTCATAGGTCACAGGAGATAGGTCAACCGGGATTCCGCACTCTACAGCCCGAGTGTGTAGGTCTCTTTATCCGTAACCTCGGCCGCCGAAGATTCCAAATTAGGCTTTCCTGAGCCGGAGGAGACATTCCAACCTACTCAGCTTGGCTCAGTCGGTATCGCTCTCCCATCCAAGGTCGTGGGTTCGAGCCCCACTTGAGCCCCTCGTCTAGGCCCGACGCTCCCACAGAGGGAGTGCTGCACTGTCGGAGACGCATGCCTTTCGGATGAGACATTGAACTGAGGACGCTGGACACTGCTCAGCCCTCGGAGCCAGAGGTGTCAATTCAAACCGCCCCCCACCCCTCCCCGTCCCTTCGTAGTCCCCCCAGATTATATCCAATCACTGCCCTCCAATTACAACCAATCGCTGAGGGGTTACAATCCGACACGGCCGCCAGGCTCACCTTCCACAGAGATGTCCTGAATTGCGAAGCGTAGAATGATGGTCCAGATCATCCCCAGAGTCATCTTCAAATTCCCATCCACGATTTCTGCACAAAAAGAGGCGGAGTTAGTGAGGGGAGGGGCGGGGTTTGTGAGGGGATGAGGCGGGGTTAGTGAGGGGAGGGCGCGGAGCTAGTGAGTGAGGGGCGGAGTTAGTGAGGGAAGGGGGCAGGGCTAGTGAGTGAGGGGTGGAGTTACTGAGGGAAGTGGCGGGACTAGTGAGTGAGGGGCGGGGTTAGTGAGGGGAGGAGGCGGAGTTAGTGAGGGGAGGGGCGGGACTAGTGAGGGGAGTGGCGGGGTTAGTGAGGGGAGGAGTCGGAGTTAGTGAGGGGAGGGGTGGGGACTGGGGAGGGGCGGGGCTAGTGAGGGGGAGGAGGCGGAGTTAGTGAGGGGCGGGGTGGGACTAGTGAGGGGAGTGGTGGGACTAGTGAGGGGAGTGGCGGGGTTAGTGAGGGGAGGGGGCGGAGTTAGTGAGGGGAGGGGTGGGACTAGTGAGGGGAGGGGCGAGGCTATTGAGGGGAGGAGGCGGAGTTAGTGAGGGGAGGGGGCGGGACTAGTGATGGGAGTGGCGGGGTTAGTGAGGGGAGGGGTGGGACTAGTGAGGGGAGTGGCGGGTTAGTGAGGGGAGGGGCGGGGCTAGTGAGGGGAATGGTGGGGTTAGTGAGGGGAGGGGGCAGAGTTAGTGAGGGGAGGGGTGGGACTAGTGATGGGAGTGGCGGGGTTAGTGAGGGGAGGGGGCGGAGTTAGTGAGGGGAGGGGTGGGACTAGTGATGGGAGTGGCGGGGTTAGTGAGGGGAGGGGGCGGAGTTAGTGAGGGGAGGGGTGGGACTAGTGAGGGGAGTGGCGGGGTTAGTGAGGGGAGGGGGCGGAGTTAGTGAGGGGAGGGGTGGGACTAGTGAGGGGAGTGGCGGGGTTAGTGAGGGGAGGGGGCGGAGTTAGTGAGGGGAGGGGTGGGACTAGTGATGGGGAGTGGCGGGGTTAGAGAGGGGAGGGGCGGGGCTAGTGAGGGGAGGAGGCGGAGTTAGTGAGGGGAGGGGTGGGACTAGTGAGGGGAGTGGCGGGGTTAGTGAGGGGAGGAGGCGGAGTTAGTGAGGGGAGGGGTGGGACTAGTGAGGGGAGTGGCGGGGTTAGTGAGGGGAGGGGGCGGAGTTAGTGAGGGGAGGGGTGGGACTAGTGATGGGAGTGGCGGGGTTAGTGAGGGGAGGGGCGGGGCTAGTGAGGGGAGGAGGCGGAGTTAGTGAGGGGTGGGGGGGCTAGTGAGTGAGGGGTGGAGTTACTGAGGGAAGTGGCGGGACTAGTGAGTGAAGGGGTGGAGTTAGTGAGGGGAGGGGCGGAGTTAGCGAGGGGAGCAGGCGGAGTTAGAGAGAGGAGGGGGGTGGAGCTAATGAGTGAGGGGCGGAGTTTGTATGGGCGAAGAGGCGAAGCTAGTGAGGGTGAGGCGTGGCCAGTGAGGGATGGGTGGAGTCAGTGAGGGAGGAGGTGGAGCCAACAAGGCACGGGGTGGAGCTAGTGATGGGCAGGGCGGAGTTTGGCACCCTACTGAAGCCTCTGTCCCGACCCTTCTAGAGCTGGTTCAATAATTTCTCACCAGGCCAATATTTATAGGATCGTCAACACTGGAATATTATTCCGTTGATAATTTATTTTTACTCTAAAGTCTCGTTGCCCCCTCAGCATTCTTGATCCAGGTCATTAATCGTTGGCTTGCTAGAGGGCCCCCCTCGCTCTCAGTCACAGTGAGGGGGGTCACGCATCAACGTGAGGCTCAGGGATACTCGTTAGAGACGGGAGAAGCAAAGACTGGCAGTTCGCGATAGCTCCCAAACCCAGCCAGTGTGGTACTGAGGCTCACGGGCTGAGGGGAGGGGGGGTAGCCCCATGTACCATCCTGGTTGGTGTCTAGTTAGAGCCGGCGGGGTGGGGGGGGGCGGGGGGAAGGAGGGAGGGAGTGGGGGAAGATTGGGGGGAGAAACTATAATTAGCCTCAGTACCACTGGGCTGTGGCGGGAGAACGTGATGCTTCACACAGTCGAATAGCCGTCGCCACTAGGCTCGCGCGCGCGAAAGCTGTGGGGGGGGGGCTGGTGGTGCGAGCTCCTTTCGTACGCGAGTGAAGGGGACGCTTTGCACGACTCACCCTCGGCTCCGATGGAGACCAGCTTCACTCCCTTGCTGGAGATGTAGTCCAGCGCCTTGTTGACATTGGCGATCTTGTGAAAACGCATCTTGCCCTTGTCGGGCTTGGGGAGCCGCTCGCCTGCAACAGAAACCGAGTTATCCTCGGTGAAAAACACGGGCAATTCTTCCTCCCTCGCACCCCCCGCCCCGCCGGCCCTCCCAAACATGGCACCCGCCTCCTCCCACCCCCCCAGAGCAGAACCCTCCCCTCTCCCCAGCGATTAGAGGGTTAAATTACGAGTGGGAGACTCCAATCTGAAGTAACCACCTTCAGTTCTGGGCCCCGCGCCTTGGAGGGGGAGAAGCGCAGATTCACCAGAACGATACCCGGGACTAAAAGGGTTAAATTACGAGGATGGGTCGCACAGACTGGGCTTGTATTCCCTGGAGTTTAGAAGATTAAGGGGTGGTCTGATCGAGGTGTTTAGGATGATTAAAGGATTCGATCGGGTCGAGAGAGAGAGAAACTATTTCCTCTGGTGGGGGGAGTCCAGAACAAGGGGGCAGAACCTTCAAATTAGAGCCAGGCCGTTCAGGGGTGATGTCAGGAAGCACTTCTTCACACAAAGGGTGGCGGAAATCTGGAACTCTCTCCCCAAAAAAGCTGTCGAGGCTGGGGGTCAATTGGAAATATCAAAACTGTGATTGATCGATTTCTGTTGGGTCCGGGTATTGAGGGTTACGGAACCAAGGCGGGTCGATGGAGTTGAGATACAGATCACCCGCGATCTCACTGAATGGTGTAACAGGCTCGAGGGGCTGAATGGCCTCCTCCTGTTCCTGTGTAACAGGCTCGAGGGGCTGAATGGCCTCCTCCTGTTCCTGTGTAACAGGCTCGAGGGGGCTGAATGGCCTCCTCCTGTTCCTGTGTAACAGGCTCGAGGGGCTGAATGGCCTCCTCCTGTTCCTATGTAACAGGCTCGAGGGGCTGAATGGCCTCCTCCTGTTCCTGTGTAACAGGCTCGAGGGGCTGAATGGGCCTCCTCCTGTTCCTGTGTAACAGGCTCGAGGGGACTGAATGGGCCTCCTCCTGTTCCTGTGTCACAGGCTCGAGGGGGCTGAATGGGCCTCCTCCTGTTCCTGTGTAACAGGCTCAAGGGGGCTGAATGGGCCTCCTCCTGTTCCTGTCTAACAGGCTCGAGGGGGCTGAATGGGCCTCCTCCTGTTCCTGTGTAACAGGCTCAAGGGGGCTGAATGGGCCTCCTCCTGTTCCTGTCTAACAGGCTCGAGGGGCTGAATGGGCCTCCTCCTGTTCCTGTGTAACAGGCTTGACCTCAAAGCCTGCTCTGGGAGTGCGAGCGAGGTAGGTGTAAGGGGAGTCTCCGAGACCCTGGACAAAAGACAGGCTCACCTGAAATGACCTCCAGGAGCAGCATGAGTTTAAGGCCATTCCGAAAATCATCCTCGATGTTCTCGATCTGAGTTCCGGCCTTCCTTAAGTGCGAGTTACACCAAGCTGTGAAGGTCTGAAATGGTAACGGAAAAACTTAGGGACGCATTCGACACACTGGCTCCCAGTCTGGCAACGCCTCCATCTTAAAATTCTCCATCCTCGCGTTCCAATCCCTCCGTGGCCTCCTCATCCGCCCACCCCCCCTCCCTATCTCTGTCACCTCCTCCAGCCCCCTACAACCCTCCCGAGATCTCCGCGCTCCTCCGATTCTGGCCTCTTGCGCAGAAGTTGTTGCTGCCGCCCTGCTTTATCGGTGCTCTGTCCAATTCCCCAATCCCCCACCCCCCTTCCAATATCCTCACACCGTATTTCTCAACACCGTCACTGCTCCCAAGTCAACATCAATCACCCCTTGCACTGCATCCCCACAGTCTCTCAACCCTCCTCACGAGATGGTTTATTCCTGGATCCACCTCGCACCGGCTCAAGCCAAATTTTGAGACTCCAACAACCACCTGCATTTCTGTAGCGCCCTTTAACATCGCTTAACCAGCCAAAATTTGACACAGGCGATATTAGGGACAGGTGACCAAAAGCTGGGTCGCAGAGGTCGGTTTTAAGGGGTGTCTTAAAGGAGGAGAGAGAGGCGGAGAGGTTTAGGGAGGGAATTCCAGAGCTCAGGGCCCAGGTGGCTGAAGGCACGGCCGCCAATGGTGGAGCGATGGAAATCGGGGGATGCGCAAGAGGCCAGAATTGGAGGAGCGCGGAGATTTCGGAGGTTTGCAGGGGCTGGAAGGCGCAGTTAGGTGTGACGGGGAGAGCGTTACAGGAAGTAAGTGTGACACTTACAGGAAGTGCACATGAGTCAATCCATCGTTGCCTGGTCTGTGATTGGTTGGAGGGATTGTTGGTTGTAACAGGCTGGGAGAGGCTAGAGCGCCACCTGTGGAGCAAGTGTGAATAACAGGCTCTACGGCCCAGGCGCCCCCCCCCAGCCCCTCCCTCACACTGTGGCCGCCCCCTATAGTGCCTCTCACAGTGGAATAGCTGCCTCGAGTCACATATGAAGAACACCCACCTGAGCAAGGCTTTGGGATCCAACCAGGGTCCATGGAACTCTACACAGTTAGGGGCCGCACCTTCTGGAAGGGTGATGGGGCTGGGGGGGATTTACCAAGACATTACCCGACAAAACTCCAGTGCACCCTGGGAATGGCTCCCGTTCCACATCCTGTCCCATTTGGTACTACAGGCTGTCTCTCTCTCTCTCTCTCGCTCTCTCTGTCTCTTTCTCTCTCTGTCTCTTTCTCTCTCTGTCTCTCTCTCGCCTCTGAGTCAGAAGGTCGTGGGTTCGAGTCCCACTCCAGGGACTTGGGCACTATAATGCAGGCCCACACTCCTGGTGCCAGTACTGAGGGAGCGCCGCATTGTCGGAGGGGCGGTACTGAGGGAGTGCCGCACTGTCGGAGGGGCAGTACTGAGGGAGCGCCGCACTGTCGGAGGGGCAGTACTGAGGGAGCGCCGCATTGTCGGAGGGGCGGTACTGAGGGAGTGCCGCACTGTCGGAGGGGCAGTACTGAGGGAGCGCCGCACTGTCGGAGGGGCAGTACTGAGGGAGCGCCGCACTGTCGGAGGGGCAGCACCGAGGGAGCGCTGCACTGTCGGAGGGGCGGTACTGAGGGAGTGCCGCACTGTCGGAGGGGCAGTACTGAGGGAGCGCTGCACTGTCGGAGGGGCAGTACTGAGGGAGCGCCGCACTGTCGGAGGGGCAGTACCGAGGGAGCGCTGCACTGTCGGAGGGGCAGTACTGAGGGAGCGCCGCACTGTCGGAGGGGAAGTACTGAGGGAGCGCCGCACTGTCGGAGGGGCAGTACTGAGGGAGTGCCGCACTGTCGGAGGAGCAGTACTGAGTAGAGTGTGGCGCTCCCTCAGTACTGGCACTGCGAGTATTGACTTGGATTATGGGGCTCGAACCCACGCCCTTCTGCCCTCGGAGGAGAGAGAGAGAGAGACAGTACGACCCACTGAGCCATGGCCGACAGATGGTGGAGGGCTGCGGAGCAGGTTTTGGTCCTCGACTTCTCAGGGACCCCCTGAAAAACGTAAGCTGTCCTCCCCCCACAGCCCTGGCTCACCCTCTCCTTCCCAATCGCACCCTGACATCATATGTCTGGGACATGATATTCAGAAACCCAATGAGCGTGAAATGAGAGTCCTGCACAGGTGACAGCTGCCTACATCACTCCGCCGTCTCAAACACGCGGCCAAATTTAGACGGGTTGTGGCTGAGGGGAGGAGCGAGGGGGGATCACCAATGGCAGAAGGTGCAGCTAAATCTAGTTACCCTTCAGAAACATCATCCGATCTTGGTGAGGGCAATGCAGGTATTTGCTAACACTGCATCAATTCCTTCCTGACCGCCCGCCCCCCCCCCCCCCACCCCCTCCCTCTCCCCATTGGAGAAGCTGGGATTGTTCTCCTTAGAGCAGAGAAGGTTAAGGGGAGATTTAATTGAGGCGTTCAAAATTACGAGGGGGGTTTTGATAAGAGTAAATAAGGAGAAAGTGTTTCCAGTGGCAGGAGGGTCGGTAACCAGAGGGAATACACAATGAGTGGTGGGACCCTAGGAAGTACAGAGGGTCAGAGGGACCTTGGTGTACATGTACATAGATCCCTGAAGGCAGCGGAACAGGTAGATAAGGTGGTTAAAAAGGCATATGGGATACTTGCCTTCATTAGCCGAGGCATAGAATATAAGAGCAGGGAGGTTATGATGGAGCTGTACAAAACGCTAGTTAGGCCACAGCTGGAGTACTGTGTGCAGTTCTGGTCGCCTCACTATAGGAAGGATGTGATTGCTTTGGAGAGGGTGCAGAGAAGATTCACCAGGATGTTACCTGGGATGGAGCGCCTCAGCTATGAAGAGAGGCTGGACAGGCTGGGGTTGTTTTCCTTGGAGCAAAGAAGGCTGAGGGGGGACCTGATTGAGGTGTACAAAATGATGAGGGGCATAGATAGGGTAGATAAAGAGGAACTTTTCCCCTTAGTAGAGGGGTCAATAACAAGGGGGCATAGATTCAGGGTAAGGGGCAGGAGATTTAGAGGGGATTTGAGGAGGAACTTCTTCACCCAGAGGGTGGTTGGAATGTGGAACTCAATGCCTGAAAGGGTGGTAGAGGCAGGAACCCTCACAACATTCAAGAAGCATTTGGATGAGCACTTGAAATGCCATTGCATACAAGGCTATGGACCAAATGCTGGAAAATGGGATTAGACTGGACAGGGATGGATGGGCGGCGCAGACACGATGGGCCGAAGGGCCTCTTTCTGTGCTGTAAAACTCTATGACTCTATGACACAGATTGAAGATAATCGGTAAAAGGACCAGAGGGGGAGATGGGGAGACATTATTTCACACAGAGGGTTCTTAAGAACGCGCTACCTGAAAGGGCGGTGGAATCACAATTGGTAGGAACGTTCAAAAGGCAACTGGACACGTACTTGGAGAGTGAATTTTGCTGGGTTTGAGCATCACAGAACAGGACAGCAACGGAAAGGAGGCCCTTCGGCCCATCGCGTCTGCGCTCTCTTTCGGAGAGCAATCCACTTAGTCCCACTCCCCGCCACCCCCCCACCCCGCGCTTTCCCTATAATGTTACGCGGGTGGGGGAGGGCGTTTGACTAATTGGAGAGCTCTTTCAAAGAGCCGGCACAGGCACGATGGGCCGAATGGCCTCCTACTGTTCTGTATCATGCGAGGATCTCGCTGATCGCAGCACTGCAAGACAGGGGAGCGAATGCAAGGAAATAATTAATCAGGACAAATTGAACGGACTGATCTAAAGAAAGTGAGAGGCATTCCGGTAATGTAATCCTCCTCTTTCACCGCCCGCTCTCTCCCCCCCCACACCACCACCCCGCTGACCTCCCGTCCCTCGCAAAGTTGCTGAAGATATCTCCTGCCGCCCTCTCCAGTTACAGCCACCTCAGCTTCTCCTCTACCTGCTGGCTCCTGCTTTTAAGGTTTTACTTGACGATTAGGTCATGGTGGGCAGAGGCCGATGGAATTGCTGCTGGGTGTAATTATAACCGTGAGGTCCCAGATCAGCTTCCCTGGCCCGGCTCGCACAGGCCTTACCGACTCCCCCACACACACACATATACTCTCACACTCACTCACACACACCCTCCCCACACGAGGATCTCTCTCTCTCGCTCCCTCGCTCGCTGTCTCTCTCGCTCCCTCCCTCTCTCGCTCCCTCCCTCTCTGTCTCTCGCTCCCCCCCTCTCTGTCTCTCGCTCCCTCCCTCTCTGTCTCTCGCTCCCTCCCTCTCTGTCTCTCGCTCCCTGTCTCTCGCTGGCTGTCTCTCCCTCCCGCCCTCTCTGTCTCTCCCTCCCGCCCTCTCTGTCTCTCCCTCCCTCCCTCCCTCTCTGTCTCTCCCTCCCTCCCTCCCTCTCTGTCTCTCGCTCCCTCCCTCTCTGTCTCTCGCTCCCTGTCTCTCTCTCCCTCCCTCCCTCTCTGTCTCTCCCTCCCTCCCTCTCTGTCTCTCCCTCCCTCCCCCTCTGTCTCTCCCTCCCTCCCTCCCTCTGTCTCTCCCTCCCTCCCCCTCTGTCTCTCCCTCCCTCCCCCTCTGTCTCTCCCTCCCTCCCCCTCTGTCTCTCGCTCTCTCCCCCTCTGTCTCTCCCTCCCTCCCTCCCTCTGTCTCTCCCTCCCTCCCCCTCTGTCTCTCCCTCCCTCCCCCTCTGTCTCTCCCTCCCCCTCTCTCTGTCTCTCCCTCCCTCTCTCTCTGTCTCTCCCTCCCTCTCTCTCTGTCTCTCCCTCCCTCCCCCTGTCTCTCCCTCCCTCTCTCTCTGTCCCTCGCTCCCTCTCTCTCTGTCCCTCGCTCCCTCCCCCTCTGTCTCTCCCTCCCCCTCTGTCTCTCCCTCCCCCTCTGTCTCTCCCTTCCCCTCTGTCTCTCCCTCCCTCCCCCTCTGTCTCTCCCTCCCTCCCCCTCTGTCTCTCCCTCCCTCCCCCTCTGTCTCTCCCTCCCCCTCGGTCTCTCCCTCCCCCTCGGTCTCTCCCTCCCCCTCGGTCTCTCCCTCCCTCCCCCTCTGTCTCTCCCTCCCTCCCCCTCTGTCTCTCCCTCCCTCTCTGTCTCTCCCTCCCTCCCCCTCTGTCTCTCCCTCCCTCCCCCTCTGTCTCTCCCTCCCTCTCTCTCTGTCTCTCCCTCCCTCTCTGTCTCTCCCTCCCTCTCTCTCTGTCTCTCCCTCCCTCTCTCTGTCTCTCGCTCCCTCTCTCTCTGTCTCTCCCTCCCTCTCTCTCTGTCTCTCCCTCCCTCTCTCTCTGTCTCTCCCTCCCGCCCTCTCTGTCTCTCCCTCCCGCCCTCTCTGTCTCTCCCTCCCGCCCTCTCTGTCTCTCCCTCCCTCCCTCCCTCTCTGTCTCTCCCTCCCTCCCTCTCTGTCACTCCCTCCCTCCCTCTCTCTCCCTCCCTCCCTCTCTCTCTCCCTCCCTCCCTCTCTGTCTCTCCCTCCCTCCCTCTCTGTCTCTCCCTCCCTCCCCCTCTGTCTCTCCCTCCCTCCCTCTGTCTCTCCCTCCCTCCCCCTCTGTCTCTCCCTCCCTCCCCCTCTGTCTCTCCCTACCTCCCCCTCTGTCTCTCCCTCCCTCCCCCTCTGTCTCTCGCTCCCTCCCCCTCTGTCTCTCGCTCCCTCCCTCCCTCTCTGTCTCTCCCTCCCTCCCCCTCTGTCTCTCCCTCCCCCTCTCTCTCCCTCCCTCCCTCTCTGTCTCTCCCTCCCTCCCTCTCTGTCTCTCCCTCCCTCCCCCTCTGTCTCTCCCTCCCTCCCTCTGTCTCTCCCTCCCTCCCCCTCTGTCTCTCCCTCCCTCCCCCTCTGTCTCTCCCTACCTCCCCCTCTGTCTCTCCCTCCCTCCCCCTCTGTCTCTCGCTCCCTCCCCCTCTGTCTCTCGCTCCCTCCCTCCCTCTCTGTCTCTCCCTCCCTCCCCCTCTGTCTCTCCCTCCCCCTCTCTCTGTCTCTCCCTCCCTCTCTCTCTGTCTCTCCCTCCCTCTCTCTCTGTCTCTCCCTCCCTCCCCCTCTGTCTCTCCCTCCCTCTCTCTCTGTCCCTCGCTCCCTCTCTCTCTGTCCCTCGCTCCCTCCCCCTCTGTCTCTCCCTCCCCCTCTGTCTCTCCCTCCCCCTCTGTCTCTCCCTCCCCCTCTGTCTCTCCCTCCCTCCCCCTCTGTCTCTCCCTCCCTCCCCCTCTGTCTCTCCCTCCCTCCCCCTCTGTCTCTCCCTCCCTCCCCCTCTGTCTCTCCCTCCCTCCCCCTCTGTCTCTCCCTCCCTCTCTGTCTCTCCCTCCCTCTCTCTCTGTCTCTCCCTCCCTCTCTGTCTCTCCCTCCCTCTCTCTCTGTCTCTCCCTCCCTCTCTCTCTGTCTCTCCCTCCCTCTCTCTCTGTCTCTCCCTCCCTCTCTCTCTGTCTCTCCCTCCCTCTCTGTCTCTCCCTCCCTCTCTCTCTGTCTCTCCCTCCCTCTCTCTCTGTCTCTCCCTCCCTCTCTGTCTCTCCCTCCCTCTCTCTCTGTCTCTCCCTCCCTCTCTCTCTGTCTCTCCCTCCCTCTCTCTCTGCCTCTCCCTCCCTCTCTCTCTGTCTCTCCCTCCCTCTCTGTCTCTCCCTCCCTCTCTCTCTGTCTCTCCCTCCCTCTCTGTCTCTCCCTCCCTCTCTGTCTCTCCCTCCCTCTCTCTCTGTCTCTCCCTCCCTCTCTCTCTGTCTCTCCCTCCCTCTCTGTCTCTCCCTCCCTCTCTCTCTGTCTCTCCCTCCCTCTCTCTCTGTCTCTCCCTCCCTCTCCCTCTGTCTCTCCCTCCCTCCCTCTGTCTCTCCCTCCCTCTCTCTGTCTCTCCCTCCCTGTCTCTCCCTCCCTCTCTCTCTGTCTCTCCCTCCCTCTCTCTCTGTCTCTCCCTCCCTCTCTCTCTGTCTCTCCCTCCCTCTCTCTCTGTCTCTCCCTCCCTCTCTCTCTGTCTCTCCCTCCCTCTCTGTCTCTCCCTCCCTCTCTCTCTGTCTCTCCCTCCCTCTCTCTCTGTCTCTCCCTCCCTCTCTCTCTGCCTCTCCCTCCCTCTCTCTCTGTCTCTCCCTCCCTCTCTGTCTCTCCCTCCCTCTCTCTCTGTCTCTCCCTCCCTCTCTGTCTCTCCCTCCCTCTCTGTCTCTCCCTCCCTCTCTCTCTGTCTCTCCCTCCCTCTCTCTCTGTCTCTCCCTCCCTCTCTCTCTGTCTCTCCCTCCCTCTCTGTCTCTCCCTCCCTCTCTCTCTGTCTCTCCCTCCCTCTCTCTCTGTCTCTCCCTCCCTCTCCCTCTGTCTCTCCCTCCCTCCCTCTGTCTCTCCCTCCCTCTCTCTGTCTCTCCCTCCCTGTCTCTCCCTCCCTCTCTGTCTCTCCCTCCCTCTGTCTCTCCCTCCCTCTCTCTCTGTCTCTCCCTCCCTCCCTCTCTGTCTCTCCCTCCCTCCCTGTCTCTCGTTCCCTCCCTCTCTGTCTCTCCCTCCCTCTCTGTCTCTCCCTCCCTCTCTCTCTGTCTCTCCCTCCCTCCCTCTCTGTCTCTCCCTCCCTCTCTCTCTGTCTCTCCCTCCCTCCCCCTGTGTCTCTCCCTCCCTCTCTCTCTGTCTCTCCCTCCCTCTCTCTCTGTCTCTCCCTCCCTCCCTCTCTGTCTCTCCCTCCCGCCCTCTGTCTCTCCCTCCCTCCCTCTCTGTCTCTCCCTCCCTCCCTCCCGGTCTCTCGCTCCCTCCCTCTCTGCCTCTCCCTCCCTCCCTGTCTCTCGTTCCCTCCCTCTCTGTCTCTCCCTCCCTCTCTCTCTGTCTCTCCCTCCCTCTCTCTCTGTCTCTCCCTCCCTCCCTCTCTGTCTCTCCCTCCCCCTCTCTCTGTCTCTCCCTCCCTCCCCCTGTGTTTCTCCCTCCCTCTCTCTCTGTCTCTCCCTCCCTCCCTGTCTCTCGCTCCCTCCCTCTGTCTCTCGCTCCCTCCCTCCCTGTCTCTCCCTCCCTCCGTCTCTCCCTCCCTCCCTCCCTCTCTGTCTCTCCCTCCCTCCCTCTCTCTCTCTCCCTCCCTCCCTCTCTGTCTGTCTCTCGCTCCCTCCCTCTGTCTCTCGCTCCCTCTCCGCAACGCCATCTTCACCAGCCTGCGATCCACTTCAATCTGCTGAATTTCAAAATCCAGCGGCCTAAAGGGTGGGTTAACCACACATCTGGGGCCTAGTTTCCCATCCGGATAGCCAACCCTTCCTGGATTATGTAGAATGGACTATCAATATAGGATCGTCACTAATAAATCCAATGGGGAATTCAGGAGAAACTTCTTTACCCAGAGAGTGGTGAGAATGTGGAACTCGCTCCCACAGGGAGTGGTCGAGGTGAATAGTATCGATACATTTAAGGGGAGGCTGGTCAAGCGTCTGAGGGAGAAAGGAATAGAGGGTTACGCTGATAGGGTGAGATGAGGAAAGACGGGAGGAGGCTCGAGTGGAGCATAAACACCGGCTCGGACTGGTTGGGCCGAATGGCCTGTTTCTGTGCCGGATATCCTGTGTAATCTACAGCACAGAAACAGGCCATTCGGCTCATCTGCTCCGTGCCGGTGTTCCTGCTCCACACCAGCCTCCTCCCACCCTCTTCATCTCACTCATCACCGTATCCTTCTATTCCTTTCTCCCTCGTGTGTTTATCCAGCTTCTCCTTAAAGGCGGGGCATCGCGGTGATGGACATGTCGGGCGTCCAATGGCGGGACAGCGGGGGCGGGGAAGCGGGAGGTCACCGCCATGTGACCAAACCTTCGGGAACAGATCCAATTGGAGTTCGTGACTCTAGTTCCCATCAGGAAAGATTGAACAGGCCGGGGCTCCTTTCTCTAGAACAGAGAAGGCTGAGGGGAGACCTGATCGAGGTCTTTAAGATTATGAAGGGGGTTCGATAGGGTAGACGTAGAGAAGATGTTTCCATGTGTGGGGGAGACCAGAACTAGGGGCCGTCAATATAAGATCGTCACTAATAAATCCAATCGGGAATTCAGGAGAAACTTCTTTATCCAGAGAGTGGGGAGAATGTGGAACTCGCTCCCACAGGGAGTGGTTGAGGCGAATAGCACAGATACATTTAAGGGGAAGCTGGATAAACACAGGAGGGAGAAAGGAATAGAAGGAGATGGGGATAGGGTGATTCTTTCCCCCTCCTTTTAGTGGACTGTTCCACTGATGACGTCAACAATCACATGTCAAGTTACAGTCTTGCACGATCCATTCAACCTATCACAACATCCCTGATTGGGATTCAAATCTAATGGGTCCATTGGGAATCAAACCCCATCCCATTCACTCCCATTGTACGCAATCCCAATGGACCCAAACCCCTTCCCATTCACTCCCATTGTACACAATCCCAATGGACCCAAACCCCTTCCCATTCACTCCCACTGTACACAATCCCAATGGACCCAAACCCCTTCCCATTCACTCCCATTGTACACAATCCCAATGGACCCAAACCCCTTCCCATTCACTCCCACTGTACACAATCCCAATGGACCCAAACCCCTTCCCATTCACCCCCATTGTACACAATCTCAATCGAACCAAACCCTTCCCATTCACTCCCATTATACACAATCCCAATGGACCCAACTCCTTCCCATTCACTCCCATTGTACACAATCCCAATGGACCCAAACCCCTTCCCATTTACTCCTATTGTGCACAATCTCAATGGACCAACCCCTTCCCATTCATTCCCATTGTACACAATCCCAATGGACCCAGCTTATTCACTCAGAGATAGATATAGTTTAAAGTTCCTCAACGTCTTACATGGTAAAGGTACGTTGTTAGTACGAATCCATACAAAATCAGACAAAGCAGCCCGCTTGATCGTCACCCCGTCCACCACCTTAAACATTCACTCCCTCCACCACCGGCGCACCGTGGCTGCAGTGTGTACCATCTACAAGATGCACTGCAGCAGCTCGCCAAGGCTTCTTCGGCAGCACCTCCCAAACCCACGACCTCTTCCACCTAGAAGGACAAGGGCAGCAGGCGCACGGGGACACCACCACCTCCAAGTTCCCCTCCAAGTCACACACCATCCTGACTTGGGAACATATCGGCCGTTCCTTCATCGTCACTGGGTCAAAATCCTGGAACTCCCTCCCTAACAGCACTGTGGGAGCACCTTCACCACACGGACTGCAGCGGTTCAAGAAGGCGGCTCACCACCACCTTCTCAGGGGCAATTCGGGATGGGCAATAAGCGCTGGGCCTTGCCAGCGATGCCCACATCCCGAGGTGAATTTTTAATGTAACAGAAGATCTGAACTTCCTTGTCAGGAGTAGAGATAAACATTGCTTCAGGGACCCCTATATTGGGCGGGGGTTAGTCATCCAGGGATCCCGGGCTTGATCTAAGGGGCCCCTGTCATAAAGTGTGCAGAGGATCGGACGTGATGGCCCTTATTGCCACCCCTGGGCCCGCCCAAGGTGAAGGGTCATGGGGTCGAGGAGTCGGAACAGTAGCCGTCACCCAAGGAGCCCCCGAGCCCAGGCGAGGCGCCCAACCCCTTCGGAAGAGGAGCGTGGGGGACATCAGTCATCACGGTGAAAGTGTCTCTCTCTGCGATCTGCTTCCCAAGGCTGTCTCAGCCCTAAAGCTCGCTGCTCCGATCAGGTTACGACTCACGTAGGAGCCAACACGTACCCAGGACCTTGCGACGGTTAATGGGTTGGTGTCAATGACCACTGGCAGAGCGGCAGCCATCGACCGTGTGACCCCTGGTGATGGTTCACCATATTTAGCTGCACCAATGGGTCGTTGATGGACAATCACCGTCTATAAACTTCTTGGCTGTTGCGTTTGACCAAATGTTTCCTTTACGACTCGTACATTTCGTTCTAATCTCTTGTTATTGAGGGATAGAAACATAGAAGATAGGAGCAGGTGTAGGCCGTTCGGCCCCTCGAGCCTACTCCGCCATTCAATGAGATCATGGCTGATCATCCAAACTCAGTACCCTAAAAATTGTCGACGAGGATGGGATTCGAACCCATGCGTGCAGAGCACAATGGATTAGCAGCCCATCGCCGTAACCACTCGGCCACCTCGTCCTGTACGGAGATAAAAGGCACACTCTGATCTTAAAGAGAGAATGCAGGCCAGGTACAGCACAGGTTAGATACAGAGTAAAGCTCCCTCTACACTGTCCCGTCAAACAATCCCTGGGCAGGTACAGCATGGGTTAGATACAGAGTAAAGCTCCCTCTACACTGTCCCATCAAACACTCCCAGGTCAGGTACAGCACGGGTTAGATACAGAGTAAAGCTCCCTCTACACTGTCCCATCAAACACTCCCAGGGCAGGTACAGCACGGGTTAGATACAGAGTAAAGCTCCCTCTACACTGTCCCATCAAACACTCCCAGGGCAGGTACAGCACGGGTTAGATACAGAGTAAAGCTCCCTCTACACTGTCCCATCAAACACACCCAGGGCAGGTACAGCACGGGTTAGATACAGAGTAAAGCTCCCTCTACACTGTCCCATCAAACACTCCCAGGGCAGGTACAGCACGGGTTAGATACAGAGTAAAGCTCCCTCTACACAGTCCCATCAAACACTCCCAGGGCAGGTACAGCTCGGGGTTAGATACAGAGTGAAGCTCCCTCTACACTGTCCCATCAAACACTCCCAGGGCAGGTACAGCACGGGTTAGATACAGAGTAAAGCTCCCTCTACACTGTCCCATCAAACACTCCCAGGGTAGGTACAGTACGGGTTAGATACAGAGTAAAGCTCCCTCTACACGGTCCCATCAAACACTCCCAGGGCAGGTACAGCACGGGTTAGATACAGAGTAAATCTCCCTCTACACTGTCCCATCAAACACTCCCAGGGTAGGTCCTACCACTACCCACCCATTTAATCTCCTCCGGGAATGTTCTGTATAAATATTCCCTGATTCCCAACCCCAGAACCCCATCTCCAATATCCAATCCTGGATCTCCACAAATCCCTCCCGTCCCAATCCTTGGAAATATATCGGCCGATCCTTCATCGTCGCTGGGTCAAAATCCTGGAACTCCCTCCCTAACAGCACTGTGGGAGCACCTTCACCACACGGACTGCAGCGGTTCAAGAAGGCGGCTCACCACCACCTTCTCAAGGGGCAACTAGGGATGGGCAATAAATGCCGGCCTTGCCAGGGACGCCCACATCCCATAAGCGAATGAAAAAACAGCAAGGAAGTTATGATGAACCTGTATAAAAACACTGCTTCGGCCTCAACTGGAGTATTGTGTCCAATTCTGGGCGTCGCATTTTAGGTGAGGGTGCGGAGGAGATTTACAAGAATGGTTCCAGGGATGAGGGACTTCAGTTGCATGGAGACTGGAGAAGCTGGGGTTGTTCTCCTTCGAGCAGAGAAGGTTGAGAGGAGATTTGATAGAGATGTTTAAAATCAAGAGGGGTCTAGACAGAGTAAATAGAGAGAAACTGTTCCCGTTGGCGGAAGGGTCAAGAACCAGAGGACACAGATTTAAGGTGATTGGCAGAAGAACCAAAGGCGACGTGAGGAAAAACTTTTTTATTCAGCGAGTGGTTAGGATCTGGAATGAAAGGGTGGTGGAGGCAGATTCAATCGTGGCTTTGAAAAGGGTGTTGGACAAGTATCTGAAGGAAAAATATTTGCAGGGCTACGGGGGAAGGGCGAGGGGGGCGGGACTAGCTGAGGGGCTCTTTCAGAGAGCCAGCACGGGCTCGACGGGCCGAATGGTCTCCTCCTGTGCTGTAACCGTTCGATGATGACAAACAAACTCCACAAGATACATTTCCTTGATGACCCATCATGCAGATGTGCGTCAGCCCGCTAGGGGCGAGCGGCTCCTCCGTGCCTCCCCTTGAAGGATGTTCTTCCTCCGCGGGGGAAGACAGCGAGTGTCGGCAGGGGTAAAGTGTAGGGGTTCAGCCCAGCCAGAGCCAATCCCGGGCTCGCCCATTCCCTGACCCAGCGGAGACCGGTGCTCCCACAGGCAGAAGGGCTGGGCGCGGGCCGGGGACCTCGGTGGTGCCCTTCGCTGTGGGGTCTCAGGCCTCCACGTGGGCTTCCCCAGGAAGAGAGAAAGAACGAGAAAAAGAAAGAAAAATTGGATTTCTCCAGCTCCTGTCACCAACTCAGGACATCCCAAAACGTTTAACTGCGAATTAAGTACTTTTTTTCAAGTGTGGTCACTATTGTAATGTAGGAAACTCTGCAGCCAATTTGTGCACAGCAAGCTCCCACAAACAGCGATGTGATAATGACCGGATCATCTGTTTTAGTGATGTTGGTTGAAGGATAAATATTGGCCCCAGGACACCGGGGAGAACTCCCCCTGCTCTTCTTCCAATAGTGGCCGTGGGACCTTTTACACAGAAACATAGAAGATAGGAGCAGGAGTCGGCCATTCGGCCCCTCGAGCCTGCTCCGCCATTCAATGAGATCATGGCTGATCATCCAAATTCAGTACCCTGTCCCTGCCTTCTCCCCATATCCCTTGATCCCTTTAGCCTTAAGAAATATATCTAACTCCTTCTTGAATATATTTAATGAATTGCCCTCAACTGCCTTCTGTGGTAGAGAATTCCACAGGTTCACCACTCTGTGGGTGAAGAAATTCCTCCTCATCTCTGTCCTAAATGGCTTACCCCTTATCCTTAGAGGGCAGACAGGGCCTCAGTTTAACGTCTCATCTGAAAGACGGCCCCTCCGACAGTGCAACGCTCCCTCAGTACTGCCCCTCCGACAGTGCGGCGCTCCCTCAGTACCGCCCCTCCGACAGTGCGGCGCTCCCTCAGTACCGTCCCTCCGACAGTGCGGTGCTCCCTCAGTACCGCCCCTCCAACAGTGCGGCGCTCCCTCAGTACCGCCCCTCCGACAGTGCGGTGCTCCCTCAGTACCGCCCCTCCGACATTGCGGCGCTCCCTCAGTACCGCCCCTCCGACATTGCGGCGCTCCCTCAGTACTGCCACTCCGACAGTGCGGCGCTCCCTCAGTACCGCCCCTCCGACAGTGCGGCGCTCCCTCAGTACTGCCCCTCCGACAGTGCGGCGCCCCTCCGACAGTGCGGCGCTCCCTCAGTACTGCCCGTCCGACAGTGCGGCGCTCCCTCAGTACCGCCCCTCTGACAGTGCGGCGCTCCCTCAGTACCGCCCCTCCGACAGTGCGGCGCTCCCTCAGCACCGCCCCTCCGACAGTGCGGCACTCCCTCAGTACCGCCCCTCCGACAGTGCGGCGCTCCCTCAGTACCGCCCCTCCGACAGTGCGGCGCTCCCTCAGTACCGCCCCTCCGACAGTGCGGCGCTCCCTCAGTACCGCCCCTCCGACAGTGCGGCGCTTTCTCAGTACTGCCCCTCCGACAGTGCGGTGCTCCCTCAGTACTGCCCCTCCGACAGTGCGGCGCTCCCTCAGTACTGCCCCTCTGACAGTGCGGCGCTCCCTCAGTACTGTCCCTCCGACAGTGCGGCGCTCCCTCAGTACTGGCACCGGGGGAGTGTCGGGCCCGGATTCTGGGCCTCGAGTCTCTGGAGTCGAGGGTGGGCTCGAACCCACGACCTTCTGACTCCGAGGCGGGAGTGCTGCCCACCGATCGACGCCAGACTCTGGGAATAGAGGCTTGCTGAACGGCACCCTGTGTTGCACTATCCGTATCAATGGTCCAAAATTCTCTGCGCGCTCTCTCAGTGGCAGTCATGCTGTTGGTATTTCCCAATTTAATCTGGTGACTGCCCCCAGCACAGGGCCGTGAGCAGTGGAATCCCAGCTATGTTTACCGGCAGCTGGACCATGTACCAGTCCCTGATAAAGGACTATATTTGAACAATGTGTCAAATGCCACTCTGGAGTGGTCCCCGACTCTCTTCGTCAACCATCATTCATCATATCAACACTTAATGGCCAGCACGCCAGCCTGCCAACGTGCTCTAGTTGGTCTATCACTGCCTGAAGAACTTAGAGCAAATTTTAACAGCACAGCAAGAGGCCATTCGGCCCAACTTCTCCGTGCCGGTGTTTATTATTCGTTCCTGGGATGTGGGCGTCGCTGGCAACGCCCAGCGTTTATTGCCCATCCCTAGTTGCCCTCGAGAAGGTGGTGGTGAGACACCTTCTTGAACCGCTGCAGTCCGTGTGGTGAAGATACTCCCACAGTGCTGTTAGGGAGGGAGTTCCGGGATTTTGACCCAGCGACGACGAAGGATCGGCCGATATATTTCCAAGTCAGGATGGAGTGTGACTTGGAGGGGAACTTGGAGGTGGTGGTGTTCCCATGCGCCTGCTGCCCTTGACCTTCTAGGTGGAAGAGGTCGCGGGTTTGGGAGGTGTTTC
Source organism: Somniosus microcephalus (assembly GCF_052327205.1). NCBI lineage: Eukaryota > Metazoa > Chordata > Chondrichthyes > Squaliformes > Somniosidae > Somniosus > Somniosus microcephalus. The sequence continues at coordinate 86,984,866 of NW_028225180.1, read as the reverse complement.
TGCTCCACACCAGCCTCCTCCCGCCCCTCTTCATCTCACCCCATCGACATATCCTCCTATTCTTAAGGCTAAAGGGATTAAGGGATATGGGGAGAAAGCAGGGACAGGGTACTGAATTTGGATGATCAGCCATGATCTCATTGAATGGTGGAACAGGCTCGAGGGGCCGAATGGCCTACTCCTGCTCCTATCTTCTATGTTTCTATTCCTTTCTCCCTCCTGTGTTTATCCAGCTTCCCCTTAAATGTATCTATACTATTCGCCTCAACCACTCCCTGTGGTAGCGAGTTCCACATTCTCCGCACTCTCTGGGGAAAAACTCATGAACTATTAGGCGATGGGGAGGACCATTAACCCCAGCAGGCCCAGTTCCCTTTCTTGACACGTTGAGCCGCCTCCCCACCGACTGCTTAAAATATTTATCGAGCATCTTCTCACGTCCTTAAAACACCCTGAAACGCTTCACATAGAATGAATGACCTTTTGTTGTTGTGTAGGTTAATGCTAAAGAGAAGAGGAGACTCCCATTTCTCCCACGCCTTTCACCACCTCAGGACGTCCCAAAGCGCTTTACAGTCAATGAAGTGCTTTTTGAAATAACCACAGAGAATGCTGGAAAAACTCAGCAGGCCAGGGCAGCATCCGTGGAGAGAAACAGAGTTAACGTTTCAGGTCGAAGACCCTTCGTCAGAACTGGAAAAAAAGCAGGAAATGGAAAGCAAGTTTAGGGGCTGGGAAAAAGGGGAGGGGATGAAAGAACAAAGGGGAAGGTCAGCGACAGGATAGAAAGCAGGAGAGATTAAGAGACATTGAGAGACAGTAGTTTTTGAAGTGTGGTCACTGGTGTAATGTAGGAAACACAGCAGCCAATTTGCGCACAGCAAGCTCCCACAAACAGCAATGTGATAATGACCAGATCATCTGTTTTAGTGATGTGGGTTGAGGGATAAATATTGGCCCCAGGACACCGGGGAGAACTCCCCCTGCTCTTCTTTCAATAGTGGCCATGGGATCTTTTACATCCACCTGCGGGGCCTCGATCTGACGTCTCATCCGAAAGATTACAGGATACTATGATGCTAGTCAATTCTCAAATCATCTGACCCTGAGGCCACCGACTGATCCAAGCAGACACTCGGGAGGGTATTTGGAAGCTTAGGTTCCGCCTCACAAACTACTGCAGTTCCCGATGCACCATTCCCCAATCCGTTACACTATATCTAGTGGGTTATAATATACAAGATTAAGGGGTGATCTGATCGAAGTGTTTGAGATGATTAAAGGATTCGATCGGGTCGAGAGAAACTATTTCCTCTGGTGGGGGGAGTCCAGAACAAGGGGGCACAACCTTCAAATTAGAGCCAGGCCGTTCAGGGGTGATGTCAGGAAGCACTTCTTCACACAAAGGGTGGCGGAAATCTGGAACTCTCGCCCCCAAAAAGCTGTCGAGGCTGGGGGCCAATTGGAAAATCTCAAAACTGAGATGGAGAGATTTTTGTTGGGTCCGGGTATTGAGGGTTACGGAACCAAGGCGGGTCGATGGAGTTAAGATACAGATCAGCAGCGATCTGATTGAATGGCAGAACAACTCGAGGGGCTGAATGGGCCTCTTCCTGTTCCTGTGTAACAGGCTCGAGGGGCTGAATGGCCTCCTCCTGTTCCTGTGTAACAGGCTCGAGGGGCTGAATGGCCTCCTCCTGTTCCTGTGTAACAGGCTCGAGGGGCTGAATGGCCTCCTCCTGTTCCTGTGTAACAGGCTCGAGGGGCTGAATGGCCTCCTCCTGTTCCTGTGTAACAGTCTCGAGGGGCTGAATGGCCTCCTCCTGTTCCTGTGTAACAGGCTCGAGGGGGCTGAATGGCCTCCTCCTGTTCTTGTGTAACAGTCTCGAGGGGCTGAATGGCCTCCTCCTGTTCTTGTGTAACAGGCTCGAGGGGCTGAGTGGCCTCCTCCTGTTCCTGTGTAACAGGCTCAAGGGGGCTGAATGGCCTCCTCCTGTTCTTGTGTAACAGGCACGAGGGGGCGGAATGGCCTCCTCCTGTTCCTGTGTAACAGGCTGAAGGGGGCTGAATGGCCTCCTCCTGTTCCTGTGTAACAGGCTCGAGGGGGCGGAATGGCCTCCTCCTGTTCCTGTGTAACAGGCTCAAGGGGGCTGAATGGCCTCCTCCTGTTCCTGTGTAACAGGCTCGAGGGGCTGAATGGCCTCCTCCTGTTCCTGTGTAACAGGCTCGAGGGGCTGAATGGCCTCCTCCTGTTCCTGTGTAACAGTCTCGAGGGGCTGAATGGCCTCCTCCTGTTCCTGTGTAACAGGCTCGAGGGGGCTGAATGGCCTCCTCCTGTTCTTGTGTAACAGTCTCGAGGGGCTGAATGGCCTCCTCCTGTTCTTGTGTAACAGGCTCGAGGGGCTGAGTGGCCTCCTCCTGTTCCTGTGTAACAGTCTCGAGGGGCTGAATGGCCTCCTCCTGTTCCTGTGTAACAGGCTCAAGGGGGCTGAATGGCCTCCTCCTGTTCCTGTGTAACAGGCTCGAGGGGGCTGAATGGCCTCCTCCTGTTCCTGTGTAACAGGCTAAAGGGGGCTGAATGGCCTCCTCCTGTTCCTGTGTAACAGGCTCGAGGGGCTGAATGGCCTCCTCCTGTTCCTGTGTAACAGGCTCGAGGGGCTGAATGACCTCCTCCTGTTCCTGTGTAACAGGCTCGAGGGGGCTGAATGGCCTCCTCCTGTTCCTGTGTAACAGGCTCGAGGGGCTGAATGGTCTCCTCTTGTTCCTGTGTGACAGGCTCGAGGGGCTGAATGGCCTCCTCCTGTTCTTGTGTAACAGGCTCAAGGGGCTGAATGGCCTCATAGAATCATAGAAAGTTACAGCACGGAAGGAGGCCATTCGGCCCATCATGTCCGCGCCGGCCAACAAAGAGCTATCCAGCCTAATCCCACTTCCCAGCTCTTGGTCCGTAGCCCTGCAGGTTACAGCATCCCAAGTGCACATCCAAGTACTTTTTAAACGTGATGAGGGTTTCTGCCTCCACCACCCTTTCAGGCAGCGAGTTCCAGACCCCCACCACCCTCTGGGTGAAGAAATTTCCCCTCAAATCCCCTCTAAACCTTCCATCAATTACTTTCAATCAGTGCCCCCTGGTTTGTGACGCCTCTGCTAAGGGAAATAGGTCCTTTCTATCCACTTTATCTCGGCCCCTCATAATTTTATTCACCTCAATAAGGTCTCCCCTCAGCCTCCTCTGTTCCAAGGAAAACAGACCCAGCCTATCCAGTCTTTCCTCATAGCTAAGATTCTCTACTCCCAGCAACCTCCTCCTGCTCCTATAAGTTATTTTTCAGAGGGACTTTGCGAAAGTTCCACGTGAGTGTTTTTTCTTTTTAAAAAAATCAATACAAAACAGAATTAACAGTTCCTTTCTTGAACCTAAAGACCAGCTCAGCCGTGAGAGACATTTCCAGGTCCAGATACATGAGTGCAAGAGGGCGCAGGGTCAGGGGGCGGAGTAGGGGGGTGGGGGGCGATGGGCACAGGGTGCAAAGGGCGGACCGCAGAGGATGATCGAGAACAGAGAAACACGGCGATGTCATGGGGGGACGGTAGGGTTGGGGTGAAGGGTCTCTTTCGTCACGTCTTGTGCTAATGTCTAATGGAGGAAGTTCTACTTGAGATGGTCGGCAGGGGGAGGGGTAGGGGGCGACATTGATGGGCCGAGATCGACAGGGATCACTTTCCAGACCGCCTGCTATTCACACTGTCTGACATGAATCAGTCATTCATGAAAGAAAGACTTCTAAATAATACTGAGCGGCCTGCGGGTGGCGCTGTCCAGGGAGAGTATAAATACTCAGGCACGGGCCCAGCTTGCGCAGGACATTCATAACAGGAACTAGTGAAGGACATAACTAGACCTCCATGTTGTAAAACAGTTGATTAAAGACTTGTTTAACGCTTAGACCAAGTGCCTAGTAGTTTTCTTATGTCACTGTCCATAAAGGACAGGGAGAAGGGATTTTGTGATATCAGGAGATGTCTAGATGGCAGGTCAAACATACCAGGGCGCGACCCATTTGTTCAAAGGCACTTGTTACACACTCACAGAATTGCGACTGAAGGTTGAGATGGGGCGGATCGGGGACCTGATCCAGGTTTTCAAAATGCTGAGCGGCAGAGATGATGTAGATGTAAGCGGGAGGGTCCATTTGGACAGGTCTGGAGGACACAGCTACAAGCCGTGAGCAAGCCCAACAATCAGAAAATAGAAAAGAACTCCCGTTTCTCCCGCGCCTTTCACCACCTCAGGACGTCCCAAAGCGCTTTACAGCCAATGAAGTACTTTTTTTGGAGTGTGGTCACTGTTGTAATGTGGGAAACGCGGCAGCCAATTTGCGCACAGCAAGCTCCCACAAACAGCTATGTGATAATGACCAGATCATCTGTTTTCAGTGATGTTGGTTGAAGGATAAATATTGGCCCCAGGACACCGGGGAGAACTCCCCCTGCTCTTCTTCCAATAGTGGCCGTGGAATCTTTTACATCCACCTGAGAGGGCAGACGGGGCCTCGGTTTAACGTCTCATCCGAAAGACGGCACCTCTGACAGTGCGGCGCTCCCTCAGTACTGCCACTCCGACAGTGCGGCGCTGCCTCATTACTGCCCTCCGACAGTGCGGCGCTCCCTCAGTACCGCACCTCCGACAGTGCAGCGCTCCCTCAGTACTGACCCTCCGACAGTGCGGCGCTCCCTCAGTACTGACCCTCCGACAGTGCGGCGCTCCCTCATTACTGCCCTCCGACAGTGCGGCGCTCCCTCAGTACTGCCCCTCCGACAGTGCGGCGCTCCCTCAGTACTGACCCTCCGACAGTGCGGCGCTCCCTCAGTACTGCCCCTCCGACAGTGCGGCGCTCCCTCAGTACTGCCCCTCCGACAGTGTGGCGCTCCCTCAGTACTGCCCCTCCGACAGTGCGGCGCTCCCTCAGTACTGACCCTCCGACAGTGCGGCGCTCCCTCATTACTGCCCTCCGACAGTGCGGCGCTCCCTCAGTACTGACCCTCCGACAGTGCGGTGCTCCCTCAGTACCGCACCTCCGACAGTGCGGCGCTCCCTCAGTACCGCACCTCCGACAGTGCGGCGCTCCCTCAGTGCTGGCCCCGGGAAGTGTCAGCCTAGGATAGTGTGCTCAAGTCTCTGGAGTGGGGACCCGAACCACAACCTTCTGACTCAGAGGTGAGAGAGAGAGAGAGAGAGAGAGATGCCCATTTGAGCCAGGGCTGACGCCTTGAAGGACCAGTGATGAGACGAAAGATCTCCCAATTGAACCAGACCTGCAGACATAGTGTAGACACGTCAAGACCAGTTGATCTTGCCTCAAGAGAATCCCTTTGAAGAGGAGCTGGGTGAACATCTAGAAAAGGTAATTGGTTGTTCCAGAGATAAGTATAGGGAGATGATCAAATAGACCATGAAACATGGTGCAGCCATGCTGGACTGGTGAAAATGGCATTTGTGGAATGTGACTGGCAGGAATGAGTCACGTAGGGTGTAATATCAGACTGCACACCATGAAGCTGTTGCATGATACTGTTGGGAGTGTAAGGAGATTTCTCTGAGTTTTTCCTGTAACTCTTGGTGAGAGGAACATAGAAACAGGAGGAGGCCATTCAGCCCCTCGAGCCTGTTCCGCCATTCAATGAGATCATGGCTGATCTGCCACCTAACTCTGTAGACCCGCCTCGGCTCCATGTCCCTTGTCTAGCAAAAATCTTATCGATCTCAGTAACTCCAAGTGTGGTATATGGAGGCCAAAACTGCACAGTAACTCCGCGTGTGGTATATGGAGACCAGAACTGTGCACATTAACTCCAAGTGTGGGATATGGAGACCAGAACTGTGCACAGTAACTCCGAGTGCGGGATATGGAGAGCAGAACTGTGCACAGTAACTCCAAGTGTGGTATATGGAGACTAGAACTGTGCACAGTAACTCCAAGTGTGGGATATGGAGACCAGAACTGTGCACAGTAACTCCGAGTGTGGTATATGGAGACCAGAACTGTGCACAGTAACTCCGAGTGTGGTATATGGAGACCAGAACTGTGCACAGTAACGTCAAGTGTGGGATATGGAGACCAGAACAGTGCACAGTAACTCCAAGTGTGGTATATGGAGAGCAGAACTGTGCACAGTAACTCCAAGTGTGGGATATGGAGACCAGAACTGTGCACAGTGCTCCAAGTCTGAGATATGGAGACCAGAACTGGGCACAGTAACTCCAAGTGTGGGATATGGAGACCAGAACTGTGCACAGTGCTCCAAGTGTGAGATATGGAGACCAGAACTGGGCACAGTAACTCCGAGTGTGGTATATGGAGACCAGAACTGTGTACAGTAACTCCAAGTGTGGTATATGGAGACCAGAACTGTGCACAGTAACTCCAAGTGTGGGATATAGAGACCAGAACTGTGCACAGTAACTCCAAGTGTGGGATATGGAGACCAGAACTGTGCACAGTAACTCCAAGTGTGGTATATCGAGACCAGAACTGTGCACAGTAACTCCAAGTGTGGGATATGGAGACCAGAACTGTGCACAGTAACTCCAAGTGTGGTATAGGGAGACCAGAACTGTACACAGTAACTCCACGTGTGGTATATGGAGACCAGAACTGTGCACAGTAACCCCAAGTGTGGGATATGGAGACCAGAACTGTGCACAGTAACTCCAAGTGTGGTATAGGGAGACCAGAACTGTGCACAGTAACTCCACGTGTGGTATATGGAGACCAGAACTGTGCACAGTAACTCCGAGTGTGGGATATGGAGACCAGAACTGTGCACAGTAACGCCAAGTGTGGTATATGGAGACCAGAACTGTGCACAGTAACCCCAAGTGTGGGATATGGAGACCAGAACTGTGCACAGTAACTCCAAGTGTGGGATATGGAGACCAGAACTGTGCACAGTAACTCCACGTGTGGTATATGGAGAAGAGAACTGTGCACAGTAACCCCAAGTGTGGGATATGGAGACCAGAACTGTGCACAGTAACTTCAAGTGTGGGATATGGAGACCAGAACTGGACACAGTAACTCCAAGTGTGGTATTTTTCCTGCATCCTGTACTCCGGGTTTCTCTGGGGGAGGGAGGGAGGTTGGATTTGTGGTAGGGTGGAGTTTATTGCATGAAGTTCCCAAGTCCAACCTCCAACCTCTTGGCACGCAGCTGTGCGGGTCCACGGGCAGATGAAGGCGGCCATGACACCCCACGATGTCTGGGATGGAAGTGTCCACAAGGGTGAATTGGACCGACCGCTCAGTTCCAGCGGTTAATCCCGTGAGACGTACTCTGTGAATCATTGGGTCAGTAACGGCCGAGGGTCACCGTTCAACTTGGCATTGCAAACCCTGTTATAGAAACAGCCCGATTTCCGTTTCCATTGTCGTGGCTCAGTGGGTAGCACATTCTCTCTCGCCTCTGAGTCAGAAGGTCGTGGGTTCAAGTCCCCGCTCCAGAGACTCGAGCCCCATAATTCAGACCGACGCTCCCCGGTGCCAGTACTGAGGGAGCGCCGCACTGTCGGAGGGGCAGTACTGAGGGAGCGCCGCAATGTCAGAGGGGCGGTACTGAGGGAGCGCTGCACTGTCGGAGGGGTGGTACTGAGGGAGCGCCGCACTGTCAGAGGGGCGGTACTGAGGGAGTGCCGCACTGTCAGAGGGGCGGTACTGAGGGAGCGCCGCACTGTCGGAGGGGCAGTACTGAGGGAGCGCCGCACTGTCGGAGGGGCAGTACTGAGGGAGCACCGCACTGTCGGAGGGGCAGTACTGAGGGAGCACCGCACTGTCGGAGGGGCAGTACTGAGGGAGCGCCGCACTGTCGGAGGGGCAGTACTGAGGGAGCGCTGCACTGTCGGAGGGGCGGTACTGAGGGAACGCCGCACTGTCGGAGGGGCGGTACTGAGGGAGCGCCGCACTGTCGGAGGAGCGGTACTGAGGGAGCGCCGCACTGTCGGAGGGGCAGTACTGAGGGAGCGCCGCACTGTCGGAGGGACGGTACCGAGGCCCCGTCTGCCCTCTCAGGTGGATGTAAAAGATCCCACGGCCACTATTGGAAGAAGAGCAGGGGGAGTTCTCCCCGGTGTCCTGGGGCCAATATTTTTCCCTCAACCAACATCGTTAAAACAGATGATCTGGTCATTATCACATTGCTGTTTGTGGGAGCTTGCTGTGCGCAAATTGGCTGCCGCGTTTCCTACATTACAACAGTGACCACACTTCAAAAAAAGCACTTCATTGGCTGTGAAACGTTTTTGGGACGTCCTGACAGATACATGCTCGAAGGAGCAGAAATTAGGTCGCCTTGGTCAGAGAGATGGGTTTTAAGGAGCGTCTTAAAGGAGGAGAGCGAGGCGGAGAGGTTTAGGGAGGGAATCCCAGAGCTCGGGGCCCGGCGGCTGAAAACCTTGAAACATATCTGGCACAAGACACAGGACTTGGGCTGTATGGGTTAAACTGATGTTGAAATAATGCGCCAAGATTAGCCCTGTTCTGTCGTGGCCAATGGGAGAATGGCCTTGGCGTTTAATCATTCAAGCTTCCTGAGCTGGCGACTGCCCACATAAGCTGTAAAGTCAGCAGAGATGTTTAAAATTTTAATCAGTCAGCGTTTAATGATCTGCTCACCTCTTCTCAAATACCGCTCCACCCCCCACCCCCCCAACCCCGTCCATTCCCGGTCAGATTGAAGATATAGTTTTCAGCCTTCGCTCCTCCACCTTTACGCTGTTGTGTCTCGCTGGAGTGCTACTTCCGGGGGTGCCAGCGGACTGCGCGGGCTACTTGGACATGGAGGGGCTTCGCAAGGCCACACACACACACACACGTGCCCCGGCCCACTGGCGAGACACCTGGAGCAGGCGCAGGGAGCAACACCGAGTGTGTTGGCCCCTTGGGGAGGTCAGGGAAAGGGGGTGGGGGAGGGGGTGGAGAACCAGCCAGGGTTCCCCAATCCCGATCGCTGCCCAGTGATCCACTCCCGCCGCTGGAATATCTGGAGCTGGCTCACTCTTTCTGCAGGGTGTCTCAGTGGGCCGCACTGGAACAGGCTTAAAAACCGATGATCTGGGTCATTATCACATTGCTGTTTGTGGGATCGTGCTGTGCGCAAACTGGCTGCCGCGTTTCCCACGTCGCAACAGCGACTGCACTTCAAGGAGTACTTAATTGGCTGTGAAGCGCTCTGGGACGGCCTAAGGTGGCGAAAGGCGCGGGAGAAATGGGGAGTTGAGGAGGACACAGGGGTAGGCCAGGAGCGGGCAGGGCCCAGGGTCGGGACGGTTCGCATCGTCTTGAGCCCACCTGTGAACTCTTGGGCGAGGAGTGTGCGCAGCAACAATCCGGGGCCGTAACATTTAACAAAAGTTACGCGGAGGGACTGGAGGAGCTGGGGTTGTCCCCCTAGGAGCAGAGAAGGTTAAGGGGAGATTGAATAGAGGCGTTTAAAATTACGAGGAGTTTTGATGGAGTAAATAAGGAGAAAGTGTTTCCAGTTGCAGGAGGGTCGGTAACCAGAGGACACAGATTGAAGATAAAAGGACCAGAGGGGAGATGAGGAGAATGTTTTTCCGCAGCGAGTTGTTGTGATCTGGAACGCGCTGCCTGAAAGGGCGGTGGAAGCAGATTCAATAGTAACTTTCAAAAGGGAATTGGAGAAATACTTGAAAAGGAGAAATGTGCAGGGCTGTGGGGAGAGAGCAGGGGGGAGTGGGACTAATTGGAGAGCTCTTTCAAAGAGCCGGCACAGGCACGATGGGCCGAATGGCCTCCTCCCGCGATTCAAAGAAACTGGCCGTGTGGTTTTTAACCCTGAACGTCCAAGGCCGGCGGTGGGATTAACAAGACCCATCGGGAACACCGGCCTCCCAACCTCGCCGAGTACACCGGCAGTGGCACTGAGGCAAAGAGGTCCTGACCGCCCCTACGTTGGCCCTTGGCCCCTGAGGGGGGGGGGGGGTGGGGGGGCGACGCCATGAAGGTCAAACCCGATCTCACCGGGCTCAGTCAACAGCTCCATGTGCTGAGGAGCCAAGCAGTTGAGATGGCTGACATTTAAGGAGCAGATCGTATTCTGCCCTCTCGAGACGGGATGTGATAAGATGCACAAAGTGGTGGCGGGGCGAGTGGGGGGGGACGATTCTTAGAATCACAGAACGATGCAGCACCAAAGGAGGCCATTCGGCCCATCGTGCCTGTGCCGGCTCTTTGAAAGAGCTCTCCAATTAGTCCCACTCTCCCCCCTGCTCTCTCCCCACAGCCCTGCACATTTCTCCTTTTCCAGTATTTCTCCAATTCCCTTTTGAAAGTTACTTTTGAATCTGCTCCCACCGCCCTTTCAGGCAGCGCGTTCCAGATCACAACAACTCGCTGCGGAAAAACATTCTCCTCATCTCCCCTCTGGTTCTTTTACCGATTATCTTCAATCTGTGTCCTCTGGTTACCGACCCTCCTGCCACTGGAAACACTTTCTCCTTATTTCCTCGATCGAAACCCCTCGCAATTTGGAACGCCTCTATCAAATCTCCTCTTAACCTGCTCTGCTCGAAGGAGAACAACCCCAGCTTCTCCAGTCTCTCCGCGTAACTGAAGTCCCTCATTCCTGGGACCATTCTAGTAAACCTCCTCCGCACCCTCTCCAAGGCCCTGACATCGTTCCTAAAGTGCGGTGCCCAGAATTGGACACAATGTTCCAGCTGGGGCCGAACCAGAGATTAATAAACATTCAGCAATAACTTCTTTGCTTTTGTGCTCTCTGCCTCTATTAATAAAGCCCAGGACCCTTATATCTTTTTTCTTAACAGCCTTCTCAACTTGTCCTGCCACCTTCACGGATTTGTGTACGTACACATGCTCTGATCACTCCTCCCTCTCGTTCCTCCCAATCCCGCCCCCCGCCCCAGCCTGCTCCCTCTTCCTCCTCCCCGCATCCTCACTGGAATCCGGACTCATGGTACTGTCTCCTTCTCCAACTCAATCGTTCCCAGCAACCTCCTGACCTGTGGATCTCCTCCCCTCCTTCAGTCTGCTCATTCACCCCCGACACTTGACGAGCTTTCACAACACAACTTGGCCCTCAACTAACTTCTTGGCTCACCAGCTCTCCTACATTTTCAACCTTTGATGGTGTCTTTAGGTGTTGGCCACAGCTCAATGGGTCGCACTCTCTCTCTCTCTCGCGCCACTGAGTCACAAGGTTGTGGGTTCAAGCCCCCACTCCAGATACTTGAGCACAAAAATCCAAGCCGTTACTCCCGTGCCAGTGCTGAGGGAGCGCCGCACTGTCGGAGGGGCAGTTACTGTGGGAGGGGCAGTACTGAGGGAGCACCGCACTGTCGGAGGGGCAGTACTGAGGGAGCGCCGCACTGTCGGAGGTGCAGTACTGAGGGAGCGCCGCACTGTCGGAGGGGCAGTACTGAGGGAGCGCCGCTCTGTCGGAGGGGCAGTACTGAGGGAGTGCCGCACTGTGGAGGGGCAGTACTGAGGGAGCGCCGCACTGTCGGAGGGGCAGTACTGAGGGAGCGCTGCACTGTCGGAGGGGCAGTACTGAGGGAGCACCGCACTGTCGGAGGGGCAGTCCTGAGGAGCGCCGCACTGTCGGAGGGCCAGTACTGAGGGAGCGCCGCACTATCGGAGGGGCAGTACTGAGGGAGCGCTGCACTGTCGGAGGTGCCGTCATTCAGATGAGACGTTAAACCGAGGCCCCGTCTGCCCTCTCAAGTGAATGTAAAAGATCCCACGGCCATTATTGAAGAAGAGCAGGGGAGTTCTCCCCGGTGTCCTGGGCCAATATTTATCCCTCAACCAACATCACTAAAACAGATGATCTGGTCATTATCACATGACTATAAATAGGTGGCAGCCTTTGGCCAGCACAAGAACCGCGCTTGAACTTTGAACTGCGAGGCGTGATTCAGGAGAAGCGCTGTGAGATGGTTCAGAGTCGGATAATGGATCTGATGGATGAGGCACCGCGATTTCTCCCAGAGTCTGTCGCCTTCGAGTCTTCCCCGACAAATATCCACTGTGGCCGATCCACTGTCGCAGAGTCCCCCGCTCCACATCCCCCAACTCGAGGGGGCGGGGGAACGGGGGAGGTCGTCCTAGTGACCTCCCAGTGTCACCTCCCTCATCGATAGAGCAACGCTGGGTTTACGCCTCCGACCGCCCGGTAACTGCGAAGAAATCTAACCCAACTCCGCCCCATTCAATCGCCCCCACTTATCTTGCGGTTACGTTGCCGATTCCAAGCAGGTGCGTTTATAGCGCCCCGCCCCCCCCCCCCGATAGGCTCCGATAGGATTCGGCATTCTGATACAACGACAGACCAGAGTTATACTGTGGGGAGAGAGGGAGGGCAATGGGAAGGTTCACTTCCCTCTACTGCCTCCATCTCAAAATCTCACTCATTTCTCTGTCTCTCCTCCCCTCTCGGTCACTCTCTTCGCTCTGCCTCTTTCTCACTCTCCCCTGTCTCTCTTTTCTCCTCCTCAACCTTCTCTCTGGAACGTTCAGTCTCTCTCTCCCTCCGTAACTCTCTCCCTCCCACCTCTTGCCCCTCTCTCCCTCCCTCGAAGGCTCGAAGGCCAACTGGCCTACTCCTGCTCCCATTTCTTCTTTCTCATGTTCTCCTCACTCTCTCCCTCCCCATCTCTCTCCTCTCCCTCCCTCCCTCTCTCCCTCCCCATCTCTCTCCTCCTCCCTCCCTCTCTCCCTCCACATCTCTCTCCTCTCCTCTCCTCCCTCACTCTCTCCCTCCACATCTCTCTCCTCTCCCTCCCTCCACATCTCTCTCCTCTCCCTCCCTCCCTCACTCTCTCCCTCCACATCTCTCTCCTCTCCTCCCTCCACTCTCTCCCTCCACATCTCTCTCCTCTCCCTCCCTCACCCTCTTCCTCCCCATTTCTTTCCTCTCTCTCTCCCTTCCTCATGTCTCGCTCCCCATCGCTTTCCTCTCCCTCCCTCCCTCATTGTCTCGCTCCCCATCTCTTCCTCTCCCTCCCTCATTGTCTCGCTCCCCATCTCTCTCCTCTCCCTCCCTCATTGTCTCGCTCCCCATCTCTTTCTCTCTCTGTCTCGCTCCCCATCTCTCTCCTCTCCCTCCCTCCCTCATGTCTCCCTCCCCATCTCTCTCCTCTCCCTCCCTCCCTCACTGTCTTGCTCCCCATCTCTTTCCTCTCTCTCCTCCCTCATGTCTCGCTCCCCATCTCTCTCCTCTCCCTCCCTCCCTCATTGTCTCGCTCCCCATTTCTTTCCTCTCTCTCCCTCCCTCATGTCTCGCTTCCCATCTCTCTCCTCTCCCTCCCTCCCTCATTGTCTCGCTCCCCATCTCTCTCCCTCTCCCTCCCTCCCTCACTCTCTCCCTCCACATCTCTCTCCTCTCCCTCCCTCCCTCACTCTCTCCCTCCACATCTCTCTCCCTCCCTCACTCTCTCCCTCCACATCTCTCTCCTCTCCCTCCCTCACCCTCTTCCTCCCATTTCTTTCCTCTCTCTCTCCCTTCCTCATGTCTCGCTCCCCATCTCTCTCCTCTCCCTCCCTCCTTGTCTCGCTCCCCATCTCTTTCCTCTCCCTCCTCATTGTCTCGCTCCCCATCTCTCTCCTCTCCCTCCCTCCTCCCTCATGTCTCCCTCCCCATCTCCCTCCCCTCCCTCCCTCCTTTCTCCCTCCCCATCTCTTTCCTCTCTCTCCCTCCCTCATGTCTCGCTCCCCATCTCTCTCCTCTCCCTCCCTCCCTCATTGTCTCGCTCCCCATCTCTCTCCTCTCTCTCCCTCCCTCATGTCTCGCTCCCCATCTCTCTCCTCTCCCTCCCTCCCTCATGTCTCGCTCCCCGTCTCTCTCCTCTCTCTCCCTCCCTCCTTGTCTCGCTCCCCATCTCTTTCCTCTCTCTGTCTCGCTCCCCATCTCTCTCCTCTCCCTCCCTCCCTCATGTCTCCCTCCCCATCTCTTTCCTCTCTCTCCCTCCCTCATGTCTCGCTCCCCATCTCTCTCCTCTCCCTCCCTCCCTCATTGTCTCGCTCCCCATCTCTCTCCTCTCCCTCCCTCCCTCATTGTCTCGCTCCCCATCTCTTTCCTCTCTCTCCCTCCCTCATGTCTCGCTCCCCATCTCTCTCCTCTCCCTCCCTCCCTCATTGTCTCGCTCCCCATCTCTCTCCTCTCTCTCCCTCCCTCATGTCTCGCTCCCCATCTCTCTCCTCTCCCTCCCTCCCTCATGTCTCGCTCCCCGTCTCTCTCCTCTCTCTCCCTCCCTCATGTCTCGCTCCCCATCTCTCTCCTCTCCCTCCCTCCTGGCTCGCTCCCCATCTCTTTCCTCTCTCTCCCTCCCTCTCTCCCTCCCCATCTCTCCTCTCCCTCCCTCCCTCTCTCCCGCCCCATCTCTCCTCTCCCTCCCTCTCTCTCTCCCTCCCTCACTCTCTCTCTCCCCCATCTCTCTCCCTCACCTCTCCCTCCCTCACTGTCTCCTCTCTCCCTCCCTCACTCTCTCTCTCCCTCCCTCACTCTCTCCCTCCTCCCAACCACCGCTCCTACCCTCACCTCTTCCCTCTCTCCCTCCCTTCCCCACCACCCTCTCTTTTTCAATCCCCCCACCAACTCTCCACCCTCTCTCTCTCCCCCTCCCTCCCCCTCTCCCTCCCCACCCCCCACCTCTCTCCGATACCCTAATTAAGCACTGGCTTCACCCGAAATACCCGCATGATCTCACCCTGCCCCTGCCAGAAAGGAACGTCGCTCTGCAGCAGTTTATAGAACCTTCCATATAAGGTCAGCCCTCCTGGAAGAGAGCGCGGCATCTGTGAGCTGTCCATCAAACCGGTCAGCTCTGCAAAACACAGGGAGCGGGAAATAAACACCAGGAACTCAGACTGGGATAGACCCTCAAAACCGGGAGAGACCCTCAAAACCGGGAGAGACCCTCAAAACCGGGAGAGACCATCAAAACTGGGAGAGACCCTCAAAACCGGGAGAGACCCTCAAAACCGGGAGAGACCATCAAAACTGGGAGAGACCATCAAAACTGGGAGAGACCATCAAAACCGGGAGAGACCGTCAAAACTGGGAGAGACCATCAAAACCGGGAGAGACCCTCAAAACCGGGAGAGACCCTCAAAACTGAGATAGACCCTCAAAACTGGGAGAGACCCTCAAAACTGGAGAGACCATCAAAACCGGGAGAGACCCTCAAAACTGGGAGAGACCCTCAAAACCGGGAGAGACCGTCAAAACCGGGAGAGACCATCAAAACTGGGAGAGACCGTCAAAACTGGGAGAGACCATCAAAACCGAGAGAGACCCTCAAAACCGGGAGAGACCCTCAAAACCGGGAGAGACCCTCAAAACCGGGAGAGACCATCAAAACCGGGAGAGACCATCAAAACTGGGATAGACCCTCA
>NW_028225180.1:86829353-86968935 GCF_052327205.1 Somniosus microcephalus | reverse complement strand
ACTGTACCCCAGTGTTATACAGTGACAGACTTGTACCCACCAGTGCTGTACCCCAGTGTTATACAGCGACAGACCTGTACCCACCAGTGCTGTACCCCAGTGTTATACAGTGACAGACCTGTACCCACCAGTACTGTACCCCAGTGTTATACAGCGACAGACCTGTACCCACCAGTACTGTACCCCAGTGTTATACAGTGACAGACCTGTACCCACCAGTACTGTACCCCAGTGTTATACAGCAACAGACCTGTACTCACCAGTACTGTACCCAAGTGTTATACAGTGACAGACCTGTACCCACCAGTACTGTACCCCAATGTTATACAGCGACAGACCTGTGCCCACCAGTACTGTACCCCAGTGTTATACACTGACAGACCAGTACCCACCAGTACTGTACCCCAGTGTTACAGTGACAGACCTGTACCCACCAGTACTGTACCCCAGTGTTATACAGGGACAGACCTGTACCCACCAGTACTGTACCCCAGTGTTATACAGTGACAGGCCTGTACCCACCAGTACTGTACCCCAGTCTTATACAGTGACAGGTCTGTACCCACCAGTACTGTACCCCAGTGTTATACAGTGACAGGCCTGTGCCCACCAGTACTGTACCCCAGTGTTATACAGTGACAGACCTGTACCCACCAGTACTGTACCCCAGTGTTATACAGTGACAGACCTGTACCCACCAGTACTGTACCCCAGTGTTATACAGGGACAGACCTGTACCTGCCAGTACTGTACCCCAGTGTTATACAGTGACAGACCTGTACCCACCAGTAATGTACCCCAGTGTTATACACTGACAGACATGTACCCACCAGTACTGTACCCCAGTGTTATACAGGGACAGACCTGTACCCGGCAGTACTGTACCCCAGTGTTATACAGTGACAGACCTGTACCCACCAGTAATGTACCCCAGTGTTATACACTGACAGACCTGTACCCACCAGTACTGTACCCCAGTGTTATACAGTGACAGGCCTGTGCCCACCAGTACTGTACCCCAGTGTTATACAGTGACAGACCTGTACCCACCAGTACTGTACCCCAGTGTTATACAGTGACAGACCTGTACCCACCAGTAATGTACCCCAGTGTTATACAGGGACAGACCTGTACCCGCCAGTACTGTACCCCAGTGTTATACAGTGACAGACCTGTACCCACCAGTACTGTACCCCAGTGTTATACAGTGACAGACCTGTACCCACCAGTACTGTACCCCAGTGTTAGTGACAGACCTGTACCCGCCAGTACTGTACCCCAGTGTTATACAGCGACAGACCTGTACCCACCAGTACTGTACCCCAGTGTTATACAGCGACAGACCTGTACCCACCAGTGCTGTACCCCAGTGTTATACAGCGACAGGCCTGTACCCACCAGTGCTGTACCCCAGTGTTATACAGTGACAGGCCTGTACCCACCAGTACTGTACCCCAGTGTTATACAGCGACAGACCTGTACCCACCAGTACTGTACCCCAGTGTTATACAGTGACAGGCCTGTACCCACCAGTGCTGTACCCCAGTGTTATACAGTGACAGACCTGTACCCACCAGTACTGTACCCCAGTGTTATACAGTGACAGACCTGTACCCACCAGTACTGCACCCGTGTTATACAGTGACAGACCTGTACCCACCAGCACTGTACCCCAGTGTTATACAGCGACAGACCTGTACCCACCAGTACTGTACCCCAGTGTGATACACTGACAGACCTGTACCCACCAGTACTGTACCCCAGTGTTATACAGTGACAGACCTGTACCCACCAGTACTGTACCCCAGTGTTATACAGTGACAGACCTGTACCCACCAGTACTGTACCCCAGTGTTAGTGACAGACCTGTACCCACCAGTACTGTACCCCAGTGTTATACAGTGACAGACCTGTACCCACCAGTACTGTACCCCAGTGTTAGTGACAGACCTGTACCCACCAGTACTGTACCCCAGTGTTATACAGCGACAGACCTGTACCCACCAGTACTGTACCCCAGTGTTATACAGTGACAGACCTGTACCCACCAGTACTGTACCCCAGTGTTATAGTGACAGACCTGTACCCACCAGTACTGTACCCCAGTGTTATACAGTGACAGACCTGTACCCACCAGTACTGTACCCCAGTGTTATACAGTGACAGACCTGTACCCACCAGTACTGTACCCCAGTGTTATACAGTGACGGACCTGTACCCACCAGTACTGTACCCCAGTGTTATACAGTGACAGACCTGTACCCACCAGTACTGTACCCCAGTGTTATACAGCGACAGACCTGTACTCACCAGTACTGTACCCGTGTTATAGTGACAGACCTGTACCCACCAGTACTGTACCCCAGTGTTATACAGCGACAGACCTGTACCCACCAGTACTGTACCCCAGTGTTATACACTGACAGACCTGTACCCACCAGTACTGTACCCCAGTGTTACAGTGACAGACCTGTACCCACCAGTACTGTACCCCAGTGGTATACAGGGACAGACCTGTACCCACCAGTACTGTACCCCAGTGTTATACAGTGACAGGCCTGTACCCACCAGTACTGTACCCCAGTCTTATACAGTGACAGGCCTGTACCCACCAGTACTGTACCCCAGTGTTATACAGTGACAGGCCTGTGCCCACCAGTACTGTACCCCAGTGTTATACAGTGACAGACCTGTACCCACCAGTACTGTACCCCAGTGTTATACAATGACAGACCTGTACCCACCAGTACTGTACCCCAGTGTTATACAGGGACAGACCTGTACCCACCAGTACTGTACCCCAGTGTTATACAGTGACAGACCTGTACCCACCAGTACTGTACCCCAGTGTTATACAGTGACAGACCTGTACCCGCCAGTACTGTACCCCAGTGTTATACAGCGACAGACCTGTACCCACCAGCACTGTACCCCAGTGTTATACAGCGACAGACCTGTACCCACCAGTACTGTACCCCAGTGTTATACAGCGACAGACCTGTACCCACCAGTAATGTACCCCAGTGTTATACAGCGACAGACCTGTACCCACCAGTACTGTATCCCAGTGTTAGTGACAGACCTGTACCCACCAGTACTGTACCCCACTGTTATACAGTGACAGACCTGTACCCACCAGTACTGTACCCCAGTGTTATACAGTGAGAGACCTGTGCCCACCATTCCAGTACCCCAGTGTTATACAGTGACAGACCTGTACCCACCAGTACTGTACCCGTGTTATACAGTGACAGACCTGTACCCACCAGTACTGTACCCCAGTGTTATACAGTGACAGACCTGTACCCACCAGTACTGTACCCCAGTGTTAAACAGTGACAGACCTGTAACCCACCAGTACTGTACCCCAGTGTTATACACTGACAGACGTGTACCCACCGGTACTGTACCCCAGTGTTATACAGTGACAGACGTGTACCCACCAGTACTGTACCCCAGTGTTATACAGTGACAGACCTGTAACCCACCAGTACTGTACCCCAGTGTTATACACTGACAGACCTGTACCCACCAGTACTGTACCGCAGTGTTATACAGTGACAGACCTGTACCCACCAGTACTGTACCCCAGTGTTAGTGACAGACCTGTACACACCAGTACTGTACCCCAGTGTTATACAGTGACAGACCTGTACCCACCAGTACTGTACCCCAGTGTTATACAGTGACAGACCTGTAATCCACCAGTACTGTACCCCAGTGTTATACAGTGACAGACCTGTACCCACCAGTACTGTACCCCAGTGTTATACAGCGACAGACCTGTAATCCACCAGTACTGTACCCCAGTGTTATACAGTGACAGACCTGTACCCACCAGTACTGTACCCGTGTTATACAGCGACAGACCTGTACCCACCAGTACTGTACCCCAGTGTTATACAGTGACAGACCTGTAATCCACCAGTACTGTACCCCAGTGTTATACAGTGACAGACCTGTACCCACCAGTACTGTACCCCAGTGTTATACAGCGACAGACCTGTAATCCACCAGTACTGTACCCCAGTGTTATACAGTGACAGACCTGTACCCACCAGTACTGTACCCCAGTGTTATACAGCGACAGACCTGTACCCACCAGTACTGTACCCCAGTGTTATACAGTGACAGACCTGTACCCACCAGTACTGTACCCCAGTGTTATACAGTGACAGACCTGTACCCACCAGTACTGTACCCCAGTGTTAGTGACAGACCTGTACCCGCCAGTACTGTACCCCAGTGTTATACAGTGACAGACCTGTACCCACCAGTACTGTACCCCAGTGTTAGTGACAGACCTGTACCCACCAGTGCTGTACCCCAGTGTTAGTGACAGACCTGTACCCACCAGTGCTGTACCCCAGTGTTAGTGACAGACCTGTACCCACCAGTACTGTACCCCAGTGTTATACAGTGACAGACCTGTACCCACCAGTACTGTACCCCAGTGTTATACAGTGACAGACCTGTACCCATCAGTACTGTACCCCAGTGTTATACAGTGACAGACCTGTACCCACCAGTACTGTACCCCAGTGTTATACAGCGACAGACCTGTACCCACCAGTACTGTACCCGTGTTATACAGTGACAGACCTGTACCCACCAGTACTGTACCCCAGTGTTAGTGTCATACCTGTACCCACCAGTACTGTACCCCAGTGTTATACAGTGACAGACCTGTACCCGCCAGTACTGTACCCCAGTGTTATACAGCGACAGACCTGTACCCACCAGTACTGTACCCCAGTGTTATACAGTGACAGACTTGTACCCACCAGTGCTGTACCCCAGTGTTATACAGCGACAGACCTGTACCCACCAGTGCTGTACCCCAGTGTTATACAGTGACAGACCTGTACCCACCAGTACTGTACCCCAGTGTTATACAGCGACAGACCTGTACCCACCAGTACTGTACCCCAGTGTTATACAGTGACAGACCTGTACCCACCAGTACTGTACCCCAGTGTTATACAGCAACAGACCTGTACTCACCAGTACTGTACCCAAGTGTTATACAGTGACAGACCTGTACCCACCAGTACTGTACCCCAGTGTTATACAGCGACAGACCTGTGCCCACCAGTACTGTACCCCAGTGTTATACACTGACAGACCAGTACCCACCAGTACTGTACCCCAGTGTTACAGTGACAGACCTGTACCCACCAGTACTGTACCCCAGTGTTATACAGGGACAGACCTGTACCCACCAGTACTGTACCCCAGTGTTATACAGTGACAGGCCTGTACCCACCAGTACTGTACCCCAGTCTTATACAGTGACAGGTCTGTACCCACCAGTACTGTACCCCAGTGTTATACAGTGACAGGCCTGTGCCCACCAGTACTGTACCCCAGTGTTATACAGTGACAGACCTGTACCCACCAGTACTGTACCCCAGTGTTATACAGTGACAGACCTGTACCCACCAGTACTGTACCCCAGTGTTATACAGGGACAGACCTGTACCCGCCAGTACTGTACCCCAGTGTTATACAGTGACAGACCTGTACCCACCAGTAATGTACCCCAGTGTTATACACTGACAGACCTGTACCCACCAGTACTGTACCCCAGTGTTATACAGGGACAGACCTGTACCCGGCAGTACTGTACCCCAGTGTTATACAGTGACAGACCTGTACCCACCAGTAATGTACCCCAGTGTTATACACTGACAGACCTGTACCCACCAGTACTGTACCCCAGTGTTATACAGTGACAGGCCTGTGCCCACCAGTACTGTACCCCAGTGTTATACAGTGACAGACCTGTACCCACCAGTACTGTACCCCAGTGTTATACAGTGACAGACCTGTACCCACCAGTAATGTACCCCAGTGTTATACAGGGACAGACCTGTACACGCCAGTACTGTACCCCAGTGTTATACAGTGACAGACCTGTACCCACCAGTACTGTACCCCAGTGTTATACAGTGACAGACCTGTACCCACCAGTACTGTACCCCAGTGTTAGTGACAGACCTGTACCCGCCAGTACTGTACCCCAGTGTTATACAGCGACAGACCTGTACCCACCAGTACTGTACCCCAGTGTTATACAGCGACAGACCTGTACCCACCAGTACTGTACCCCAGTGTTATACAGCGACAGACCTGTAATCCACCAGTACTGTACCCCAGTGTTATACAGTGACAGACCTGTACCCACCAGTACTGTACCCGTGTTATACAGCGACAGACCTGTACCCACCAGTACTGTACCCCAGTGTTATACAGTGACAGACCTGTAATCCACCAGTACTGTACCCCAGTGTTATACAGTGACAGACCTGTACCCACCAGTACTGTACCCCAGTGTTATACAGCGACAGACCTGTAATCCACCAGTACTGTACCCCAGTGTTATACAGTGACAGACCTGTACCCACCAGTACTGTACCCCAGTGTTATACAGCGACAGACCTGTACCCACCAGTACTGTACCCCAGTGTTATACAGTGACAGACCTGTACCCACCAGTACTGTACCCCAGTGTTATACAGTGACAGACCTGTACCCACCAGTACTGTACCCCAGTGTTATACAGTGACAGACCTGTACCCACCAGTACTGTACCCCAGTGTTAGTGACAGACCTGTACCCGCCAGTACTGTACCCCAGTGTTATGCAGCGACAGACCTGTACCCACCAGTACTGTACCCCAGTGTTATACAGCGACAGACCTGTACCCACCAGTACTGTACCCCAGTGTTATACAGCGACAGACCTGTAATCCACCAGTACTGTACCCCAGTGTTATACAGTGACAGACCTGTACCCACCAGTACTGTACCCGTGTTATACAGCGACAGACCTGTACCCACCAGTACTGTACCCCAGTGTTATACAGTGACAGACCTGTAATCCACCAGTACTGTACCCCAGTGTTATACAGTGACAGACCTGTACCCACCAGTACTGTACCCCAGTGTTATACAGCGACAGACCTGTAATCGACCAGTACTGTACCCCAGTGTTATACAGTGACAGACCTGTACCCACCAGTACTGTACCCCAGTGTTATACAGCGACAGACCTGTACCCACCAGTACTGTACCCCAGTGTTATACAGTGACAGACCTGTACCCACCAGTACTGTACCCCAGTGTTATACAGTGACAGACCTGTACCCACCAGTACTGTACCCCAGTGTTAGTGACAGACCTGTACCCGCCAGTACTGTACCCCAGTGTTATACAGTGACAGACCTGTACCCACCAGTACTGTACCCCAGTGTTAGTGACAGACCTGTACCCACCAGTGCTGTACCCCAGTGTTAGTGACAGACCTGTACCCACCAGTGCTGTACCCCAGTGTTAGTGACAGACCTGTACCCACCAGTACTGTACCCCAGTGTTATACAGTGACAGACCTGTACCCACCAGTACTGTACCCCAGTGTTATACAGTGACAGACCTGTACCCATCAGTACTGTACCCCAGTGTTATACAGTGACAGACCTGTACCCACCAGTACTGTACCCCAGTGTTATACAGCGACAGACCTGTACCCACCAGTACTGTACCCGTGTTATACAGTGACAGACCTGTACCCACCAGTACTGTACCCCAGTGTTAGTGTCATACCTGTACCCACCAGTACTGTACCCCAGTGTTATACAGTGACAGACCTGTACCCGCCAGTACTGTACCCCAGTGTTATACAGCGACAGACCTGTACCCACCAGTACTGTACCCCAGTGTTATACAGTGACAGACTTGTACCCACCAGTGCTGTACCCCAGTGTTATACAGCGACAGACCTGTACCCACCAGTGCTGTACCCCAGTGTTATACAGTGACAGACCTGTACCCACCAGTACTGTACCCCAGTGTTATACAGCGACAGACCTGTACCCACCAGTACTGTACCCCAGTGTTATACAGTGACAGACCTGTACCCACCAGTACTGTACCCCAGTGTTATACAGCAACAGACCTGTACTCACCAGTACTGTACCCAAGTGTTATACAGTGACAGACCTGTACCCACCAGTACTGTACCCCAGTGTTATACAGCGACAGACCTGTGCCCACCAGTACTGTACCCCAGTGTTATACACTGACAGACCAGTACCCACCAGTACTGTACCCCAGTGTTACAGTGACAGACCTGTACCCACCAGTACTGTACCCCAGTGTTATACAGGGACAGACATGTACCCACCAGTACTGTACCCCAGTGTTATACAGTGACAGGCCTGTACCCACCAGTACTGTACCCCAGTCTTATACAGTGACAGGTCTGTACCCACCAGTACTGTACCCCAGTGTTATACAGTGACAGGCCTGTGCCCACCAGTACTGTACCCCAGTGTTATACAGTGACAGACCTGTACCCACCAGTACTGTACCCCAGTGTTATACAGTGACAGACCTGTACCCACCAGTACTGTACCCCAGTGTTATACAGGGACAGACCTGTACCCGCCAGTACTGTACCCCAGTGTTATACAGTGACAGACCTGTACCCACCAGTAATGTACCCCAGTGTTATACACTGACAGACCTGTACCCACCAGTACTGTACCCCAGTGTTATACAGGGACAGACCTGTACCCGGCAGTACTGTACCCCAGTGTTATACAGTGACAGACCTGTACCCACCAGTAATGTACCCCAGTGTTATACACTGACAGACCTGTACCCACCAGTACTGTACCCCAGTGTTATACAGTGACAGGCCTGTGCCCACCAGTACTGTACCCCAGTGTTATACAGTGACAGACCTGTACCCACCAGTACTGTACCCCAGTGTTATACAGTGACAGACCTGTACCCACCAGTAATGTACCCCAGTGTTATACAGGGACAGACCTGTACCCGCCAGTACTGTACCCCAGTGTTATACAGTGACAGACCTGTACCCACCAGTACTGTACCCCAGTGTTATACAGTGACAGACCTGTACCCACCAGTACTGTACCCCAGTGTTAGTGACAGACCTGTACCCGCCAGTACTGTACCCCAGTGTTATACAGCGACAGACCTGTACCCACCAGTACTGTACCCCAGTGTTATACAGCGACAGACCTGTACCCACCAGTGCTGTACCCCAGTGTTATACAGCGACAGACCTGTACCCACCAGTGCTGTACCCCAGTGTTATACAGTGACAGGCCTGTACCCACCAGTACTGTACCCCAGTGTTATACAGCGACAGACCTGTACCCACCAGTACTGTACCCCAGTGTTATACAGTGACAGGCCTGTACCCACCAGTACTGTACCCCAGTGTTATACAGTGACAGACCTGTACCCACCAGTACTGTACCCCAGTGTTATACAGTGACAGACCTGTACCCACCAGTACTGCACCCGTGTTATACAGTGACAGACCTGTACCCACCAGCACTGTACCCCAGTGTTATACAGCGACAGACCTGTACCCACCAGTACTGTACCCCAGTGTGATACACTGACAGACCTGTACCCACCAGTACTGTACCCCAGTGTTATACAGTGACAGACCTGTACCCACCAGTACTGTACCCCAGTGTTATACAGTGACAGACCTGTACCCACCAGTACTGTACCCCAGTGTTAGTGACAGACCTGTACCCACCAGTACTGTACCCCAGTGTTATACAGTGACAGACCTGTACCCACCAGTACTGTACCCCAGTGTTAGTGACAGACCTGTACCCACCAGTACTGTACCCCAGTGTTATACAGCGACAGACCTGTACCCACCAGTACTGTACCCCAGTGTTATACAGTGACAGACCTGTACCCACCAGTACTGTACCCCAGTGTTATAGTGACAGACCTGTACCCACCAGTACTGTACCCCAGTGTTATACAGTGACAGACCTGTACCCACCAGTACTGTACCCCAGTGTTATACAGTGACAGACCTGTACCCACCAGTACTGTACCCCAGTGTTATACAGTGACGGACCTGTACCCACCAGTACTGTACCCCAGTGTTATACAGTGACAGAACTGTACCCACCAGTACTGTACCCCAGTGTTATACAGCGACAGACCTGTACTCACCAGTACTGTACCCGTGTTATACAGTGACAGACCTGTACCCACCAGTACTGTACCCCAGTGTTATACAGCGACAGACCTGTACCCACCAGTACTGTACCCCAGTGTTATACACTGACAGACCTGTACCCACCAGTACTGTACCCCAGTGTTACAGTGACAGACCTGTACCCACCAGTACTGTACCCCAGTGGTATACAGGGACAGACCTGTACCCACCAGTACTGTACCCCAGTGTTATACAGTGACAGGCCTGTACCCACCAGTACTGTACCCCAGTCTTATACAGTGACAGGCCTGTACCCACCAGTACTGTACCCCAGTGTTATACAGTGACAGGCCTGTGCCCACCAGTACTGTACCCCAGTGTTATACAGTGACAGACCTGTACCCACCAGTACTGTACCCCAGTGTTATACAGTGACAGACCTGTACCCACCAGTACTGTACCCCAGTGTTATACAGGGACAGACCTGTACCCACCAGTACTGTACCCCAGTGTTATACAGTGACAGACCTGTACCCACCAGTACTGTACCCCAGTGTTATACAGTGACAGACCTGTACCCGCCAGTACTGTACCCCAGTGTTATACAGCGACAGACCTGTACCCACCAGCACTGTACCCCAGTGTTATACAGCGACAGACCTGTACCCACCAGTACTGTACCCCAGTGTTATACAGCGACAGACCTGTACCCACCAGTAATGTACCCCAGTGTTATACAGCGACAGACCTGTACCCACCAGTACTGTATCCCAGTGTTAGTGACAGACCTGTACCCACCAGTACTGTACCCCACTGTTATACAGTGACAGACCTGTACCCACCAGTACTGTACCCCAGTGTTATACAGTGAGAGACCTGTGCCCACCAGTACAGTACCCCAGTGTTATACAGTGACAGACCTGTACCCACCAGTACTGTACCCGTGTTATACAGTGACAGACCTGTACCCACCAGTACTGTACCCCAGTGTTATACAGTGACAGACCTGTACTCACCAGTACTGTACCCCAGTGTTATACAGTGACAGACCTGTAACCCACCAGTACTGTACCCCAGTGTTATACACTGACAGACGTGTACCCACCGGTACTGTACCCCAGTGTTATACAGTGACAGACGTGTACCCACCAGTACTGTACCCCAGTGTTATACAGTGACAGACCTGTAACCCACCAGTACTGTACCCCAGTGTTATACACTGACAGACCTGTACCCACCAGTACTGTACCGCAGTGTTATACAGTGACAGACCTGTACCCACCAGTACTGTACCCCAGTGTTAGTGACAGACCTGTACACACCAGTACTGTACCCCAGTGTTATACAGTGACAGACCTGTACCCACCAGTACTGTACCCCAGTGTTATACAGTGACAGACCTGTAATCCACCAGTACTGTACCCCAGTGTTATACAGTGACAGACCTGTACCCACCAGTACTGTACCCCAGTGTTATACAGCGACAGACCTGTAATCCACCAGTACTGTACCCCAGTGTTATACAGTGACAGACCTGTACCCACCAGTACTGTACCCCAGTGTTATACAGCGACAGACCTGTACCCACCAGTACTGTACCCCAGTGTTATACAGTGACAGACCTGTACCCACCAGTACTGTACCCCAGTGTTATACAGTGACAGACCTGCACCCACCAGTGCTGTACCCCAGTGTTATACAGTGACAGACCTGTACCCACCAGTGCTGTACCACAGTGTTATACAGTGACAGACCTGTACCCACCAGTACTGTACCCCAGTGTTATACAGTGACAGACCTGTAACCCACCAGTACTGTACCCCAGTGTTATACAGTGACAGACCTGTACCCACCAGTACTGTACCCCAGTGTTATACAGTGACAGACCTGTACCCCCAGTACTGTACCCCAGTATTATACAGTGACAGACCTGTACCCACCAGTACTGTACCCCAGTGTTATACAGTGACAGACCTGAACCCACCAGTACTGTACCCCAGTGTTAGTGACAGACCTGAACCCACGAGTACTGTACCCCAGTGTTATAGAGTGACAGACCTGTACCCACCAGTACTGTACCCCAGTGTTACACAGTGACAGACCAGTACCCACCAGTACTGTACCCCAGTGTTATACAGTGACAGACCTGTACCCACCAGTACCTTACCCCAGTGTTATACAGCGACAGGCCTGTACCCACCAGTACTGTACCCCAACGTTATACAGAGAGACCTGTACCCACCAGTACTGTACCCCAGTGTTATACAGTGACAGACCCGTACCCACCAGTACTGTACCCCAGTGTTATACAGTGACAGACCTGTACCCACCAGTACTGTACGCCAGTGTTATACAGTGACAGACCTGTACCCACCAGTACTGTACCCCAGTTTTATGCAGTGACAGACCTGTACCCACCAGTACTATACCCGTGTTATACAGTGACAGACCTGTACCCACCAGTACTGTACCCCAGTGTTATACAGTGACAGACCTGTACCCACCAGTACTGTACCTGTGTTATACAGCGACAGACATGTACCCACCAGTACTATACCCCAGTGTTATACAGTGACAGACCTGTACCCACCAGTACTGTACCCCAGTGTTATACAGTGACAGAGCTGTACCCACCAGTACTGTACCCATGTTATGCACTGACAGACCTGTACCCACCAGTACGGTACCCCAGTGTTACAGTGACAGACCAGTACCCACCAGTACTGTACCCCAGTGTTATACAGTGACAGACCTGTACCCACCAGTACTGTACCCCAGTGTTATACAGTGACAGACCTGTACCCACCAGTACTGTACCCCAGTGTTATACAGTGACAGACCTGTACCCACCAGTACTGTACCCCAGTGTTATACAGTGACAGGCCTGTACCCACCAGTACTGTACCCCAACGTTATACAGAGAGACCTGTACCCACCAGTACTGTACCCCAGTGTTATACAGTGACAGACCTGTACCCACCAGTACTGTACCCCAGTGTTATACAGTGACAGACCTGTACCCACCAGTACTGTACCCCAGTGTTATACAGTGACAGACCTGTACCCACCAGTACTGTACCCCAGTGTTATACAGTGACAGACCTGTACCCACCAGTACTGTACCCCAGCGTTATACAGAGAGACCTGTACCCACCAATACTGTACCCCAGTGTTATACAGCGACAGACCTGTACCCACCAGTACTATACCCCAGTGTTATACAGTGACAGACCTGTACCCACCAGTACTGTACCCCAGTGTTATACAGTGACAGACCTGTACCCACCAGTAGTGTACCCCAGCGTTATAAAGAGAGACCTGTACCAACCAATACTGTACCCCAGTGTTATACAGTGACAGACCTGTACCCACCAGTACTGTACCCAGTGTTATACAGTGACAGGCCTGTACCCACGAGTACTGTACCCCAGTGTTATACAGTGACAGACCTGTACCCACCAGTACTGTACCCCAGTGTTAGTGACAGACCTGTACCCACCAGTACTGTACCCCAGTGTTATACAGTGACAGACCTGTACCCACGAGTACTGTACCCCAGTGTTATACAGTGACAGACCTGTACCCACCAGTACTGTACCTGTGTTATACAGTGACAGACCTGTACCCACCAGTACTGTACCCCAGTGTTATACAGTGACAGACCTGTACCCACCAGTACTGTACCCGTGTTATACAGTGACAGACCTGTACCCACCAGTACTGTACCCCAGTGTTATACAGTGACAGACCTGTACCCACCACTGTACCCAGTGTTATACAGTGACAGATCTGTACCCACCAGTACTGTACCCCTGTGTTATACAGTGACAGACCTGTACCCACCAGAACTGTACCCCAGTGTTATACAGTGACAGACCTGTACCCACCAGTACTGTACCCCAGTGTTATACAGTGGCAGACCTGTACCCACCAGTACTGCACCCCAGTGTTATACAGTGACAGACCTGTACCCACCAGTACTGTACCCCTGTGTTATACAGTGATAATAGTAGTGTAGTGGTAATGTCACTGGGCTAGTAATCCCGAGACCTGCAATGATGATCCGGAGACCGTGAGTTCAAATCTCAACACGGCAGATGAGAATTTTAAATTCAGTTAATTAATTAAATTTGGAATAAAAAGCTAGTGTCAATAATGGTGATCATGAAACTACCGGATTGTCGTAAAAACCCATCTGGTTCACTGATTCCCCTTAGGGAAGGAAATCTATCGCCCTTACCCGGTCTGGCCGATGTGTGACTCCAGACCCACAGCAATGTGGTTGACTCTTAACTACCCTCTGAAATGGCCTCGCAAGCCGCTCAGTTGTAACAAACCGCTACGAAACACAATAATAAAAATGATACCGGCTGGACCACCCGGCATCGACCTCGGCAACGGCACACCCAGCCCAGTCGACCCTGCAACGTCCTCCTCACCAAGATCTGGGGACTTGTGCCAAAATTGGGAGAGCTGTCCCACAGACTAGCCAAGCAACAGCCTGACATAGTCATACTCACAGAATCATACCTTTCAGCTAATGTTCCCAAACTCCTCCATCACCATCCCTGGGTGTGTCCTGTCCCACCGGCAGGACAGACCCACCATGGGTGGCGGCACAGTGGTATACAGTCGGGAAGGAGAGGCCCTGGGAGCCCTCAACATTGACTCCGGGCCCCATGAAGTCTCATGGCTTCAGGTCAAGCATGGGCAAGGAAACCTCCTGTTGATTACCACCTACCGCCCTCCCTCAGCTGATGAACACCACTTGGAAGAAGCACTGAGAGTAGCAAATGCGCAGAATGTACTCTGGGTGGGGGACTTCAATATCCATCACCAAGAGTGGCTCGGTAGCACCACTACTTGCCGAATCCTGAAGGACATAGCTGCCAGTCTGGGCCTGCGACAGGTGGTGAGAGAACCAACACAAGGGGAAAAACCTACTTGACCTCGTCCTCACCAATCTGTGGTGTCATAGATGCATCTGTCCATGACAGTATTGGTAGCAGTGACCACCGCGCAGTCATTGTGGAGACAATGTCCCTTCTTCACACTGAGGACACCCTCCATCGTGTTGGGTTGCACTACCACCGTGCTAAATGGGATAGATTCAGAACAGATCTAGCAGCTGAAAATTGGGCATCCATGAGGCGCTGTGGGCCATCAGCAGCAGCAGAATTGTATTCCACCACAATCTGCAACCTCATGGCCCGGTATATCCCTCACTCTACCATTACCATCAAGCCAGGGGACCAACCCTGGTTCAATAAGGAGTGCAGAAGAGCATGCCAGGAGCAGCACCAGGCGTACCTAAAAATGAGGTCCCAACCTGGGGAAGCTGCAACACAGGACTACATGCATGCTAAAAAGCAGAAGCAGCATACTATAGACAGGGCTAAGCGATCCCACAATCAACAGATCAGATCAAAGCTCTGCAGTCCTGCCACATCCAGTCCTGAATGGTGGTGGACCATTAAACAACGAACGGGAGGAGGAGGCTCCATGAATATCCCCATCCTCAATGATGGTGGAGCCCAGCACGTGAGTGCAAAAGACAAGGCTGAAGCGTTTGCAACCATCTTCAGCCCGAAGTGCCGAGTGGATGATCCATATCGGCCTCCTCCTGAGGTCCCCATCGTCACAGAAGCCAGTCTTCAGCCAATTCGATTCACTCCACGTGATATCAAGAAACGGCTGAGCGCACTGGATACAGTGTGTCACCTCCTGACTCCCCAAAGCCTTTCCACCATCTACAAGGCTATGGGCCCTGACAACATCCCGGCTATCGTGCTGAAGACTTGTGCTCCATAACTAGCCGTGCCTCCAGCCAAGCTGTTCCAGTACAGCTACAACACTGGCATCTATCCGACAATGTGGAAAACTGCCCAGGTATGTCCTGTCCACAAAACAAATCCAATCTGGCAAATTACCGCCCCATCAGTCTACTCTCAATCATCAGCAAAGTGATGGAAGGTGTCATCGACAGTGCTATCAAGCGGCACTTACTCAGCAATAACCTGCTCACTGATGCCCAGTTTGGGTTCCGCCAGGACCACTCGGCTCCTGACCTCATTACAGCCTTGGTCCAAACATGGACAAAGGAGCTGAATTGCAGAGGTGAGGTGAGAGTGACTGCCCTTGACATCAAGGCAGCATTTGACCGAGTCTGGCATCAAGGAGCCCTAGTAAAACTGAAGTCAATGGGAATCGGGGGGAAAATGCTCCACTGGCTGGAGTCATACCTAGCACAAAGGAAGATGGTTGTGGTGGTTGAAGGTCAATCATCACAGCCCCAGGACATCGCTGCAGGAGTTCCTCAGGGGAGTGTCCTAGGCCCAACCATCTTCAGCTGCTCCATCAATGACCTTCCCTCCAACACATGGTCAGAAATGGGGATGTTCGCTGATGACTGCACAGTGTTCAGCGCCATTCACAACTCCTCAGATAATGAAGCAATCCATGCCCGCATGCAACAAGACCTGGATGACATTCAGGCTCGGACTGATAAGTGGCAGGTAACAGTCGCGCCACACAAGTGCCAGGCAATGACTATCTCCAACAAGCGAGAGTCTAACCACCGCTCCTTGACATTCAATAGCATTACCATCGCCGAATCCCCCACCATCAACATCCTGGGGGTCACCATTGACCAGAAACTTAACTGGACCAGCCACATAAATACTGTGGCTACAAGAGCAGGTCAGAGGCTGGGTGTTCTGCGACGAGTGTCTCACCTCCTGACTCCCCAAAGCCTTTCCACCATCTACAAGGCACAAGTCAGGAGTGTGATGGAATACTCTCCACTTGCCTGGATGAGTGCAGCTCCAACAACACTCAAGAAGCTCAACACCATCCAGGACAAAGCAGCCCACTTGATCGGCCCCCCATCCACCACCTTAAACATTCACTCCCTCCATCACCGGTGCACCGTGGCTGCAGTGTGGACCATCTACAAGATGCACTGCAGCAACTCGCCAAGGCTTCTTCGGCAGCACCTCCCAAACCCGCGACCTTTACCAACTAGAAGGACAGCAGGTGCATGGGAACACCACCACCTCCAAGTTCCCCTCCAAGTCACACACCATCCTGACTTGGAAATATAGCGGCCATTCCTTCATCGTCACTGGGTCAAAATCCTGGAACTCCCCCCCCTAACAGCACTGTGGAAGCACCTTCACCACACGGACTGCAGCGGTTCAAGAAGGCGGCTCACCACCACCTTCTCAAGGGGCAACTAGGGATGGGCAATAAATGCTGGCCTTGCCAGCGACGCCCACATCCCATAAAATGAATTTTAAAAAAGACCTGTACCCACCAGTGCTGTACCCCGTGTTATACAGTGACAGGCCTGTACCCACCAGTACTGTCCCCCAGTGTTATACAGCGACAGGCCTGTACCCACCAGTACTGTACCCCAGTGTTATACAGCGACAGACCTGTACCCACCAGTACTGTACCCCAGTGTTATACAGTGACAGACCTGTACCCACCAGTACAGTACCCCAGTGTTATACAGTGACAGACCTGTACCCGCCAGTACTGTACCCCAGTGTTATACAGTGACAGACCTGTACCCACCAGTACTGTACCCCAGTGTTATACAGCGACAGACCTGTACCCGCCAGTACTGTACCCCAGTGTTATACAGCGACAGACCTGTACCCACCAGTACTGTACCCCAGTGTTATACAGTGACAGACCTGTACCCACCAGTACTGTACACCAGTGTTATACAGCGACAGACCTGTACCCACCAGTACTGTACCCCAGTGTTATACAGCGACAGACCTGTACCCACCAGTACTGTACCTCAGTGTTATACAGTTACAGACCGGCACCAACCATTCCATGACAGCATTCGTAGCAGTGACCACCGCACAGTCATTGTGGAGACGAAACATAGAAAAAGAGACGCAGGAGTCGGCCATTCAGCCCTTCGAGCCTGCTCCGCCATTCAATATGATCATGACTGATCCTCTATCTCAATACCATATTCCCGCTCTCTCCCCATACCTCTTGATGCCTTTTGTGTCTAGAAATCTATATCTCCTTCTTAAATATATTCAGTGACTTGGCCTCCACAGCCTTCTGTGGTAGAGAATTCCACAGGTTCACCACCCTCTGAGTGAAGAAATTTCTCCTCATCTCAGTCCTAAATGTCCTACCCCGTATCCTGAGACTGTGACCCCTCGTTCTAGACGCCCCCCAGCCAGGGGAAACATCCTCCCTGCATCCAGTCTGTCCAGCCCTGTCAGAATTTTATACGTTTCAATGAGATCCCCTCTCATTCTTCTGAACTCTAGTGAATACAGGCCTAGTCGACCCAATCTCTCCTCATACGACAGTCCCGCCATCCCAGGAATCAGTCTGGTGAACCTTCGCTGCACTCCCTCTATGGCAAGTATATCCTTTCTTAGGTAAGGAGACCAAAACTGCACACAGTACTCCAGGTGTGGTCTCACCAAGGCCCTGTACAACTGTAGTAAGATATCCTTGCTCCTGCACTCAAATCCTCTTGCAATGAAGGCCAACATACCATTTGCCTTCCTAACTGCTTGCTGCACCTGCATGTTTGCTTTCAGTGACTGGTGTACAAGGACACCCAGGTCCCTCTGTACATCAACATTTCCCAATCTATCACTATTTAAATACTATACCGTTCTGTTTTTCCTACCGAAGTGGATCACTTCACATTCATCCACGTTATACTGCATCTGCCATGTATTTGCCCACTCACTCAACTCGTCTAAATCGCCTTGAAGCCTCTTCGCATCCTCCTCACAACTCACAATCCCACCTAGTTTTGTGTCGTCAGCAAACTTGGAAATATTACATTTGGTTCCCTCATCCAAATCATTGATATATATTGTGAATAGCTGGGACCCAAGCACTGATCCCTGCGGTGCCCCACTAGTCACCGCCTGCCACCCCGAAAAAGACCCATTTATTCCTACTCAGTTTCCTGTCTGTTAACCAATTTTCAATCCATGCCAGTATATTACCCCCAATCCCATGTGCTTTAATTTTGAACACTAACCTCTTATGTGGGACTTTATCAAAGGCCTTCTGAAAATCCAAATACACCACATCCACTGGTTCTCCCTTATCTATTCTACCAGTTACATCCTCAAAAAACTCCAGGTGGTTTGTCAAACATGATTTCCCTTTCATAAATCCATGTTGACTTTGTCTAATCCCGTTGATATTTTCTAAGTGTCCTGTTATCACACCCTTTATAATAGACTCTTGCATTTTCCCCACTACTGATGTTAGGCTAACTGGTCTGTAGTTCCCGGTTTTCTCTCTCCCTCCTTTTTTAAATAAATAGTGGGGTTACATTTGCCACCTTCCAATCTGCAGGAACTGTTCCATAAGTCCCGTCTTCACACTGAGGACACCCTCCATCGTGTTGTGTGGCACTGCCATCGTGCTAAATCGGATAGATTCAGAACAGATCGAGCAGCTTAAAACTGGGCATCCATGAAGTGCTGTGGGCCATCAGCAGCAGCAGAATTGTATTCCACCACAATCTGTAACCTCATGGCCTGGCATATCCCTCACTCTACCATTACCATCAAGCCAGGGGACCAACCCTGTAGAAGAGCATGCCAGGAGCAGCACCAGGCATACCTAAAAATGAGGTGCCAACCTGGGGAAGCTGCAACACAGGACAACACGCATGCTACAAAGCGGAAGCAGCATGCTATAGACAGGGCTAAGCGATCCCACAATCAACGGATCAGATCAAAGCTCTGCAGTCCTGCCACATCCAGCCATGATTGGTGGTGGGCCATTAAATAACTAACGGGAGGAGGAGTCTCCATGAATATTCCCATCCTCACTCATGGTGGAGCCCCTCCGACAGTGCGGCGCTCCCTCAGTACTGCCCCTCCGACAGTGCAGCGCTCCCTCTGCACTGCCCCTCCAACAGTGCGGCGCTCCCTCAGTACCACCCCTCCGACAGTGCAGCGCACCCTCTGTACTGCCCCTCCGACAGTGCAGCGCTCCCTCAGTACTGCCCCTCTGACAGTGCGGCGCTCCCTCAGTACCGCCCCTCCGACAGTGCGGCGCTCCCTCAGTACTGCCCCTCCGACAGTGCGGCGCTCCCTCAGTACTGCCCCTCCAACAGTGGGGCGCTCCCTCAGTACTGCTCCTCCGACAGAACGGCGCTCCCTCCGTACTGCCCCTCCGACAGCGCGGCGCTCCCTCAGTACTGCCCCTCCGACAGTGCGGCGCTCCCTCAGTTCTGCCCCTCCGACAGTGCGGCCCTCCCTCAGTACTGCTCCTCCGACAGTGCGGCACTCCCTCAGTAACGCCCCTCCGACAGTGCGGCACTCCCTCAGCACTGCACTGGGGAGTGTCGGCCTGGATTATGGGGCTCAAGACCCTTGAGTGGGGCTCGAATCCACGAACTGCTACCACTGAGCCACAGCGGACACCTGACACATGGGGAAAGTATATTGGCATGGATAGTGGATTGGCTAACTAACAAAAAACAGAGAATCGGGATAAATGGGTCATTTTCCGGTTGGCAATCAGTAACTAGTCGGGTGCCACAGGGATCAGTGCTGGGGCCTCAACTATTTACAATCCCATATTAATGACTTGGATGAAGGGACCGAGTGTACTCTAGCCAAATTTGCTGACGATACGAAGATAGGTGGGTTAGCAAGTTGTGAGGAGGACACAGAATCTGCAAAGGGATAGAGAGAGGTTAAGTCAGTGGGCAAGAATCTGGCAGATGGAGCACAATGTGGGAAAATGTGAGGTTATCCACTTTGGAAGGAAGAATGAAAAAGTAAAACATTATTTAAATGGAGAGAGACTACAGAATGCTGAGGTACAGAGGGATCTGGGGGTCCTCGTACATGAAACACAAAAGGTTAGCATGTAGGTACAGCAAGTAATTAGGAAGGCAAATGGAATGTTGGCCTTTATTGCAAAGGGGGATGGAGTATAAAAGTAGGGAAGTCCTGCTACAACTGTACAGGGTATTGGTGAGACCACACCTGGAGTACTGCGTACAGTTTTGGTCTCCATATTTAAGGAAGGATATACTTGCATTGGAGGCAGTTCAGAGAAGGTTCACGAGGTTGATTCCTGAGATGAGGGGGTTGACGTATGAGGAAAGGTTGAGCAGGTTGGGCCGATACTCATTGGAGTTTAGAAGAATGAGAGGGGATCTTATTGAAACATATAAGATACTGAGGGGGCTCGACAGGGTAGATGCAGAGAGGATGTTTCCCCTCGTGGGGAAATCTAGAACTCGGGGGCAGAGTCTCAGAATAAAGGGTCGCCCTTTTAAGACGGAGATGAGGAGGAATTTCTTCTCTCAGAGGGTCGTAAATCTGTGGAATTCTCTGCCCCAGAGAGCCGTGGAGGCGGAGTCAGTGAATATATTCAAGGCGGAGATAGACAGACATTTGAAATGCAAGGGAGTCGAGGGGTACGGGGGGAGAGCGGGAAAGTGGTGTTGAGGTCGATGATCAGCCATGATCTTATTGAATGGTGGAACAGGCTCGAGGGGCCGAATGGCCGACTCCTGCTCCTACGTCTTATGTTCTTATGTCACCTCCAGACTCCGACTATTCCATCGCTCTCCTGACTGTCCGCCCACCCTCCGTAAACCCCAGCTCATCCCAACCTCTGCCTCTGCCCCGTGTCCTAACTCACACCCAGTCCCGTTCACCCATCACCCCCCGTGCTCACTGCCCCGTGTCCTAACTCACACCCAGTCCCGTTCACCCATCACCCCCTGTGCTCACTGCCCCGTGTCCTAACTCACACCCAGTCCCGTTCACCCATCACCCCGTGCTCACTGCCCCGTGTCCTAACTCACACCCAGTCCCGTTCACCCATCACCCCCTGTGCTCACTGCCCCGTGTCCTAACTCGCACCCAGTCCCGTTCACCCATCACCCCCTGTGCTCACTGCCCCGTGTCCTAACTCACACCCAGTCCCGTTCACCCATCACCCCCTGTGCTCACTGCCCCGTGTCCTAACTCACACCCAGTCCCGTTCGCCCATCACCCCCTGTGCTCACTGCCCCGTGTCCTAACTCACACCCAGTCCTGTTCACCCATCACCCCATGTGCTCGCTGACCTACACTGGCTCCCGGTCCGGCAACGCCTCGATTTTAAAATTATCATCCTGGTGTTCAAATCCCTCCATGGCTTCCTCGCCCCCCCTCCCTATCACTGTAATCTCCTCCAGCCCTACAACCCTCCCTATCTCTGTAACCTCCTCCAGCCCCTACAACCCTCCCTATCTCTGTAGCCTCCTCCAGCCCTACAACCCTCCCTATCTCTGTAACCTCCTCCAGCCCCCACAACCCTCCCTATCTCTGTAACCTCCTCCAGCCCCTACATCCCTCCCTATCTCTGTAACCTCCTCCAGCCCTACAATCCTCCCTATCTCTGTAACC
The DNA here is from genome assembly GCF_052327205.1 of Somniosus microcephalus. Lineage (NCBI taxonomy): Eukaryota > Metazoa > Chordata > Chondrichthyes > Squaliformes > Somniosidae > Somniosus > Somniosus microcephalus. The sequence continues at coordinate 86,946,508 of NW_028225180.1, read as the reverse complement.
TCCTGCAGCCCCACAACCCTCCCTATCTCTGTCACCTCCTCCAGCCGCTACAACCCTCCCTATCTCTGTAACCTCCTCCAGCCCTACAACCCTCCCTATCTCTGTAACCTCTCCAGCCCTACAACCCTCCCTATCTCTGTAACCTCCTCCAGCCCCTACAACCCTCCCTATCTCTGTAACCTCCTCCAGCCCTACAACCCTCCCTATCTCTGTAACCTCCTCCAGTCCCTACACCCCTCCCTATCTCTGTAACCTTCTCCAGCCCCTACAACCCTCCCTATCTCTGTAACCTCCTCCAGCCCTACAACCCTCCCTATCTCTGTAATCCCCTCCAGCCCTACAATACTCCCTATCTCTGGAACCTCCTCCCTATCCCTGTAACCTCCTCCAGCCCTACAATCCTCCCTATCTCTGTAACCTCCTCCAGCCCTACAACCCTCCCTATCTCTGTAACCTCCTCCAGCCCCTACAACCCTCCCTATCTCTGTAACCTCCTCCAGTCCCTACAACCCTCCCTATCTCTGTAACCTCCTCCAGCCCCTACAACCCTCCCTATCCCTGTAACCTCCTCCAGCCCTTACAACCCTCCCTATCTCTGTAACCTCCTCCAGCCCTACAACCCTCCCTATCTCTTAACCTCATCCAGCCCCTACAACCCTCCCTATCTCTGTAAGCTCCTCCAGCCCCTACAACCCTCCCTATCTCTGTAACTTCCTCCAGGCCTACAACCCTCCCTATCTCTGTAACCTCCTCCAGCCTCTACAACCCTCCCTATCTCTGTAACCTCCTCCAGCCCTACAACCCTCCCTATCTCTGTAACCTCCTCCAGCCCTACAACCCTCCCTATCTCTAACCTCCTCCAGCCCCCACAACCCTCCCTATCTCTGCAACCTCCTCCAGCCCCTACAACCCTCCCTATCTCTGTAACCTCCTCCAACCCTACAACCCTCCCTATCTCTGTAACCTCCTCCAGCCCCTACAACCCTCCCTATCTCTGTAACCTCCTCCAGCCCCCAAACCCTCCCTATCTCTGTAACCTCCTCCAGCCCCCAAACCCTCCCTATCTCTGTAACCTCCTCCAGCCCCTACAACCCTCCCTATCTCTGTAACCTCCTCCAGCCCTACAACCCTCCCTATCTCTGTAACCTCCTCCAGCCCTACAACCCTCCCTATCTCTGTAACCTCCTCCAGCCCTACAACCCTCCCTATCTCTGTAACCTCCTCCAGCCCCCACAACCCTCCCTATCTCTGTAACCTCCTCCAGCCCCCACAACCCTCCCTATCTCTGTAACCTCCTCCAGCCCCTACAACCCTCCCTCTCTCTGTAACCTCCTCCAGCCCTACAACCCTCCCTATTTCTGTAACCTCCTCCAGCCCCTACAACCCTCCCGAGATCTCTGCGCTCCTCCAATTCTGGCCTCTTGTGCATCCCCCGATTTCCATTGCTCCACCATTGGCGGCCGTGCCTTCAGCTGCCTGGGCCCCGAGCTCTGGAATTCCCTCCCTAAACCTCTCCGCCTCTCTCTCCTCCTTTAAGACGCTCCTTAAAACCGACCTCTCTGGCCAAGCTTGTCCTAATATCTCCTCACGTGGCTCGGTGTCAATTTTTATCTGATTTACGCTCCTGTGAAACGCCTTGAGACGTTTTACTACGTTAAAGGCGCTATATAAATGCGCTATATAAATGCCTCAATTTTTAAACTCTCGGAAATATTTGGCGGATGCTTGGATTGTCAGAGTTTGAAAATAAAATATTAAACACACTTAATAACTCAGAGTCGAGCTAATGCGCTGGACCATTGCAGAGTGCGGGCTCACTGAGCGTGTCTTAAGAGCTGAACCGCAGCACGTTAAAGGGCAATGACTGAAATGCAATCTCTCCATGTAGGTCACTGGTTACAAAATTGGCAAATATAGCCCAGTGACAGCTCAGCTCCCAACTCCATCCACCCCAGTTCCCACAGTCAGCATCTACTGGGGAAAGCGAACAAGGAGAATCAAAGCGCCTTGCCCAGCAGATCCTGAACCTCAGAGCAACGACACCTTAAAAGAAGGACTGAAGTGCCCATCCTGCCAAGCAAGCCCGTGTGTGCGCTGCGCTGTATCCTTGGAGGGTTTTTCAGACTCAGATCTCGTCGCCCTGCACCTTGTGTGAGAGAGAGCACGTGTAGCCATATCAGGGCTCTCCCTGGTTGGGGAGAACTGCAATGTTGCTGCACGTAAAGCGATTAAACATCGTTAAAGACAACCTGAACAAGAAATGGGATTCAGTTTGCCTGCAATTCAGTCAGAATTTAACGTCGCTAATTTTACATCACTGCCAAGTAGAAAAAAAATATTGTTAAACCACTTTTGATTCATGTTTAAATACACTTGCTTAGGTCAGTAATTCTCTACTGATAAGACTGGGGCTGGGTGTCTCCTCCCTCAGCCCTCCCCAGGCAGGGTATAATTAGTTACATTGCAGCAATTATTCTGGTCTCTAAACGTCATCCCCTCTCAGAGGCATCTGTTTACACTCCATTCCTGACATTCCTCAGCCCCACAGCCAATGCCAAAGCACTTTTTCCACATTAACACGAGGATGTTGCACTTTTTCCACACTAGCACGAGGATGCTGCACTTTAGTCTAGACTAACACTAGGATGTTGCACTTTAGTCTAGACTAGCACGAGGATGCTTCACTTTAGTCTAGACTAACACTAGGATGCTGCACTTTAGTCTAAACTAACACTAGGATGTTGCACTTTAGCCTAGACTAACACTAGGATGTTTCACTTTAGTCTAGACTAACACTAGGATGTTTCACTTTAGTCTAGATTAGCACGAGGATGTTTCACTTTAGTCTAGACTAGCACGAGGATGTTTCACTTTAGTCTAGACTAACACTAGGATGTTGCACTTTAGTCTAGACTAACATGAGGATGTTTCACTTTAGTCTAGACTAACACTAGGATGCTGCACTTTAGTCTAGACTAACACGAGGATGTTGCACTTTAGTCTAGACTAACACTGGGATGTTTCACTTTAGTCTAGACTAACACTAGGATGTTTCACTTTAGTCTAGACTAACACTAGGATGTTTCACTTTAGTCTAGACTAGCACGAGGATGTTTCACTTTAGTCTAGACTAACACTAGGATGTTTCACTTTAGTCTAGACTAACACTAGGATGTTTCACTTTAGTCTAGACTAGCACGAGGATGTTTCACTTTAGTCTAGACTAACATCAGGATGCTGCACTTTAGTCTAGACTAACATGAGGATGTTGCACTTTAGTCTAGACTAACACTAGGATGTTGCACTTTAGTCTAGACTAACATGAGGATGCTGCACTTTAGTCTAGACTAACACTAGGATGTTGCACTTTAGTCTAGACTAGCACGAGGATGTTTCACTTTAGTCTAGACTAACACTAGGATGCTGCACTTTAGTCTAGACTAACACGAGGATGTTGCATTTTAGTCTAAACTAACACTGGGATGTTGCACTTTAGTCTAGACTAACACGAGGATGTTGCACTTTAGCCTAGACTAGCACGAGGATATTTTCACTTTAGTCTAGACTAACACTGGGATGTTGCACTTTAGTCTAGACTAACACGGGGATGTTGCACTTTAGCCTAGACTAACACTAGGATGCTGCACTTTAGTCTAGACTAACACTGGGATGTTGCACTTTAGTCTAGACTAACAGTACGATGCTGCACTTTAGTCTAGACTAATACGGGGATGTTGCACTTTAGTCTAGACTAACACTAGGATGCTGCACTTTAGTCTAGACTAACACTGGGATGTTGCACTTTAGTCTAGACTAACACTAGGATGCTGCATTTTAGTCTAGACTAACACGGGGATGTTGCACTTTAGTCTAGACTAACACTAGGATGCTGCACTTTAGTCTAAACTAACACTTGGATGTTGCACTTTAGTCTAGACTAACACTAGGATGTTTCACTTTAGTCTAGACTAACACTAGGATGTTTCACTTTAGTCTAGACTAGCACGAGGATGTTTCACTTTAGTCTAGACTAGCACGAAGATGTTTCACTTTAGTCTAGACTAACACTAGGATGTTGCACTTTAGTCTAGACTAACATGAGGATGTTTCACTTTAGTCTAGACTAACACTAGGATGCTGCACTTTAGTCTAGACTAACACGAGGATGTTGCACTTTAGTCTAGACTAACACTGGGATGTTTCACTTTAGTCTAGACTAACACTAGGATGTTTCACTTTAGTCTAGACTAACACTAGGATGTTTCACTTTAGTCTAGACTAGCACGAGGATGTTTCACTTTAGTCTAGACTAACACTAGGATGCTGCACTTTAGTCTAGACTAACACTGGGATGTTGCACTTTAGTCTAGACTAACAGTACGATGCTGCACTTTAGTCTAGACTAACACGGGGATGCTGCACTTTAGTCTAGACTAACACTAGGATGTTGCACTTTAGTCTAGACTAACAGTACGATGCTGCACTTTAGTCTAGACTAACAGTACGATGCTGCACTTTAGTCTAGACTAACACTAGAATGCTGCACTTTAGTCTAGACTAACACTAGAATGCCACACACACTCTCTCTCCCCGCCCCCAGCTCGGAAATTCATGATATTTTCTGAGAACTGGGAAAGCCACTAAAGGATTTTTCTTTTAAAGATAGCCCGCGTTATTTAAGAAGAGTTATTCGCACCGACCGGGAAACCCAACACCTCGCCGCTCACAGTCCCGATGGGGAACGTCAGCAGCCCACTTTAGGTCGCCTCGTAAAAATGAGCCGGGTGTCACCTATCCTCCGACTGCAGCAACCTCAACAAGATCACCTTCAGAAATCTCCACTCCAACCAGATGGGAACCCAGCTCTTCAGCAGAAAATCCGCGTCCGATGACAAGCTTTTGAAAAAGTTTGGGGGGGGGGTTGATTTTAAATCATTTGTCTGGCAGTAAAGTCCCCTTAAAAATTTGAAACGAGGGGGACACTTTCTCACAAGAAGATAAACACTTTGCAATTAAACTATGATTTACAAAAAAAAGCAAAAGAATGGAAAACTGAACACTTTGGAAGAAACTTCAAACTTGTGCAAAGCTTTTAACTTTTGTAAAACTTTTGCAAAACTTTTGGAAAACTTTTGGAAAACTTTTAACTTTTGCAAAACTTTTGGAAAACTTTTAACTTTCGTAAAACTTTTGCAAAACGTTTTTAAAAATTCTTCTTTCCCACTAACCTTCCTTTGTTGCTTCTCCCAGGCTGGGTCGAGCAGGAGATCTCTGTCCCAATCATCTTCCTGTTGCATGTACTGCTCGATCACATACGTGGTGTGGTTGTATGTGACCTGCGTTTCCACTTGTGTCATTTTCCTCTTTCCTGGTTCCTTCTCCGTGCAATGAATTGTTTTTACTCTCTGTATATATTAGAAACGATTCTATTCTGTCTTTCTCTCTCCTGTTTCCTTCAGGGCCGGGCAGTGAATGTGAAGCTTGTTATTCGAGCGAAGACCTTCTCTCTGACTCCTGCTCCCAGTGCGAGCTCCCCTGCTCCAACCCCACACACATTGACACTCCGCAATAAGTATTGTACAGACTGGGAGGACCCGCCTACAATTGGACAGGAGGAGGACCCTTGACAAAACGTTCCGCCAAACAGAGAGAACCTCCTCTACTGACACTGTACATTTACATAGAGATTGGAGTTAGGGTTGAGGAGCCAGAGAGCAGTGGAGTGTGTCCTGGGCATCTGTTATTGTCCATACACCCGCCTGGTCCATTTTACAATCCCTGACACTGGGGCACCATCTCCCCCGGTCCCTGAGCGACCATATACCCTAGTCTCTGAGCGCCCATCTCCCATAGTCCCTGAGCGACCATATACTCAAGTCTCTGAGCGATCATCTCCGGCAGTCCCTCAGCGGCCATCACCTCCAGTCCCTGAGCGAACATCTCCCCCAATCCCTGAGTTACCATCTCCCCCAGTCCCTGAGCAAACATCTCCCCCAGTCCCTGAGTTACCATCTCCCCCATTCCCTGAGTTCCCATCTCCCCCAGTCCCTGAGCGACCATCTCCCCGAGTCCTGAGTTACCATCTCTCCCAGTCCCTCAGTTACCATCTCCCCTGTACTGAGTTACCATCTCTCCCAGTCCCTGAGTTAACATCTCCCCCAGTCCCTGAGTTACCATCTCCCCCAGTTCCTGAGTTACCATCTCCCCGAGTCTCTGAGTTACCATCTCCCCCAGTCCCGGAGTTACCATCTCACCCAGTCCCTGAGTGACCATCTCCCCCAGTCCCTGAGCGACCATCTCCCCCAGTCCCTGAGCGAACATCTCCCCCATTATCTGAGATACCATCTGCCCCAGTCCCTAAGCGACCATCTCACCCAGTCCCTGAGTGACCATCTCCCCCAGTCCCTGAGCGACCATCTCCCCCAGTCCCTGAGCGAACATCTCCCCCATTCTCTGAGATACCGGCTGCACCAGTCACTGTGTTACCATCTCCCCCAGTTCCTGAGCGACCATCTCCCCCAGTCCCTGAGCGACCATCTCACCCAGTCTCTGAGCGACCATCTCCCCCAGTCCCTGAGTTGCCATCTCCCCCAGTCACTGAGTTACCACCTCCCCCAGTCCCTGAGCGACCATCTCCCCCAGTCTCTGAGTTACCATCTCCCCCACTCCCTGAGTTACAATCTCCCCCAGTCCCTGAGTTACCATCTCCCCCAGTCCCTGAGTTACCATCTTCCCCAGTCCCTGAGCGACCACCTCCCCTAGTCCTGAGTTACCATCTCCCTCAGTCTCTGAGTTACCATCTCCCCCAGTCCCTGAGTTACCATCTCCCCCAGTCCCTGAGTTACCATCTTCCCCAGTCCCTGAGCAACCACCTCCCCGAGTCCTGAGTTACCATCTCCCCCAGTCCCTGAGTTACCATCTCACCCAGTCCCTGAGTTACCATCTCCCCCAGTACCTGAGTTGCCATCTCCCCCAGTCACTGAGTTACCATCTCCCCCAGTCCCTGAGTTACCATCTCCCCCAGTACCTGAGTTACCATCTCCCCCAGTCCCTGAGTTACCATCTCCCCCAGTCCCTGAGTTACCATCTCACCCAGTCCCTGAGTTACCATCTCCCCCAGTTCCTGAGTTACCATCTCCCTCAGTCTCTGAGTTACCATCTCCCCCAGTCCTTGAGTTACCATCTCCCTCAGTCCCTGAGTTACCATCTCCCCCAGTCCCTGAGTTACCATCTCCCCCAGTCCCTGAGTTACCATCTCACACAGTCCCTGAGTTATCATCTCCCCCAGTCCCTGAGTTACCATCTCCCCCAGTCCCTGAGTTACAATCTCCCCCAGTCCCTGAGTTACCATCTCCCCCAGTCCCTGAGTTACCATCTCAGCCAATCCCTGAGTTACCATCTCCCCCAGTCTCTGAGCTACCATCTCCCCCAGTCCCTGAGTTACCATCTCCCCCAGTCCCTGAGTTATCATCTCCCTCAGTCTCTGAGTTACCATCTCCCCCAGTCCCTGAGTTAACATCTCCCCTAGTCCCTGAGTTACCATCTCCCCCAGTCTCTGAGCGACCATCTCACCCAGTCACTGAGTACCATCTCCCCCAGTCTCTGAGTTACCATCTCCCCCAGTCCCTGAGTTACCATCTCCACCAGCCCCTGAGTTACCATTTCCCCCAGTCCCTGAGTTACCATCTCCCCCAGTCCCTGAGCTACCATCTCCCCCAGTCCCTGAGTGACCATCTCCTCCAGTCCCTGAGTTACCATCTCACCCAGTCCCTGAGTTACCATCTCACCCAGTCCCTGAGTTACAATCTCCCCCAGTCTCTGAGCGACCATCTCCCCCAGTCCCTGAGTTACCATCTCCCCCAGTCTCTGAGCGACCATCTCCCCCAGTCCCTGAGTGACCATCTCCCCCAGTCCCGGAGTTACCATCTCACCCAGTCCCTGAGTTACCATCTCACCCAGTCCCTGAGTTACCATCTCCCCCAGTCCCTGAGCGACCATCTCCCTCAGTCCCTCAGTTACCATCTCCCCCAGTCCCTGAGCGACCATCTCCCCCAGTCCCTGAGTTACCATCTCCCTCAGTCCCTGAGTGACCATCTCCCCCAGTCCCGGAGTTACCATCTCCCCCAGTCCCTGAGTTACCATCTCCCCCAGTCCCTGAGTTACCATTTACCCCAGTCCCTGAGCGACCATCTCCCACAAACCCTGAGTTACCATCTCCCCCAGTCCCTGAGTTACCATCTCCCCCAGTCACTGAGTTACCATTTACCCCAGTCCCTGAGCGACCATCTCCCACAAACCCTGAGTTACCATCTCCCCCAGTACCTGAGCGACCATCTCCCCCAGTCCCTGAGTTACCAACTCCTCCAGTCCCCGAGCGAACATCTCCCCCAGTCCCTGAGTTACCATCTCCCCCAGCCCCTGAGTTACCATCTCCCCGAGTCCCAGAGTTACGACCTCCCCCAGTCTCTGAGTTACCAGCTCCCCCAGTCCCTGAGCTAACATCTCCCCCAGTCCTTGAGTTACCATCTCCCCAAGTCCCTGAGTTACCATCTCCCCAAGTCACTGGGTTACCATCTCCCTCAGTCCCTGAGTTACCATCTCCCCCAGTCCCTGAGTTACCATCTCCCCCAGTCCCAGAGTTACTATCTCCCCCAGTCTCTGAGTTACCATCTCCCCCAGTCCCTGAGTTATCATCTCCCCAAGTCCCTGAGTTACCATCTCCCCCAATCTCTGAGTTACCATCTCCCCCAGTCCCTGAGTTACCATCTCCTCCAGTCCCTGAGTTACCATCTCCCCCAGCCCCTGAGTTACCATCTCCTCCAGTCCCTGAGTTACCATCTCCCCCAGTCCCTGAGCTACCATCTCCTCCAGTCCCTGAGTTACCATCTCCCCCAGTCCCTGAGTTACCATCTCGCCCAGTCCCTGAGTTACCATCTCCCCCAGTCCCTGAGTTACCATCTCACCCAGTCCCTGAGTTACCATCTCCCCCAGTCCCTGAGTTACCATCTCCTCCAGTCCCTGAGTTACCATCTCACCCAGTCCCTGAGTTACAATCTCCCACAGTCTCTGAGCGACCATCTCCCCCAGTCACTGAGTTACCATCTCCCCCAGTCTCTGAGCGACCATCTCCCCCAGTCCATGAGTGACCATCTCCCCCAGTCCCTGAGTTACCATCTCCCCCAGTCCATGAGTTACCATCTCCCCCAGTCCCTGAGTTACCATCTCCCCCAGTCCTGGAGTTACCATCTCCCCCAGTCCCTGAGTTACCATCTCCCCCAGTCCCTGAGTTACCATCTCCCCCAGTCCCTGAGTTACCATCTCCCACAAACCCTGAGTTACCATCTCCCCCAGTCCCTGAGTTACCATCTCCCCGAGTCTCTGAGTTACCATCTCCCCCAGTCCCGGAGTTACCATCTCACCCAGTCCCTGAGTGACCATCTCCCCCAGTCCCTGAGCGACCATCTCCCCCAGTCCCTGAGCGAACATCTCCCCCATTATCTGAGATACCATCTGCCCCAGTCCCGAAGCGACCATCTCACCCAGTCCCTGAGCGACCATCTCCCCCAGTCCCTGAGCGACCATCTCCCCCAGTCCCTGAGCGAACATCTCCCCCATTCTCTGAGATACCGGCTGCACCAGTCACTGTGTTACCATCTCCCCCAGTCCCTGAGCGACCATCTCCCACAGTCCCTGAGCGACCATCTCACCCAGTCTCTGAGCGACCATCTCCCCCAGTCCCTGAGTTATCATCTCCCCCAGTCACTGAGTTACCACATCCCCCAGTCCCTGAGCGACCATCTCCCCCAGTCTCTGAGTTACCATCTCCCCCAGTCCCTGAGTTACCACCTCCCCCAGTCCCTGAGTTACCATCTCCCCCAGTCCCTGAGTTACCATCTTCCCCAGTCCCTGAGCGACCACCTCCCCTAGTCCTGAGTTACCATCTCCCTCAGTCTCTGAGTTACCATCTCCCCCAGTCCCTGAGTTACCATCTCCCCCAGTCCCTGAGTTACCATCTTCCCCAGTCCCTGAGCAACCACCTCCCCGAGTCCTGAGTTACCATCTCCCCCAGTGCCTGAGTTACCATCTCACCCAGTCCCTGAGTTACCATCTCCCCCAGTACCTGAGTTACCATCTCCCCCAGTCACTGAGTTACCATCTCCCCCAGTCCCTCAGTTACCATCTCCCCCAGTACCTGAGTTACCATCTCCCCCAGTCCCTGAGTTACCATCTCCCCCAGTCCCTGATTTACCATCTCACCCAGTCCCTGAGTTACCATCTCCCCCAGTTCCTGAGTTACCATCTCCCCCAGTCCCTAAGTTACCATCTCACCCAGTCTCTGAGTTACCATCTCCCACAATCCCTGAGTTACCATCTCCCCCAGTACCTGAGTTACCATCTCCCCCAGTCCCTGAGCTATCATCTCCCCCAGTCCCTGAGTTACCATCTCCCCCAGTCCCTGAGTTACAATCTCCCCCAGTCCCTGAGTTACCATCTCCCCCAGTCACTGAGTTACCATTTACCCCAGTCCCTGAGCGACCATCTCCCACAAACCCTGAGTTACCATCTCCCCCAGTACCTGAGCGACCATCTCCCCCAGTCCCTGAGTTACCAACTCCTCCAGTCCCCGAGCGAACATCTCCCCCAGTCCCTGAGTTACCATCTCCCCCAGCCCCTGAGTTACCATCTCCCCGAGTCCCAGAGTTACGACCTCCCCCAGTCTCTGAGTTACCAGCTCCCCCAGTCCCTGAGCTAACATCTCCACCAGTCCTTGAGTTACCATCTCCCCAAGTCCCTGAGTTACCATCTCCCCAAGTCACTGGGTTACCATCTCCCTCAGTCCCTGAGTTACCATCTCCCCCAGTCCCTGAGTTACCATCTCCCCCAGTCCCAGAGTTACTATCTCCCCCAGTCTCTGAGTTACCATCTCCCCCAGTCCCTGAGTTATCATCTCCCCAAGTCCCTGAGTTACCATCTCCCCCAATCTCTGAGTTACCATCTCCCCCAGTCCCTGAGTTACCATCTCCTCCAGTCCCTGAGTTACCATCTCCCCCAGCCCCTGAGTTACCATCTCCTCCAGTCCCTGAGTTACCATCTCCCCCAGTCCCTGAGCTACCATCTCCTCCAGTCCCTGAGTTACCATCTCCCCCAGTCCCTGAGTTACCATCTCGCCCAGTCCCTGAGTTACCATCTCCCCCAGTCCCTGAGTTACCATCTCACCCAGTCCCTGAGTTACCATCTCCCCCAGTCCCTGAGTTACCATCTCCTCCAGTCCCTGAGTTACCATCTCACCCAGTCCCTGAGTTACAATCTCCCACAGTCTCTGAGCGACCATCTCCCCCAGTCACTGAGTTACCATCTCCCCCAGTCTCTGAGCGACCATCTCCCCCAGTCCATGAGTGACCATCTCCCCCAGTCCCTGAGTTACCATCTCCCCCAGTCCATGAGTTACCATCTCCCCCAGTCCCTGAGTTACCATCTCCCCCAGTCCTGGAGTTACCATCTCCCCCAGTCCCTGAGTTACCATCTCCCCCAGTCCCTGAGTTACCATCTCCCCCAGTCCCTGAGTTACCATCTCCCACAAACCCTGAGTTACCATCTCCCCCAGTCCCTGAGTTACCATCTCCCCGAGTCTCTGAGTTACCATCTCCCCCAGTCCCGGAGTTACCATCTCACCCAGTCCCTGAGTGACCATCTCCCCCAGTCCCTGAGCGACCATCTCCCCCAGTCCCTGAGCGAACATCTCCCCCATTATCTGAGATACCATCTGCCCCAGTCCCGAAGCGACCATCTCACCCAGTCCCTGAGCGACCATCTCCCCCAGTCCCTGAGCGACCATCTCCCCCAGTCCCTGAGCGAACATCTCCCCCATTCTCTGAGATACCGGCTGCACCAGTCACTGTGTTACCATCTCCCCCAGTCCCTGAGCGACCATCTCCCACAGTCCCTGAGCGACCATCTCACCCAGTCTCTGAGCGACCATCTCCCCCAGTCCCTGAGTTATCATCTCCCCCAGTCACTGAGTTACCACATCCCCCAGTCCCTGAGCGACCATCTCCCCCAGTCTCTGAGTTACCATCTCCCCCAGTCCCTGAGTTACCACCTCCCCCAGTCCCTGAGTTACCATCTCCCTCAGTCCCTGAGTTACCATCTCCCCCAGTCCCTGAGTTACCATCTCCCCCAGTGCCAGAGTTACTATCTCCCCCAGTCTCTGAGTTACCATCTCCCCCAGTCCCTGAGTTATCATCTCCCCAAGTCCCTGAGTTACCATCTCCCCCAATCTCTGAGTTACCATCTCCCCCAGTCCCTGAGTTACCATCTCCTCCAGTCCCTGAGTTACCATCTCCCCCAGCCCCTGAGTTACCATCTCCCCCAGTCCCTGAGTTAGCATCTCCCCCAGTCCCTGAGCTACCATCTCCTCCAGTCCCTGAGTTACCATCTCCCCCAATCCCTGAGTTACCATCTCCCCCAGTCCCTGAGTTACCATCTCCCCCAGTCCCTGAGTTACCATCTCACCCAGTCCCTGAGTTACCATCTCCCCCAGTCCCTGAGTTACCATCTCCTCCAGTCCCTGAGTTACCATCTCACCCAGTCCCTGAGTTACAATCTCCCACAGTCTCTGAGCGACCATCTCCCCCAGTCACTGAGTTACCATCTCCCCCAGTCTCTGAGCGACCATCTCCCCCAGTCCATGAGTGACCATCTCCCCCAGTCCCTCAGTTACCATCTCCCCCAGTCCATGAGTTACCATCTCCCCCAGTCCCTGAGTTACCATCTCCCCCAGTCCCTGAGTTACCATCTCCCCCAGTCCCTGAGTTACCATCTCCCACAAACCCTGAGTTACCATCTCCCCCAGTCCCTGAGTTACCATCTCCCCCAGTCACTGAGTTACCATTTACCCCAGTCCATGAGCGACCATCTCCCACAAACCCTGAGTTACCATCTCCCCCAGTACCTGAGCGACCATCTCCCCCAGTCCCTGAGTTACCAACTCCTCCAGTCCCTGAGCGAACATCTCCCCCAGTCCCTGAGTTACCATCTCCCCCAGTCCCTGAGTTACCATCTCCCCGAGTCCCAGAGTTACGACCTCCCCCAGTCTCTGAGTTACCAGCTCCCCCAGTCCCTGAGCTAACATCTCCCCCAGTCCTTGAGTTACCATCTCCCCAAGTCCCTGAGTTACCATCTCCCCAAGTCACTGGGTTACCATCTCCCTCAGTCCCTGAGTTACCATCTCCCCCAGTCCCTGAGTTACCATCTCCCCCAGTGCCAGAGTTACTATCTCCCCCAGTCTCTGAGTTACCATCTCCCCCAGTCCCTGAGTTATCATCTCCCCAAGTCCCTGAGTTACCATCTCCCCCAATCTCTGAGTTACCATCTCCCCCAGTCCCTGAGTTACCATCTCCTCCAGTCCCTGAGTTACCATCTCCCCCAGCCCTGAGTTACCATCTCCCCCAGTCCTTGAGTTAGCATCTCCCCCAGTCCCTGAGCTACCATCTCCTCCAGTCCCTGAGTTACCATCTCCCCCAGTCCCTGAGTTATCATCTCCCCCAGTCCCTGAGTTACCATCTCCCCCAGTCCCTGAGTTACCATCTCACCCAGTCCATGAGTTACCATCTCCCCCAGTCCCTGAGTAACCATCTCCTCCAGTCCCTGAGTTACCATCTCACCCAGTCCCTGAGTTACAATCTCCCACAGTCTCTGAGCGACCATCTCCCCCAGTCACTGAGTTACCATCTCCCCCAGTCTCTGAGCGACCATCTCCCCCAGTCCATGAGTGACCATCTCCCCCAGTCCCTCAGTTACCATCTCCCCCAGTCCATGAGTTACCATCTCCCCCAGTCCCTGAGTTACCATCTCCCCCAGTCCCTGAGTTACCATCTCCCCCAGTCCCTGAGTTACCATCTCCCCCAGTCCCCGAGTTACCATCTCCCCCAGTCCCTGAGTTACCATCTCCACCAGTCCCAGAGTTACGATCTCCCCCAGTCTCTGAGTTACCATCTCCCCCAGTCTCTGAGTTACCATCTCCCCCAGTCCCTGAGCTACCATCTCCCCAGTCCCTGAGTTACAATCTCACCCAGTCCCTGAGTTATCATCTCACCCAATCCCTGAGTTACCATCTCCCCCAGTCCCTGAGTTACCATCTCCCTCAGTCTCTGAGTTACCATCTCCCCCAGTCCTTGAGTTACCATCTCCCTCAGTCCCTGAGTTACCATCTCCCCCAGTCCCTGAGTTACCATCTCCCCCAGTCCCTGAGTTACCATCTCACACAGTCCCTGAGTTATCATCTCCCCCAGTCCCTGAGTTACCATCTCCCCCAGTCCCTGAGTTACAATCTCCCCCAATCCCTGAGTTACCATCTCCCCCAGTCCCTGAGTTACCATCTCAGCCAATCCCTGAGTTACCATCTCCCCCAGTCTCTGAGCTACCATCTCCCCCAGTCCCTGAGTTACCATCTCCCCCAGTCCCTGGGTTACCATCTCCCCCACTCTCTGAGTTACCATCTCCCCCAGTCCCTGAGTTAACATCTCCCATAGTCCCTGAGTTACCATCTCCCCCAGTCTCTGAGCGACCATCTCACCCAGTCACTGAGTACCATCTCCCCCAGTCTCTGAGTTACCATCTCCCCCAGTCCCTGAGTTACCATCTCCCCCAGTCCCTGAGTTACCATCTCCACCAGCCCCTGAGTTACCATTTCCCCCAGTCCCTGAGTTACCATCTCCCCCAGTCCCTGAGCTATGATCTCCCCCAGTCCCTGAGTGACCATCTCCTCCAGTCCCTGAGTTACCATCTCACCCAGTCCCTGAGTTACCATCTCACCCAGTCCCTGAGTTACAATCTCCCCCAGTCTCTGAGCGACCATCTCCCCCAGTCCCTGAGTTACCATCTCCCCCAGTCTCTGAGCGACCATCTCCCCCAGTCCCTGAGTGACCATCTCCCCCAGTCCCGGAGTTACCATCTCACCCAGTCCCTGAGTTATCATCTCACCCAGTCCCTCAGTTACCATCTCCCCCAGTCCCTGAGCGACCATCTCCCCCAGTCCCTGAGTTACCATCTCCCCCAGTCCCTGAGCGACCATCTCCCACAATCCCTGAGTTACCATCTCCCCCAGTCCCTGAGTTGCCATCTCCCCCAGTCCCTGAGTTACCATTTACCCCAGTCCCTGAGCGACCATCTCCCACAAACCCTGAGTTACCATCTCCCCCAGTCCCTGAGTTACCATCTCCCCCAGTCACTGAGTTACCATTTACCCCAGTCCATGAGCGACCATCTCCCACAAACCCTGAGTTACCATCTCCCCCAGTACCTGAGCGACCATCTCCCCCAGTCCCTGAGTTACCAACTCCTCCAGTCCCTGAGCGAACATCTCCCCCAGTCCCTGAGTTACCATCTCCCCCAGTCCCTGAGTTACCATCTCCCCGAGTCCCAGAGTTACGACCTCCCCCAGTCTCTGAGTTACCAGCTCCCCCAGTCCCTGAGCTAACATCTCCCCCAGTCCTTGAGTTACCATCTCCCCAAGTCCCTGAGTTACCATCTCCCCAAGTCACTGGGTTACCATCTCCCTCAGTCCCTGAGTTACCATCTCCCCCAGTCCCTGAGTTACCATCTCCCCCAGTGCCAGAGTTACTATCTCCCCCAGTCTCTGAGTTACCATCTCCCCCAGTCCCTGAGTTATCATCTCCCCAAGTCCCTGAGTTACCATCTCCCCCAATCTCTGAGTTACCATCTCCCCCAGTCCCTGAGTTACCATCTCCTCCAGTCCCTGAGTTACCATCTCCCCCAGCCCCTGAGTTACCATCTCCCGCAGTCCGAGTTACCATCTCCCCCAGTCCCTGAGCTACCATCTCCTCCAGTCCCTGAGTTACCATCTCCCCCAGTCCCTGAGTTACCATCTCCCCCAGTCCCTGAGTTACCATCTCCCCCAGTCCCTGAGTTACCATCTCACCCAGTCCCTGAGTTACCATCTCCCCCAGTCCCTGAGTTACCATCTCCTCCAGTCCCTGAGTTACCATCTCACCCAGTCCCTGAGTTACAATCTCCCACAGTCTCTGAGCGACCATCTACCCCAGTCACTGAGTTACCATCTCCCCCAGTCTCTGAGCGACCATCTCCCCCAGTCCATGAGTGACCATCTCCCCCAGTCCCTCAGTTACCATCTCCCCCAGTCCATGAGTTACCATCTCCCCCAGTCCCTGAGTTACCATCTCCCCCAGTCCCTGAGTTACCATCTCCCCCAGTCCCTGAGTAACCATCTCCCCCAGTCCCCGAGTTACCATCTCCACCAGTCCCAGAGTTACGATCTCCCCCAGTCTCTGAGTTACCATCTCCCCCAGTCTCTGAGTTACCATCTCCCCCAGTCCCTGAGCTACCATCTCCCCAGTCCCTGAGTTACAATCTCACCCAGTCCCTGAGTTATCATCTCACCCAATCCCTGAGTTACCATCTACCCCAGTCCCTGAGTTACCATCTCCCTCAGTCTCTGAGTTACCATCTCCCCCAGTCCTTGAGTTACCATCTCCCTCAGTCCCTGAGTTACCATCTCCCCCAGTCCCTGAGTTACCATCTCCCCCAGTCCCTGAGTTACCATCTCACACAGTCCCTGAGTTATCATCTCCCCCAGTCCCTGAGTTACCATCTCCCCCAGTCCCTGAGTTACAATCTCCCCCAATCCCTGAGTTACCATCTCCCCCAGTCCCTGAGTTACCATCTCCCCCAGTCCCCGAGTTACCATCTCCCCCAGTCCCTGAGTTACCATCTCCACCAGTCCCAGAGTTACGATCTCCCCCAGTCTCTGAGTTACCATCTCCCCCAGTCTCTGAGTTACCATCTCCCCCAGTCCCTGAGCTACCATCTCCCCAGTCCCTGAGTTACAATCTCACCCAGTCCCTGAGTTATCACCTCACCCAATCCCTGAGTTACCATCTCCCCCAGTCCCTGAGTTACCATCTCCCTCAGTCTCTGAGTTACCATCTCCCCCAGTCCTTGAGTTACCATCTCCCTCAGTCCCTGAGTTACCATCTCCCCCAGTCCCTGAGTTACCATCTCCCCCAGTCCCTGAGTTACCATCTCACACAGTCCCTGAGTTATCATCTCCCCCAGTCCCTGAGTTACCATCTCCCCCAGTCCCTGAGTTACAATCTCCCCCAATCCCTGAGTTACCATCTCCCCCAGTCCCTGAGTTACCATCTCAGCCAATCCCTGAGTTACCATCTCCCCCAGTCTCTGAGCTACCATCTCCCCCAGTCCCTGAGTTACCATCTCCCCCAGTCCCTGGGTTACCATCTCCCCCAGTCTCTGAGTTACCATCTCCCCCAGTCCCTGAGTTAACATCTCCCATAGTCCCTGAGTTACCATCTCCCCCAGTCTCTGAGCGACCATCTCACCCAGTCACTGAGTACCATCTCCCCCAGTCTCTGAGTTACCATCTCCCCCAGTCCCTGAGTTACCATCTCCCCCAGTCCCTGAGTTACCATCTCCACCAGCCCCTGAGTTACCATTTCCCCCAGTCCCTGAGTTACCATCTCCCCCAGTCCCTGAGCTACGATCTCCCCCAGTCCCTGAGTGACCATCTCCTCCAGTCCCTGAGTTACCATCTCACCCAGTCCCTGAGTTACCATCTCACCCAGTCCCTGAGTTACAATCTCCCCCAGTCTCTGAGCGACCATCTCCCCCAGTCCCTGAGTTACCATCTCCCCCAGTCTCTGAGCGACCATCTCCCCCAGTCCCTGAGTGACCATCTCCCCCAGTCCCGGAGTTACCATCTCACCCAGTCCCTGAGTTATCATCTCACCCAGTCCCTGAGTTACCATCTCCCCCAGTCCCTGAGCGACCATCTCCCCCAGTCCCTGAGTTACCATCTCCCCCAGTCCCTGAGCGACCATCTCCCACAATCCCTGAGTTACCATCTCCCCCAGTCCCTGAGTTGCCATCTCCCCCAGTCCCTGAGTTACCATTTACCTCAGTCCCTGAGCGACCATCTCCCACAAACCCTGAGTTACCATCTCCCCCAGTCCCTGAGTTACCATCTCCCCCAGTCACTGAGTTACCATTTACCCCAGTCCATGAGCGACCATCTCCCACAAACCCTGAGTTACCATCTCCCCCAGTACCTGAGCGACCATCTCCCCCAGTCCCTGAGTTACCAACTCCTCCAGTCCCTGAGCGAACATCTCCCCCAGTCCCTGAGTTACCATCTCCCCCAGTCCCTGAGTTACCATCTCCCCGAGTCCCAGAGTTACGACCTCCCCCAGTCTCTGAGTTACCAGCTCCCCCAGTCCCTGAGCTAACATCTCCCCCAGTCCTTGAGTTACCATCTCCCCAAGTCCCTGAGTTACCATCTCCCCAAGTCACTGGGTTACCATCTCCCTCAGTCCCTGAGTTACCATCTCCCCCAGTCCCTGAGTTACCATCTCCCCCAGTGCCAGAGTTATTATCTCCCCCAGTCTCTGAGTTACCATCTCCCCCAGTCCCTGAGTTATCATCTCCCCAAGTCCCTGAGTTACCATCTCCCCCAATCTCTGAGTTACCATCTCCCCCAGTCCCTGAGTTACCATCTCCTCCAGTCCCTGAGTTACCATCTCCCCCAGCCCTGAGTTACCATCTCCCCCAGTCCCTGAGTTACCATCTCCCCCAGTCCCTGAGCTACCATCTCCTCCAGTCCCTGAGTTACCATCTCCCCCAGTCCCTGAGTTACCATCTCCCCCAGTCCCTGAGTTACCATCTCCCCCAGTCCCTGAGTTACCATCTCACCCAGTCCCTGAGTTACCATCTCCCCCAGTCCCTGAGTTACCAGCTCCTCCAGTCCCTGAGTTACCATCTCACCCAGTCCCTGAGTTACAATCTCCCACAGTCTCTGAGCGACCATCTCCCCCAGTCACTGAGTTACCATCTCCCCCAGTCTCTGAGCGACCATCTCCCCCAGTCCATGAGTGACCATCTCCCCCAGTCCCTCAGTTACCATCTCCCCCAGTCCATGAGTTACCATCTCCCCCAGTCCCTGAGTTACCATCTCCCCCAGTCCCTGAGTTACCATCTCCCTCAGTCCCTGAGTTACCATCTCCCCCAGTCCCCGAGTTACCATCTCCACCAGTCCCAGAGTTATGATCTCCCCCAGTCTCTGAGTTACCATCTCCCCCAGTCTCTGAGTTACCATCTCCCCCAGTCCCTGAGCTACCATCTCCCCAGTCCCTGAGTTACAATCTCACCCAGTCCCTGAGTTATCATCTCACCCAATCCCTGAGTTACCATCTACCCCAGTCCCTGAGTTACTATCTCCCTCAGTCTCTGAGTTACCATCTCCCCCAGTCCTTGAGTTACCATCTCCCTCAGTCCCTGAGTTACCATCTCCCCCAGTCCCTGAGTTACCATCTCCCCCAGTCCCTGAGTTACCATCTCACACAGTCCCTGAGTTATCATCTCCCCCAGTCCCTGAGTTACCATCTCCCCCAGTCCCTGAGTTACAATCTCCCCCAATCCCTGAGTTACCATCTCCCCCAGTCCCTGAGTTACCATCTCAGCCAATCGCTGAGTTACCATCTCCCCCAGTCTCTGAGCTACCATCTCCCCCAGTCCCTGAGTTACCATCTCCCCCAGTCCCTGAGTTACCATCTCCCCCAGTCTCTGAGTTACCATCTCCCCCAGTCCCTGAGTTAACATCTCCCATAGTCCCTGAGTTACCATCTCCCCCAGTCTCTGAGCGACCATCTCACCCAGTCACTGAGTACCATCTCCCCCAGTCTCTGAGTTACCATCTCCCCCAGTCCCTGAGTTACCATCTCCCCCAGTCCCTGAGTTACCATCTCCACCAGCCCCTGAGTTACCATCTCACCCAGTCCCTGAGTTATCATCTCACCCAGTCCCTGAGTTACCATCTCCCCCAGACCCTGAGCGACCATCTCCCCCAGTCCCTGAGTTACCATCTCCCCCAGTCCCTGAGCGACCATCTCCCACAATCCCTGAGTTACCATCTCCCCCAGTCCCTGAGTTGCAATCTCCCCCAGTCCCTGAGTTACCATTTACCCAAGTCCCTGAGCGACCATCTCCCACAAAGTCTGAGTTACCATCTCCCCCAGTCCCTGAGTTACCATCTCCCCCAGTCACTGAGTTACCATTTACCCCAGTCCCTGAGCGACCATCTCCCACAAACCCTGAGTTACCATCTCCCCCAGTACCTGAGCGACCATCTCCCCCAGTCCCTGAGTTACCAACTCCTCCAGTCCCTGAGCGAACATCTCCCCCAGTCCCTGAGTTACCATCTCCCCCAGTCCCTGAGTTACCATCTCCCCGAGTCCCAGAGTTACGACCTCCCCCAGTCTCTGAGTTACCAGCTCCCCCAGTCCCTGAGCTAACATCTCCCCCAGTCCTTGAGTTACCATCTCCCCAAGTCCCTGAGTTACCATCTCCCCAAGTCACTGGGTTACCATCTCCCGCAGTCCCTGAGTTACCATCTCCCCCAGTCCCTGAGTTACCATCTCCCCCAGTGCCAGAGTTACTATCTCCCCCAGTCTCTGAGTTACCATCTCCCCCAGTCCCTGAGTTATCATCTCCCCAAGTCCCTGAGTTACCATCTCCCCCAATCTCTGAGTTACCATCTCCCCCAGTCCCTGAGTTACCATCTCCTCCAGTCCCTGAGTTACCATCTCCCCCAGCCCCTGAGTTACCATCTCCCCCAGTCCCTGAGTTACCATCTCCCCCAGTCCCTGAGCTACCATCTCCTCCAGTCCCTGAGTTACCATCTCCCCCAGTCCCTGAGTTACCATCTCCCCCAGTCCCTGAGTTACCATCTCCCCCAGTCCCTGAGTTACCATCTCACCCAGTCCCTGAGTTACCATTTCCCCCAGTCCCTGAGTTACCATCTCCTCCAGTCCCTGAGTTACCATCTCACCCAGTCCCTGAGTTACAATCTCCCACAGTCTCTGAGCGACCATCTCCCCCAGTCACTGAGTTACCATCTCCCCCAGTCTCTGAGCGACCATCTCCCCCAGTCAATGAGTGACCATCTCCCCCAGTCCCTGAGTTAACACCTCCCCCAGTCCATGAGTTACCATCTCCCCCAGTCCCTGAGTTACCATCTCCCCCAGTCCCTGAGTTACCATCTCCCCCAGTCCCTGAGTTACCATCTCCCCCAGTCCCCGAGTTACCATCTCCCCCAGTCCCTGAGTTACCATCTCCCACAAACCCTGAGTTACCATCTCCCCCAGTCACTGAGTTACCATCTCCCCGAGTCTCTGAGTTACCATCTCCCCCAGTCCCGGAGTTACCATCTCACCCAGTCCCTGAGTGACCATCTCCCCCAGTCCCTGAGCGACCATCTCCCCCAGTCCCTGAGCGAACATCTACCCCATTATCTGAGATACCATCTGCCCCAGTCCCTAAGCGACCATCTCACCCAGTCCCTGAGCGACCATCTCCCCCAGTCCCTGAGCGACCATCTCCCCCAGTCCCTGAGCGAACATCTCCCCCATTCTCTGAGATACCGGCTGCACCAGTCACTGTGTTACCATCTCCCCCAGTCCCTGAGCAACCATCTCCCCCAGTCCCTGAGCGACCATCTCACCCAGTCTCTGAGCGACCATCTCCCCCAGTCCCTGAGTTATCATCTCCCCCAGTCACTGAGTTACCACATCCCCCAGTCCCTGAGCGACAATCTCCCCCAGTCTCTGAGTTACCATCTCCCCCAGTTCCTGAGTTACTACCTCCCCCAGTCCCTGAGTTACCATCTCCCCCAGTCCCTGAGTTACCATCTTCCCCAGTCCCTGAGCGACCATGTCCCCTAGTCCTGAGTTACCATCTCCCTCAGTCTCTGAGTTACCATCTCCCCCAGTCCCTGAGTTACCATCTCCCCCAGTCCCTGAGTTACCATCTTCCCCAGTCCCTGAGCAACCACCTCCCCGAGTCCTGAGTTACCATCTCCCCCAGTCCCTGAGTTACCATCTCACCCAGTCCCTGAGTTACCATCTCCCCCAGTACCTGAGTTACCATCTCCCCCAGTCACTGAGTTACCATCTCCCCCAGTCCCTGAGTTACCATCTCCCCCAGTAACTGAGTTACCATCTCCCCCAGTCCCTGAGTTACCATCTCCCCCAGTCCCTGATTTACCATCTCACCCAGTCCCTGAGTTACCATCTCCCCCAGTTCCTGAGTTACCATCTCCCCCAGTCCCTAAGTTACCATCTCACCCAGTCTCTGAGTTTCCATCTCCCACAATCCCTGAGTTACCATCTCCCCCAGTACCTGAGTTACCATCTCCCCCAGTCACTGAGTTACCAGCTCCCCCAGACCCTGAGTTACCATCTCCCCGAGTCCCTGAGTTACCATCTCCCCCAGTCCCTGAGTTACCATCTCCCCCAGTCTCTGAGTTATCATCTCCCCCAGTCCCTGAGTTACCATCTCCCCCAGTCCCTGAGTTACAATCTCCCCCAATCCCTGAGTTACCATCTCCCCCAGTCCCTGAGTTACCATCTCAGCCAATCCCTGAGTTACCATCTCCCCCAGTCTCTGAGCTACCATCTCCCCCAGTCCCTGAGTTACCATCTCCCCCAGTCCCTGAGTTACCATCTCCCCCAGTCTCTGAGTTACCATCTCCCCCAGTCCCTGAGTTAACATCTCCCATAGTCCCTGAGTTACCATCTCCCCCAGTCTCTGAGCGACAATCTCCCCCAGTCCCTGAGTTACCATCTCCCCCAGTCTCTGAGCGACCATCTCCCCCAGTCCCTGAGTGACCATCTCCCCCAGTCCCGGAGTTACCATCTCACCCAGTCCCTGAGTTATCATCTCACCCAGTCCCTCAGTTACCATCTCCCCCAGTCCCTGAGCGACCATCTCCCCCAGTCCCTGAGTTACTATCTCCCCCAGTCCCTGAGCGACCATCTCCCACAATCCCTGAGTTACCATCTCCCCCAGTCCCTGAGTTGCCATCTCCCCCAGTCCCTGAGTTACCATTTACCCCAGTCCCTGAGCGACCATCTCCCACAAACCCTGAGTTACCATCTCCCCCAGTCCCTGAGTTACCATCTCCCCCAGTCACTGAGTTACCATTTACCCCAGTCCATGAGCGACCATCTCCCACAAACCCTGAGTTACCATCTCCCCCAGTACCTGAGCGACCATCTCCCCCAGTCCCTGAGTTACCAACTCCTCCAGTCCCTGAGCGAACATCTCCCCCAGTCCCCGAGTTACCATCTCCCCCAGTCCCTGAGTTACCATCTCCCCGAGTCCCAGAGTTACGACCTCCCCCAGTCTCTGAGTTACCAGCTCCCCCAGTCCCTGAGCTAACATCTCCCCCAGTCCTTGAGTTACCATCTCCCCAAGTTCCTGAGTTACCATCTCCCCAAGTCACTGGGTTACCATCTCCCTCAGTCCCTGAGTTACCATCTCCCCCCAGTCCCTGAGTTACCATCTCCCCCAGTGCCAGAGTTACTATCTCCCCCAGTCTCTGAGTTACCATCTCCCACAGTCCCTGAGTTATCATCTCCCCAAGTCCCTGAGTTACCATCTCCCCCAATCTCTGAGTTACCATCTCCCCCAGTCCCTGAGTTACCATCTCCTCCAGTCCCTGAGTTACCATCTCCCCCAGCCCCTGAGTTACCATCTCCCCCAGTCCCTGAGTTACCATCTCCCCCAGTCCCTGAGCTACCATCTCCTCCAGTCCCTGAGTTACCATCTCCCCCAGTCCCTGAGTTACCATCTCCCCCAGTCCCTGAGTTACCATCTCCCCCAGTCCCTGAGTTACCATCTCACCCAGTCCCTGATTTACCATCTCCCCCAGTCCCTGAGTTACCATCTCCTACAGTCCCTGAGTTACCATCTCACCCAGTCCCTGAGTTACAATCTCCCACAGTCTCTGAGCGACCATCTCCCCCAGTCACTGAGTTACCATCTCCCCCAGTCTCTGAGCGACCATCTCCCCCAGTCCATGAGTGACCATCTCCCCCAGTCCCTGAGTTACAACCTCCCCCAGTCCATGAGTTACCATCTCCCCCAGTCCCTGAGTTACCATCTCCCCCAGTCCCTGAGTTACCATCTCCCCCAGTCCCTGAGTTACCATCTCCCCCAGTCCCCGAGTTACCATCTCCCCCAGTCCCTGAGTTACCATCTCCACCAGTCCCAGAGTTACGATCTCCCCCAGTCTCTGAGTTACCATCTCCCCCAGTCTCTGAGTTACCATCTACCCCAGTCCCTGAGCTACCATCTCCCCAGTCCCTGAGTTACAATCTCACCCAGTCCCTGAGTTATCATCTCACCCAATCCCTGAGTTACCATCTCCCCCAGTCCCTGAGTTACCATCTCCCTCAGTCTCTGAGTTACCATCTCCCCCAGTCCTTGAGTTACCATCTCCCTCAGTCCCTGAGTTACCATCTCCCCCAGTCCCTGAGTTACCATCTCCCCCAGTCCCTGAGTTACCATCTCACACAGTCCCTGAGTTATCATCTCCCCCAGTCCCTGAGTTACCATCTCCCCCAGTCCCTGTGTTACAATCTCCCCCAATCCCTGAGTTACCATCTCCCCCAGTCCCTGAGTTACCATCTCAGCCAATCCCTGAGTTACCATCTCCCCCAGTCTCTGAGCTACCATCTCCCCCAGTCCCTGAGTTACCATCTCCCCCAGTCCCTGAGTTACCATCTCCCCCAGTCTCTGAGTTACCATCACCCCCAGTCCCTGAGTTAACATCTCCCATAGTCCCTGAGTTACCATCTCCCCCAGTCTCTGAGCGACCATCTCACCCAGTCACTGAGTACCATCTCCCCCAGTCTCTGAGTTACCATCTCCCCCAGTCCCTGAGTTACCATCTCCACCAGCCCCTGAGTTACCATTTCCCCCAGTCCCTGAGTTACCATCTCCCCCAGTCCCTGAGCTACGATCTCCCCCAGTCCCTGAGTAACCATCTCCTCCAGTCCCTGAGTTACCATCTCACCCAGTCCCTGAGTTACCATCTCACCCAGTCCCTGTGTTACAATCTCCCCCAGTCTCTGAGCGACCATCTCCCCCAGTCCCTGAGTTACCATCTCCCCCAGTCTCTGAGCGACCATCTCCCCCAGTCCCTGAGTGACCATCTCCCTCAGTCCCGGAGTTACCATCTCACCCAGTCCCTGAGTTATCATCTCACCCAGTCCCTGAGTTACCACCTCCCCCAGTCCCTGAGCGACCATCTCCTCCAGTCCCTGAGTTACCATCTCCCCCAGTCCCTGAGCGACCATCTCCCACAATCCCTGAGTTACCATCTCCCCCAGTCCCTGAGTTGCCATCTCCCCCAGTCCCTGAGTTACCATTTACCCCAGTCCCTGAGCGACCATCTCCCACAAACCCTGAGTTACCATCTCCCCCAGTCCCTGAGTTACCATCTCCCCCAGTCACTGAGTTACCATTTACCCCAGTCCCTGAGCGACCATCTCCCACAAACCCTGAGTCACCATCTCCCCCAGTACCTGAGCGACCATCTCCCCCAGTCCCTGAGTTACCAACTCCTCCAGTCCCTGAGCGAACATCTCCCCCAGTCCCTGAGTTACCATCTCCCCCAGTCCCTGAGTTACCATCTCCCCGAGTCCCAGAGTTACGATCTCCCCAAGTCACTGGGTTACCATCTCCCTCAGTCCCTGAGTTACCATCTCCCCCAGTGCCAGAGTTACTATCTCCCCCAGTCTCTGAGTTACCATCTCCCCCAGTCCCTGAGTTATCATCTCCCCAAGTCCCTGAGTTACCATCTCCCCCAATCTCTGAGTTACCATCTCCCCCAGTCCCTGAGTTACCATCTCCTCCAGTCCCTGAGTTACCATCTCCCCCAGTCCCTGAGTTACCATCTCCCCCAGTCCCTGAGCTACCATCTCCTCCAGTCCCTGAGTTACCATCTCCCCCAGTCCCTGAGTTACCATCTCCCCCAGTCCCTGAGTTACCATCTCCCCCAGTCCCTGAGTTACCATCTCACCCAGTCCCTGAGTTACCATCTCCCCCAGTCCCTGAGTTACCATCTCCTACAGTCCCTGAGTTACCATCTCACCCAGTCCCTGAGTTACAATCTCCCACAGTCTCTGAGCGACCATCTCCCCCAGTCACTGAGTTACCATCTCCCCCAGTCTCTGAGCGACCATCTCCCCCAGTCCATGAGTGACCATCTCCCCCAGTCCCTGAGTTACAACCTCCCCCAGTCCATGAGTTACCATCTCCCCCAGTCCCTGAGTTA
The DNA here is from genome assembly GCF_052327205.1 of Somniosus microcephalus. NCBI lineage: Eukaryota > Metazoa > Chordata > Chondrichthyes > Squaliformes > Somniosidae > Somniosus > Somniosus microcephalus. The sequence continues at coordinate 86,920,338 of NW_028225180.1, read as the reverse complement.
CCATCTCCCCCAGTCCCTGAGTTACCATCTCCCCAGTCCCTGAGTTACCATCTCCCCCAGTCCCCGAGTTACCATCTCCCCCAGTCCCTGAGTTACCATCTCCACCAGTCCCAGAGTTACGATCTCCCCCAGTCTCTGAGTTACCATCTCCCCCAGTCTCTGAGTTACCATCTCCCCCAGTCCCTGAGCTACCATCTCCCCAGTCCCTGAGTTACAATCTCACCCAGTCCCTGAGTTATCATCTCACCCAATCCCTGAGTTACCATCTCCCCCAGTCCCTGAGTTACCATCTCCCTCAGTCTCTGAGTTACCATCTCCCCCAGTCCTTGAGTTACCATCTCCCTCAGTCCCTGAGTTACCATCTCCCCCAGTCCCTGAGTTACCATCTCCCCCAGTCCCTGAGTTACCATCTCACACAGTCCCTGAGTTATCATCTCCCCCAGTCCCTGAGTTACCATCTCCCCCAGTCCCTGTGTTACAATCTCCCCCAATCCCTGAGTTACCATCTCCCCCAGTCCCTGAGTTACCATCTCAGCCAATCCCTGAGTTACCATCTCCCCCAGTCTCTGAGCTACCATCTCCCCCAGTCCCTGAGTTACCATCTCCCCCAGTCCCTGAGTTACCATCTCCCCCAGTCTCTGAGTTACCATCACCCCCAGTCCCTGAGTTAACATCTCCCATAGTCCCTGAGTTACCATCTCCCCCAGTCTCTGAGCGACCATCTCACCCAGTCACTGAGTACCATCTCCCCCAGTCTCTGAGTTACCATCTCCCCCAGTCCCTGAGTTACCATCTCCACCAGCCCCTGAGTTACCATTTCCCCCAGTCCCTGAGTTACCATCTCCCCCAGTCCCTGAGCTACGATCTCCCCCAGTCCCTGAGTAACCATCTCCTCCAGTCCCTGAGTTACCATCTCACCCAGTCCCTGAGTTACCATCTCACCCAGTCCCTGTGTTACAATCTCCCCCAGTCTCTGAGCGACCATCTCCCCCAGTCCCTGAGTTACCATCTCCCCCAGTCTCTGAGCGACCATCTCCCCCAGTCCCTGAGTGACCATCTCCCCCAGTCCCGGAGTTACCATCTCACCCAGTCCCTGAGTTATCATCTCACCCAGTCCCTGAGTTACCACCTCCCCCAGTCCCTGAGCGACCATCTCCTCCAGTCCCTGAGTTACCATCTCCCCCAGTCCCTGAGCGACCATCTCCCACAATCCCTGAGTTACCATCTCCCCCAGTCCCTGAGTTGCCATCTCCCCCAGTCCCTGAGTTACCATTTACCCCAGTCCCTGAGCGACCATCTCCCACAAACCCTGAGTTACCATCTCCCCCAGTCCTTGAGTTACCATCTCCCCCAGTCACTGAGTTACCATTTACTCCAGTCCCTGAGCGACCATCTCCCACAAACCCTGAGTCACCATCTCCCCCAGTACCTGAGCGACCATCTCCCCCAGTCCCTGAGTTACCAACTCCTCCAGTCCCTGAGCGAACATCTCCCCCAGTCCCTGAGTTACCATCTCCCCCAGTCCCTGAGTTACCATCTCCCCGAGTCCCAGAGTTACGATCTCCCCAAGTCACTGGGTTACCATCTCCCTCAGTCCCTGAGTTACCATCTCCCCCAGTGCCAGAGTTACTATCTCCCCCAGTCTCTGAGTTACCATCTCCCCCAGTCCCTGAGTTATCATCTCCCCAAGTCCCTGAGTTACCATCTCCCCCAATCTCTGAGTTACCATCTCCCCCAGTCCCTGAGTTACCATCTCCTCCAGTCCCTGAGTTACCATCTCCCCCAGTCCCTGAGTTACCATCTCCCCCAGTCCCTGAGCTACCATCTCCTCCAGTCCCTGAGTTACCATCTCCCCCAGTCCCTGAGTTACCATCTCCCCCAGTCCCTGAGTTACCATCTCCCCCAGTCCCTGAGTTACCATCTCACCCAGTCCCTGAGTTACCATCTCCCCCAGTCCCTGAGTTACCATCTCCTCCAGTCCCTGAGTTACCATCTCACCCAGTCCCTCAGTTACAATCTCCCACAGTCTCTGAGCGACCATCTCCCCCAGTCACTGAGTTACCATCTCCCCCAGTCTCTGAGCGACCATCTCCCCCAGTCCATGAGTGACCATCTCCCCCAGTCCCTGAGTTACCATCTCCCCCAGTCCATGAGTTACCATCTCCCCCAGTCCCTGAGTTACCATCTCCCCCAGTCCCTGAGTTACCATCTCCCCCAGTCCCTGAGTTACCATCTCCCCCAGTCCCCGAGTTACCATCTCCCCCAGTCCCTGAGTTACCATCTCCCACAAACCCTGAGTTACCATCTCCCCCAGTCCCTGAGTTACCATCTCCCCCAGTCTCTGAGCGACCATCTCCCCCAGTCCCTGAGTGACCATCTCCCCCAGTCCCGGAGTTACCATCTCACCCAGTCCCTGAGTTATCATCTCACCCAGTCCCTGAGTTACCACCTCCCCCAGTCCCTGAGCGACCATCTCCTCCAGTCCCTGAGTTACCATCTCCCCCAGTCCCTGAGCGACCATCTCCCACAATCCCTGAGTTACCATCTCCCCCAGTCCCTGAGTTGCCATCTCCCCCAGTCCCTGAGTTACCATTTACCCCAGTCCCTGAGCGACCATCTCCCACAAAACCTGAGTTACCATCTCCCCCAGTCCCTGAGTTACCATCTCCCCCAGTCACTGAGTTACCATTTACCCCAGTCCCTGAGCGACCATCTCCCACAAACCCTGAGTCACCATCTCCCCCAGTACCTGAGCGACCATCTCCCCCAGTCCCTGAGTTACCAACTCCTCCAGTCCCTGAGCGAACATCTCCCCCAGTCCCTGAGTTACCATCTCCCCCAGTCCCTGAGTTACCATCTCCCCGAGTCCCAGAGTTACGATCTCCCCAAGTCACTGGGTTACCATCTCCCTCAGTCCCTGAGTTACCATCTCCCCCAGTGCCAGAGTTACTATCTCCCCCAGTCTCTGAGTTACCATCTCCCCCAGTCCCTGAGTTATCATCTCCCTAAGTCCCTGAGTTACCATCTCCCCCAATCTCTGAGTTACCATCTCCCCCAGTCCCTGAGTTACCATCTCCTCCAGTCCCTGAGTTACCATCTCCCCCAGTCCCTGAGTTACCATCTCCCACAGTCCCTGAGCTACCATCTCCTCCAGTCCCTGAGTTACCATCTCCCCCAGTCCCTGAGTTACCATCTCCCCCAGTCCCTGAGTTACCATCTCCCCCAGTCCCTGAGTTACCATCTCACCCAGTCCCTGAGTTACCATCTCCCCCAGTCCCTGAGTTACCATCTCCTCCAGTCCCTGAGTTACCATCTCACCCAGTCCCTCAGTTACAATCTCCCACAGTCTCTGAGCGACCATCTCCCCCAGTCACTGAGTTACCATCTCCCCCAGTCTCTGAGCGACCATCTCCCCCAGTCCATGAGTGACCATCTCCCCCAGTCCCTGAGTTACCATCTCCCCCAGTCCATGAGTTACCATCTCCCCCAGTCCCTGAGTTACCATCTCCCCCAGTCCCTGAGTTACCATCTCCCCCAGTCCCTGAGTTACCATCTCCCCCAGTCCCCGAGTTACCATCTCCCCCAGTCCCTGAGTTACCATCTCCCACAAACCCTGAGTTACCATCTCCCCCAGTCCCTGAGTTACCATCTCCCCGAGTCTCTGAGTTACCATCTCCCCCAGTCCAGGAGTTACCATCTCACCCAGTCCCTGAGTGACCATCTCCCCCAGTCCCTGAGCGACCATCTCCCCCAGTCCCTGAGCGAACATCTCCCCCATTATCTGAGATACCATCTGCCCCAGTCCCGAAGCGACCATCTCACCCAGTCCCTGAGCGACCATCTCCCCCAGTCCCTGAGCGACCATCTCCCCCAGTCCCTGAGCGAACATCTCCCCCATTCTCTGAGATACCGGCTGCACCAGTCACTGTGTTACCATCTCCCCCAGTCCCTGAGCGACCATCTCCCCCAGTCCCTGAGCGACAATCTCCCACAGTCTCTGAGCGACCATCTCCCCCAGTCACTGAGTTACCATCTCCCCCAGTCTCTGAGCGACCATCTCCCCCAGTCCATGAGTGACCATCTCCCCCAGTCCCTGAGTTACAACCTCCCCCAGTCCATGAGTTACCATCTCCCCCAGTCCCTGAGTTACCATCTCCCCCAGTCCCTGAGTTACCATCTCCCCCAGTCCCTGAGTTACCATCTCCCCCAGTCCCCGAGTTACCATCTCCCCCAGTCCCTGAGTTACCATCTCCACCAGTCCCAGAGTTACGATCTCCCCCAGTCTCTGAGTTACCATCTCCCCCAGTCTCTGAGTTACCATCTCCCCCAGTCCCTGAGCTACCATCTCCCCAGTCCCTGAGTTACAATCTCACCCAGTCCCTGAGTTATCATCTCACCCAATCCCTGAGTTACCATCTCCCCCAGTCCCTGAGTTACCATCTCCCTCAGTCTCTGAGTTACCATCTCCCCCAGTCCTTGAGTTACCATCTCCCTCAGTCCCTGAGTTACCATCTCCCCCAGTCCCTGAGTTACCATCTCCCCCAGTCCCTGAGTTACCATCTCACACAGTCCCTGAGTTATCATCTCCCCCAGTCCCTGAGTTACCATCTCCCCCAGTCCCTGTGTTACAATCTCCCCCAATCCCTGAGTTACCATCTCCCCCAGTCCCTGAGTTACCATCTCAGCCAATCCCTGAGTTACCATCTCCCCCAGTCTCTGAGCTACCATCTCCCCCAGTCCCTGAGTTACCATCTCCCCCAGTCCCTGAGTTACCATCTCCCCCAGTCTCTGAGTTACCATCACCCCCAGTCCCTGAGTTAACATCTCCCATAGTCCCTGAGTTACCATCTCCCCCAGTCTCTGAGCGACCATCTCACCCAGTCACTGAGTACCATCTCCCCCAGTCTCTGAGTTACCATCTCCCCCAGTCCCTGAGTTACCATCTCCACCAGCCCCTGAGTTACCATTTCCCCCAGTCCCTGAGTTACCATCTCCCCCAGTCCCTGAGCTACGATCTCCCCCAGTCCCTGAGTAACCATCTCCTCCAGTCCCTGAGTTACCATCTCACCCAGTCCCTGAGTTACCATCTCACCCAGTCCCTGTGTTACAATCTCCCCCAGTCTCTGAGCGACCATCTCCCCCAGTCCCTGAGTTACCATCTCCCCCAGTCTCTGAGCGACCATCTCCCCCAGTCCCTGAGTGACCATCTCCCCCAGTCCCGGAGTTACCATCTCACCCAGTCCCTGAGTTATCATCTCACCCAGTCCCTGAGTTACCACCTCCCCCAGTCCCTGAGCGACCATCTCCTCCAGTCCCTGAGTTACCATCTCCCCCAGTCCCTGAGCGACCATCTCCCACAATCCCTGAGTTACCATCTCCCCCAGTCCCTGAGTTGCCATCTCCCCCAGTCCCTGAGTTACCATTTACCCCAGTCCCTGAGCGACCATCTCCCACAAACCCTGAGTTACCATCTCCCCCAGTCCCTGAGTTACCATCTCCCCCAGTCACTGAGTTACCATTTACCCCAGTCCCTGAGCGACCATCTCCCACAAACCCTGAGTCACCATCTCCCCCAGTACCTGAGCGACCATCTCCCCCAGTCCCTGAGTTACCAACTCCTCCAGTCCCTGAGCGAACATCACCCCCAGTCCCTGAGTTACCATCTCCCCCAGTCCCTGAGTTACCATCTCCCCGAGTCCCAGAGTTACGATCTCCCCAAGTCACTGGGTTACCATCTCCCTCAGTCCCTGAGTTACCATCTCCCCCAGTGCCAGAGTTACTATCTCCCCCAGTCTCTGAGTTACCATCTCCCCCAGTCCCTGAGTTATCATCTCCCCAAGTCCCTGAGTTACCATCTCCCCCAATCTCTGAGTTACCATCTCCCCCAGTCCCTGAGTTACCATCTCCTCCAGTCCCTGAGTTACCATCTCCCCCAGTCCCTGAGTTACCATCTCCCCCAGTCCCTGAGCTACCATCTCCTCCAGTCCCTGAGTTACCATCTCCCCCAGTCCCTGAGTTACCATCTCCCCCAGTCCCTGAGTTACCATCTCCCCCAGTCCCTGAGTTACCATCTCACCCAGTCCCTGAGTTACCATCTCCCCCAGTCCCTGAGTTACCATCTCCTCCAGTCCCTGAGTTACCATCTCACCCAGTCCCTCAGTTACAATCTCCCACAGTCTCTGAGCGACCATCTCCCCCAGTCACTGAGTTACCATCTCCCCCAGTCTCTGAGCGACCATCTCCCCCAGTCCATGAGTGACCATCTCCCCCAGTCCCTGAGTTACCATCTCCCCCAGTCCATGAGTTACCATCTCCCCCAGTCCCTGAGTTACCATCTCCCCCAGTCCCTGAGTTACCATCTCCCCCAGTCCCTGAGTTAACATCTCCCCCAGTCCCCGAGTTACCATCTCCCCCAGTCCCTGAGTTACCATCTCCCACAAACCCTGAGTTACCATCTCCCCCAGTCCCTGAGTTACCATCTCCCCCAGTCTCTGAGCGACCATCTCCCCCAGTCCCTGAGTGACCATCTCCCCCAGTCCCGGAGTTACCATCTCACCCAGTCCCTGAGTTATCATCTCACCCAGTCCCTGAGTTACCACCTCCCCCAGTCCCTGAGCGACCATCTCCTCCAGTCCCTGAGTTACCATCTCCCCCAGTCCCTGAGCGACCATCTCCCACAATCCCTGAGTTACCATCTCCCCCAGTCCCTGAGTTGCCATCTCCCCCAGTCCCTGAGTTACCATTTACCCCAGTCCCTGAGCGACCATCTCCCACAAACCCTGAGTTACCATCTCCCCCAGTCCCTGAGTTACCATCTCCCCCAGTCACTGAGTTACCATTTACCCCAGTCCCTGAGCGACCATCTCCCACAAACCCTGAGTCACCATCTCCCCCAGTACCTGAGCGACCATCTCCCCCAGTCCCTGAGTTACCAACTCCTCCAGTCCCTGAGCGAACATCTCCCCCAGTCCCTGAGTTACCATCTCCCCCAGTCCCTGAGTTACCATCTCCCCGAGTCCCAGAGTTACGATCTCCCCAAGTCACTGGGTTACCATCTCCCTCAGTCCCTGAGTTACCATCTCCCCCAGTGCCAGAGTTACTATCTCCCCCAGTCTCTGAGTTACCATCTCCCCCAGTCCCTGAGTTATCATCTCCCCAAGTCCCTGAGTTACCATCTCCCCCAATCTCTGAGTTACCATCTCCCCCAGTCCCTGAGTTACCATCTCCTCCAGTCCCTGAGTTACCATCTCCCCCAGTCCCTGAGTTACCATCTCTCCCAGTCCCTGAGCTACCATCTCCTCCAGTCCCTGAGTTACCATCTCCCCCAGTCCCTGAGTTACCATCTCCCCCAGTCCCTGAGTTACCATCTCCCCCAGTCCCTGAGTTACCATCTCACCCAGTCCCTGAGTTACCATCTCCCCCAGTCCCTGAGTTACCATCTCCTCCAGTCCCTGAGTTACCATCTCACCCAGTCCCTCAGTTACAATCTCCCACAGTCTCTGAGCGACCATCTCCCCCAGTCACTGAGTTACCATCTCCCCCAGTCTCTGAGCGACCATCTCCCCCAGTCCATGAGTGACCATCTCCCCCAGTCCCTGAGTTACCATCTCCCCCAGTCCATGAGTTACCATCTCCCCCAGTCCCTGAGTTACCATCTCCCCCAGTCCCTGAGTTACCATCTCCCCCAGTCCCTGAGTTACCATCTCCCCCAGTCCCCGAGTTACCATCTCCCCCAGTCCCTGAGTTACCATCTCCCACAAACCCTGAGTTACCATCTCCCCCAGTCCCTGAGTTACCATCTCCCCGAGTCTCTGAGTTACCATCTCCCCCAGTCCCGGAGTTACCATCTCACCCAGTCCCTGAGTGACCATCTCCCCCAGTCCCTGAGCGACCATCTCCCCCAGTCCCTGAGCGAACATCTCCCCCATTATCTGAGATATCATCTGCCCCAGTCCCGAAGCGACCATCTCACCCAGTCCCTGAGCGACCATCTCCCCCAGTCCCTGAGCGACCATCTCCCCCAGTCCCTGAGCGAACATCTCCCCCATTCTCTGAGATACCGGCTGCACCAGTCACTGTGTTACCATCTCCCCCAGTCCCTGAGCGACCATCTCCCCCAGTCCCTGAGCGACCATCTCACCCAGTCTCTGAGCGACCATCTCCCCCAGTCCCTGAGTTATCATCTCCCCCAGTCACTGAGTTACCACATCCCCCAGTCCCTGAGCGACCATCTCCCCCAGTCTCTGAGTTACCATCTCCCCCAGTCCCTGAGTTACCACCTCCCCCAGTCCCTGAGTTACCATCTACCCCAGTCCCTGAGTTACCATCTTCCCCAGTCCATGAGCGACCACCTCCCCTAGTCCTGAGTTACCATCTCCCTCAGTCTCTGAGTTACCATCGCCCCCAGTCGCTGAGTTACCATCTCCCCCAGTCCCTGAGTTACCATCTTCCCCAGTCCCTGAGCAACCACCTCCCCGAGTCTTGAGTTACCATCTCCCCCAGTCCCTGAGTTACCATCTCACCCAGTCCCTGAGTTACCATCTCCCCCAGTACCTGACTTACCATCTCCCCCAGTCACTGAGTTACCATCTCCCCCAGTCCCTGAGTTACCATCTCCCCCAGTACCTGAGTTACCATCTCCCCCAGTCCCTGAGTTACCATCTCCCCCAGTCCCTGATTTACCATCTCACCCAGTCCCTGAGTTACCATCTCCCCCAGTTCCTGAGTTACCATCTCCCCCAGTCACTGAGTTACCAGCTCCCCCAGACCCTGAGTTACCATCTCCCCCAGTCCCTGAGTTACCATCTCACCCAGTCCCTGAGTTACCATCTCCCCCAGTCTCTGAGTTACCATCTCCCACAATCCCTGAGTTACCATCTCCCCCAGTACCTGAGTTACCATCTCCCCCAGTCACTGAGTTACCAGCTCCCCCAGACCCTGAGTTACCATCTCCCCCAGTCCCTGAGTTACCATCTCCCCCAGTCCCTGAGTTACCATCTTCCCCAGTCCCTGAGTTACCATCTTCCCCAGTCCCTGAGTTACCATCTCCCCCAGTCCCTGAGTTACCATCTCCCCCAGTCCCTGAGTTACCATCTCCCCCAGTCTCTGAGTTATCATCTCCCCCAGTCCCTGAGTTACCATCTCCCCCAGTCCCTGAGTTACAATCTCCCCCAATCCCTGAGTTACCATCTCCCCCAGTCCCTGAGTTACCATCTCAGCCAATCCCTGAGTTACCATCTCCCCCAATCTCTGAGCTCCCATCTCCCCCAGTCCCTGAGTTACCATCTCCCCCAGTCCCTGAGTTACCATCTCCCCCAGTCTCTGAGTTACCATCTCCCCCAGTCCCTGAGTTAACATCTCCCATAGTCCCTGAGTTACCATCTCCCCCAGTCTCTGAGCGACCATCTCACCCAGTCACTGAGTACCATCTCCCCCAGTCTCTGAGTTACCATCTCCCCCAGTCCCTGAGTTACCATCTCCCCCAGTCCCTGAGTTACCATCTCCACCAGCCCCTGAGTTACCATTTCCCCAGTCCCTGAGTTACCGTCTCCCCCAGTCCCTGAGCTACGATCTCCCCCAGTCCCTGAGTGACCATCTCCTCCAGTCCCTGAGTTACCATCTCACCCAGTCCCTGAGTTACCATCTCACCCAGTCCCTGAGTTACAATCTCCCCCAGTCTCTGAGCGACCATCTCCCCCAGTCCCTGAGTTACCATCTCCCCCAGTCTCTGAGCGACCATCTCCCCCAGTCCCTGAGTGACCATCTCCCCCAGTCCCGGAGTTACCATCTCACCCAGTCCCTGAGTTATCATCTCACCCAGCCCCTGAGTTACCATCTCCCCCAGTCCCTGAGCGACCATCTCCCCCAGTCCCTGAGTTACCATCTCCCCCAGTCCCTGAGCGACCATCTCCCACAATCCCTGAGTTACCATCTCCCCCAGTCCCTGAGTTGCCATCTCCCCCAGTCCCTGAGTTACCATTTACCCCAGTCCCTGAGCGACCATCTCCCACAAACCCTGAGTTACCATCTCCCCCAGTCCCTGAGTTACCATCTCCCCCAGTCACTGAGTTACCATTTACCCCAGTCCATGAGCGACCAGCTCCCACAAACCCTGAGTTACCATCTCCCCCAGTACCTGAGCGACCATCTCCCCCAGTCCCTGAGTTACCAACTCCTCCAGTACCTGAGCGAACATCTCCCCCAGTCCCTGAGTTACCATCTCCCCAGTCCCTGAGTTACCATCTCCCCGAGTCCCAGAGTTACGACCTCCCCCAGTCTCTGAGTTACCAGCTCCCCCAGTCCCTGAGCTAACATCTCCCCCAGTCCTTGAGTTACCATCTCCCCAAGTCCCTGAGTTACCATCTCCCCAAGTCACTGGGTTACCATCTCCCTCAGTCCCTGAGTTACCATCTCCCCCAGTCCCTGAGTTACCATCTCCCCCAGTGCCAGAGTTACTATCTCCCCCAGTCTCTGAGTTACCATCTCCCCCAGTCCCTGAGTTATCATCTCCCCAATTCCCTGAGTTACCATCTCCCCCAATCTCTGAGTTACCATCTCCCCCAGTCCCTGAGTTACCATCTCCTCCAGTCCCTGAGTTACCATCTCCCCCAGCCCCTGAGTTACCATCTCCCCCAGTCCCTGAGTTAGCATCTCCCCCAGTCCCTGAGCTACCATCTCCTCCAGTCCCTGAGTTACCATCTCCCCCAGTCCCTGAGTTACCATCTCCCCCAGTCCCTGAGTTACCATCTCCCCCAGTCCCTGAGTTACCATCTCACCCAGTCCCTGAGTTACCATCTCCCCCAGTCCCTGAGTTACCATCTCCTCCAGTCCCTGAGTTACCATCTCACCCAGTCCCTGAGTTACAATCTCCCACAGTCTCTGAGCGACCATCTCCCCCAGTCACTGAGTTACCATCTCCCCCAGTCTCTGAGCGACCATCTCCCCCAGTCCATGAGTGACCATCTCCCCCAGTCCCTGAGTTACCATCTCCCCCAGTCCATGAGTTACCATCTCCCCCAGTCCCTGAGTTACCATCTCCCCCAGTCCCTGAGTTACCATCTCCCCCAGTCCCTGAGTTACCATCTCCCCCAGTCCCCGAGTTACCATCTCCCCCAGTCCCTGAGTTACCATCTCCCACAAACCCTGAGTTACCATCTCCCCCAGTCCCTGAGTTACCATCTCCCCGAGTCTCTGAGTTACCATCTCCCCCAGTCCCGGAGTTACCATCTCACCCAGTCCCTGAGTGACCATCTCCCCCAGTCCCTGAGCGACCATCTCCCCCAGTCCCTGAGCAAACATCTCCCCCATTATCTGAGATACCATCTGCCCCAGTCCCTAAGCGACCATCTCACCCAGTCCCTGAGCGACCATCTCCCCCAGTCCCTGAGCGACCATCTCCCCAGTCCCTGAGCGAACATCTCCCCCATTCTCTGAGATACCGGCTGCACCAGTCACTGTGTTACCATCTCCCCCAGTCCCTGAGCGACCATCTCCCCCAGTTCCTGAGTTACCATCTCCCCCAGTCCCTGAGTTACCATCTCACCCAGTCTCTGAGTTACCATCTCCCACAATCCCTGAGTTACCATCTCCCCCAGTACCTGAGTTACCATCTCCCCCAGTCACTGAGTTACCAGCTCCCCCAGACCCTGAGTTACCATCTCCCCCAGTCCCTGAGTTACCATCTCCCCCAGTCCCTGAGTTACCATCTTCCCCAGTCCCTGAGTTACCATCTTCCCCAGTCCCTGAGTTACCATCTCCCCCAGTCCCTGAGTTACCATCTCCCCCAGTCCCTGAGTTACCATCTCCCCCAGTCTCTGAGTTATCATCTCCCCCAGTCCCTGAGTTACCATCTCCCCCAGTCCCTGAGTTACAATCTCCCCCAATCCCTGAGTTACCATCTCCCCCAGTCCCTGAGTTACCATCTCAGCCAATCCCTGAGTTACCATCTCCCCCAGTCTCTGAGCTACCATCTCCCCCAGTCCCTGAGTTACCATCTCCCCCAGTCCCTGAGTTACCATCTCCCCCAGTCTCTGAGTTACCATCTCCCCCAGTCCCTGAGTTAACATCTCCCATAGTCCCTGAGTTACCATCTCCCCCAGTCTCTGAGCGACCATCTCACCCAGTCACTGAGTACCATCTCCCCCAGTCTCTGAGTTACCATCTCCCCCAGTCCCTGAGTTACCATCTCCCCCAGTCCCTGAGTTACCATCTCCACCAGCCCCTGAGTTACCATTTCCCCCAGTCCCTGAGTTACCATCTCCCCCAGTCCCTGAGCTACGATCTCCCCCAGTCCCTGAGTGACCATCTCCTCCAGTCCCTGAGTTACCATCTCACCCAGTCCCTGAGTTACCATCTCACCCAGTCCCTGAGTTACAATCTCCCCCAGTCTCTGAGCGACCATCTCCCCCAGTCCCTGAGTTACCATCTCCCCCAGTTCCGGAGTTACCATCTCACCCAGTCCCTGAGTTATCATCTCACCCAGCCCCTGAGTTACCATCTCCCCCAGTCCCTGAGCGACCATCTCCCCCAGTCCCTGAGTTACCATCTCCCCCAGTCCCTGAGCGATCATCTCCCACAATCCCTGAGTTACCATCTCCCCCAGTCCCTGAGTTGCCATCTCCCCCAGTCCCTGAGTTACCATTTACCCCAGTCCCTGAGCGACCATCTCCCACAAACCCTGAGTTACCATCTCCCCCAGTCCCTGAGTTACCATCTCCCCCAGTCACTGAGTTACCATTTACCCCAGTCCATGAGCGACCATCTCCCACAAACCCTGAGTTACCATCTCCCCCAGTACCTGAGCGACCATCTCCCCCAGTCCCTGAGTTACCAACTCCTCCAGTCCCTGAGCGAACATCTCCCCCAGTCCCTGAGTTACCATCTCCCCAGTCCCTGAGTTACCATCTCCCCGAGTCCCAGAGTTACGACCTCCCCCAGTCTCTGAGTTACCAGCTCCCCCAGTCCCTGAGCTAACATCTCCCCCAGTCCTTGAGTTACCATCTCCCCAAGTCCCTGAGTTACCATCTCCCCAAGTCACTGGGTTACCATCTCCCTCAGTCCCTGAGTTACCATCTCCCCCAGTCCCTGAGTTACCATCTCCCCCAGTGCCAGAGTTACTATCTCCCCCAGTCTCTGAGTTACCATCTCCCCCAGTCCGTGAGTTACCATCTCCCCCAGTCCCTGAGTTACCATCTCCCCCAGTCCCTGAGTTACCATCTCCCCCAGTCCCTGAGTTACCATCTTCGCCAGTCCCTGAGTTACCATCTCCCCCAGTTCCTGAGTTACCATCTCCCCCAGTCCCTGAGTTACCATCTCCCCCAGTCCCTGAGTTACCATCTTCGCCAGTCCCTGAGTTACCATCTCCCCCAGTTCCTGAGTTACCATCTCCCCCAGTCCCTGAGCTACCATCTTCCCCAGTCCCTGAGTTACCATCTCCCTCAGTCCCTGAGTTATCATCTCCCCCAGTCCCTGAGTTACCATCTCCCCCAGTCTCTGAGCGACCATCTCCCCCAGTCCCTGAGCGACCATCTCCCTCAGTCTCTGAGCTACCATCTCCCCCAGTCCCTGAGTTACCAACGCCCCCAGTCGCTGAGTTACCATCTCCCCCAGTCCCTGAGTTACCATCTCCCCCAGTCCCTAAGTTACCAGCTCCCCCTGTCCCTGAGTTACCATCTCCCCCAGTCCCTGAGTTACCATCTCCCCCAGTCCCTGAGCTACCATCTCCCCCAGTCCCTGAGTGACCATCTCCCCCAGTCCCTGAGTTACCATCTCACCCAGTCCCTGAGTTACCATCTCACCCAGTCCCTGAGTTACTATCTACCCCAGTCTCTGAGTTACCATCTCCCCCAGTCCCTGAGTTACCATCTCCCCCAGTCCCTGAGTTACCATCTCCCCCAGTCCCTGAGTTACCATCTACCCCAGTCTCTGATTTACCATCTCCCCCAGTCCCTGAATTACCATCTCCCCCAGTCCCTGAGTTACCAACTCCCCCAGTCCCTGAGTGACCATCTCCCGCATTCTCTGAGCTACCATCTCCCCCAGTCTCTGAGTTACCATCTTCCCCAGTCCCTGGGTTACCATCTCCCCCAGTCCCTGAGTTACCATCTTCCCCAGTCCCTGAGCGACCATCTCTCGCAGTCTCTGAGCTACCATCTCCCCCAGTCCCTGAGTTACCATCTCCCCCAGTCCCTGAGTTACCATCTTCCCCAGTCCCTGAGCGACCATCTCCCTCAGTCTCTGAGTTACCATCTCCCCCAGTCCCTGAGTTACTATCTCCCCCAGTACCTGAGTTACCATCTCCCCCAGTCACTGAGTTACCATCTCCCCCAGTCCCTGAGTTACCACCCCCCCAGCCCCTGAGTTACCATCTCCCCCAGTCCCTGAGTAACCATCTCCCCCAGTCACTGAGTTACCATCTCCCCCAGTCCCTGAGCGACCATCTCCCCCAGTCCCTGAGTTACCATCTCTCCCAGTCCCTGAGTTACCATCTCCCCCAGTCCCTGAGTTACCATCTCCCTCAGTCCCTGAGTTACCAACGCCCCCAGTTCCTGAGTTGCCAACGCCCCCAGTCCCTGAGTTACCAACGCCCCCAGTCCCTGAGTTACCATCTCCCCCAGTCCCTGAGTTACCAACGCCCCCAGTCCCTGAGTTACCATCTCCCCCAGTCCCTGAGTTACCAACGCCCCAGTCCCTGAGTTACCAACGCCCCCAGTCCCTGAGTTACCAACGCCCCCAGTCCCTGAGTTACCAACGCCCCCAGTCCCTGAGTTACCATCTCCCCCAGTCCCTGAGTTACCATCTCCCCCAGTCCCTGAGTTACCATCTCCCCCAGTCCCTGAGTTACCATCTCCCCCAGTACCTGAGTTACCATCTCCCCCAGTCCCTGAGTTACCATCTCCCCCAGTCCCTGAGCTACCATCTCCCCCAGTCCCTGAGTTACCAACGCCCCCAGTACCTGAGCTACTATCTCCCCCAGTCCCTGAGTTACCATCTCCCCCAGTACCTGAGTTACCATCTCCCCCAGTACCTGAGCTACCATCTCCCCCAGTCCCTGAGCTACCATCTCCCCCAGTCCCTGAGTTACCAACGCCCCCAGTCCCTGAGTTACCATCTCCCCCAGTCCCTGAGTTACCATCTCCCCCAGTCCCTGAGTTACCATCTCCCCCAGTCCCTGAGCTACCATCTCCCCCAGTCCCTGAGCTACGATCTCCCCCAGTCCCTGAGTGACCATCTCCTCCAGTCCCTGAGTTACCATCTCACCCAGTCCCTGAGTTACCATCTCACCCAGTCCCTGAGTTACAATCTCCCCCAGTCTCTGAGCGACCATCTCCCCCAGTCCCTGAGTTACCATCTCCCCCAGTTCCGGAGTTACCATCTCACCCAGTCCCTGAGTTACCATCTCCCCCAGTCCCTGAGTTACCATCTCCCCCAGTCCCTGAGTTACCATCTCACCCAGTCCCTGAGTTACCATCTCCCCCAGTCCCTGAGTTACCATCTCCCCCAGTACCTGAGTTACCATCTCCCCCAGTCCCTGAGCTCCCATCTCCCCCAGTCCCTGAGTTACCATCTCCCCCAGCCCCTGAGCTACCATCTCCCCCAGCCCCTGAGTTACCATCTCCCCCAGTCCCTGAGTTACCATCTCCCCCAGTCACTGAGTTACCATCTCCCCCAGTCCCTGAGTTACCATCTCCCCCAGTCCCTGAGTTACCATCTCCCCCAGTCCCTGAGTTACCATCTTCCCCAGTCCCTGAGCGACCATCTCCCTCAGTCTCTGAGTTACCATCTCCCCCAGTCCCTGAGTTACTATCTCCCCCAGTACCTGAGTTACCATCTCCCCCAGTCACTGAGTTACCATCTCCCCCAGTCCCTGAGTTACCACCCCCCCAGCCCCTGAGTTACCATCTCCCCCAGTCCCTGAGTAACCATCTCCCCCAGTCACTGAGTTACCATCTCCCCCAGTCCCTGAGCGACCATCTCCCCCAGTCCCTGAGTTACCATCTCTCCCAGTCCCTGAGTTACCATCTCCCCCAGTCCCTGAGTTACCATCTCCCTCAGTCCCTGAGTTACCAACGCCCCCAGTTCCTGAGTTGCCAACGCCCCCAGTCCCTGAGTTACCAACGCCCCCAGTCCCTGAGTTACCATCTCCCCCAGTCCCTGAGTTACCAACGCCCCCAGTCCCTGAGTTACCATCTCCCCCAGTCCCTGAGTTACCAACGCCCCAGTCCCTGAGTTACCAACGCCCCCAGTCCCTGAGTTACCAACGCCCCCAGTCCCTGAGTTACCAACGCCCCCAGTCCCTGAGTTACCATCTCCCCCAGTCCCTGAGTTACCATCTCCCCCAGTCCCTGAGTTACCATCTCCCCCAGTCCCTGAGTTACCATCTCCCCCAGTACCTGAGTTACCATCTCCCCCAGTCCCTGAGTTACCATCTCCCCCAGTCCCTGAGCTACCATCTCCCCCAGTCCCTGAGTTACCAACGCCCCCAGTACCTGAGCTACTATCTCCCCCAGTCCCTGAGTTACCATCTCCCCCAGTACCTGAGTTACCATCTCCCCCAGTACCTGAGCTACCATCTCCCCCAGTCCCTGAGCTACCATCTCCCCCAGTCCCTGAGTTACCAACGCCCCCAGTCCCTGAGTTACCATCTCCCCCAGTCCCTGAGTTACCATCTCCCCCAGTCCCTGAGTTACCATCTCCCCCAGTCCCTGAGCTACCATCTCCCCCAGTCCCTGAGCTACGATCTCCCCCAGTCCCTGAGTGACCATCTCCTCCAGTCCCTGAGTTACCATCTCACCCAGTCCCTGAGTTACCA
Source organism: Somniosus microcephalus (assembly GCF_052327205.1). Lineage (NCBI taxonomy): Eukaryota > Metazoa > Chordata > Chondrichthyes > Squaliformes > Somniosidae > Somniosus > Somniosus microcephalus. The sequence goes on along the minus strand of NW_028225180.1, from coordinate 86,903,528 downwards.
TCTCACCCAGTCCCTGAGTTACAATCTCCCCCAGTCTCTGAGCGACCATCTCCCCCAGTCCCTGAGTTACCATCTCCCCCAGTTCCGGAGTTACCATCTCACCCAGTCCCTGAGTTACCATCTCCCCCAGTCCCTGAGTTACCATCTCCCCCAGTCCCTGAGTTACCATCTCACCCAGTCCCTGAGTTACCATCTCCCCCAGTCCCTGAGTTACCATCTCCCCCAGTACCTGAGTTACCATCTCCCCCAGTCCCTGAGCTCCCATCTCCCCCAGTCCCTGAGTTACCATCTCCCCCAGCCCCTGAGCTACCATCTCCCCCAGCCCCTGAGTTACCATCTCCCCCAGTCCCTGAGTTACCATCTCCCCCAGTCACTGAGTTACCATCTCCCCCAGTCCCTGAGTTACCATCTCCCCCAGTCCCTGAGTTACCATCTCCCCCAGTCCCTGAGTTACCATCTCCCCCAGTCCCTGAGTTACCATCTCCCCCAGTCCCTGAGTTACCATCTCCCCCAGTCCCTGAGCTACCCTCTCCTCCAGTACCTGAGTTACCATCTCCCCCAGTACCTGAGTTACCCTCTCCCCCAGTCCCTGAGCTACCCTCTCCTCCAGTACCTGAGCTACCCTCTCCCCCAGTACCTGAGCGACCATCTCCCCTTATTTCTGCTCACCCATCACCCCGCTCCCACTGTGCTCGCTGACCTACATTGGCTCATGGTTCGGCAATACCTCAAATTTAAAATTCACATCCTTGTTTTCAATCCCTCCATGGCCTCCAGCCCCTAAAGCCCTCCAAGATCTCTGCTCTGGAATTCCCTCCCTAAATCTCTCCGCCTCTCTCTCCTCCTTTAAGACGCTCTTTAAAACCGACCTCTTTGACCAAGCTTCTGGTCGCCTGTCCCAATATCTCCTGATGTGGCTCGGGTCAGATTCTGTCTGGTTTACGCTCCTGTGAAGCGCCTTGGGACGTTTTACTACTTTGAAGGTGCGGGATAAATACATGCTCTCGTGGTAATACCAGGGTAATGTCAGTGTCAATCACAGCTCAGTTTAGCACCCCTCGCCTCTGAGTCAGAAGGTCGTCGGTTCAAGTCCCACTCCAGAGACTTGAGCCCATAATCCAGGCTGACACTCCAGTGCAGTGCTGAGGGAGCGCCGCACTGTCGGAGGGGCAGTACTGAGGGAGTGCCGCACTGTCGGAGGGGCGGTACTGAGGGAGCGCCGCACTGTCGGAGGGGCAGTACTGAGGGAGCGCCGCACTGTCGGAGGGGCGGTACTGAGGGAGCGCCGCACTGTCGGAGGGGCGGTACTGAGGGAGCGCCGCACTGTCGGAGGGGCAGTACTGAGGGAGCGCCGCACTGTCGGAGGGGCAGTACTGAGCGAGCACCGCACTGTTGGAGGGGCAGTACTGAGGGAGCGCCGCACTGTCGGAGGGGCAGTACTGAGGGAGCGCCGCACTGTCGGAGGGGCAGTACTGAGGGAGCGCCGCACTGTCGGAGGGGCAGTACTGAGGGAGCGCCGCACTGTCGGAGGGGCAGTACTGAGGGAGCGCCGCACTGTCGGAGGGGCAGTACGGAGGGAGCGCCGCACTGTCGGAGGGGCGGTACTGAGGGAGCGCCGCACTGTCGGAGGGGCAGTACTGAGGGAGCGCCGCACTGTCGCAGGGGCAGTGCTGAGGGAGTGCCGCACTGGCGGAGGGGCAGTACTGAGGGAGCACCGCACTGTCGGAGGGGCAGTACTGAGGGAGCGCCGCACTGTCGAAGGGGCAGTACTGAGGGAGCGTCGCACTGTCGGAGGGGCAGTACTGAGGGAGCGCCGCACTGTCGGAGGGGCAGTACTGAGGGAGCGCCGCACTGTCGGAGGGGCAGCACTGAGGGAGCGCCGCACTGTCGGAGGAGCGGTACTGAGGGAGCGCCGCACTGTCGGAGGGGCAGTACTGAGGGAGCGCCGCACTGTCGGAGGGGCAGTACTGAGGGAGCGCCGCACTGTCGGAGGGGCAGCACTGAGGGAGTGCTGCACTGTCGGAGGGACAGTACTGAGGGAGCGCCGCACTGTCGGAGGGGCAGTACTGAGGGAGCGCCGCACTGTCGGAGGGGCAGTACTGAGGGAGTGCTGCACTGTCGGAGGGACAGTACTGAGGGAGCGCCGCACTGTCAGAGGGGCAGTACTGAGGGAGCGCCGCACTGTCGGAGGGGCAGTACTGAGGGAGTGCCGCACTGTCGGAGGGGCAGTACTGAGGGAGCGCCGCACTGTCGGAGGGGCAGTACTGAGGGAGCGCCGCACTGTCGGAGGGGCAGTACTGAGGGAGTGCCGCACTGGCGGAGGGGCAGTACTGAGGGAGCACCGCACTGTCGGAGGGGCAGTGCTGAGGGAGTGCCGCACTGGCGGAGGGGCAGTACTGAGGGAGCACCGCACTGTCGGAGGGGCAGTACTGAGGGAGCGCCGCACTGTCGAAGGGGCAGTACTGAGGGAGCGTCGCACTGTCGGAGGGGCAGTACTGAGGGAGCGCCGCACTGTCGGAGGGGCAGTACTGAGGGAGCGCCGCACTGTCGGAGGGGCAGTACTGAGGGAGCGCCGCACTGTCGGAGGGGCAGTACTGAGGGAGCGCCGCACTGTCGGAGGGGCAGTACTGAGGGAGCGCCGCACTGTCGGAGGGGCAGTACTGAGGGAGCGCCGCACTGTCGGAGGGGCAGTACTGAGGGAGCGCCGCACTGTCGGAGGAGCGGTACTGAGGGAGCGCCGCACTGTCGGAGGGGCAGTACTGAGGGAGCGCCGCACTGTCGGAGGGGCAGTACTGAGGGAGTGCTGCACTGTCGGAGGGACAGTACTGAGGGAGCGCCGCACTGTCAGAGGGGCAGTACTGAGGGAGCGCCGCACTGTCGGAGGGGCAGTACTGAGGGAGCGCCGCACTGTCGGAGGGACAGTACTGAGGGAGTGCTGCACTGTCGGAGGGACAGTACTGAGGGAGCGCCGCACTGTCGGCGGGGCAGTACTGAGGGAGCGCCGCACTGTCGGAGGGGCAGTACTGAGGGAGCGCCGCACTGTCGGAGGGGCAGTACTGAGGGAGCGCCGCACTGTCGGAGGGTCAGTCCTGAGGGAGCGCCGCACTGTCGGAGGGGCAGTACTGAGGGAGCGCCGCACTGTCGGAGGGTCAGTCCTGAGGGAGCGCCGCACTGTGGGAGGGGCGGTACTGAGGGAGCGCCGCACTGTCGGAGGGGCAGTACTGAGGGAGCGCCGCACTGTCGGAGGGGCAGTACTGAGGGAGCGCCGCACTGTCGGAGGGGCAGTACTGAGGGAGCGCCGCACTGTCGGAGGGGCAGTACTGAGGGAGCGCCGCACTGTCGGAGGGGCAGTACTGAGGGAGTGCTGCACTGTCGGAGGGACAGTACTGAGGGAGCGCCGCACTGTCAGAGGGGCAGTACTGAGGGAGCGCCGCACTGTCGGAGGGGCAGTACTGAGGGAGCGCCGCACTGTCGGAGGGACAGTACTGAGGGAGTGCTGCACTGTCGGAGGGACAGTACTGAGGGAGCGCCGCACTGTCGGCGGGGCAGTACTGAGGGAGCGCCGCACTGTCGGAGGGGCAGTACTGAGGGAGCGCCGCACTGTCGGAGGGGCAGTACTGAGGGAGCGCCGCACTGTCGGAGGGGCAGTACTGAGGGAGCGCCGCACTGTCGGAGGGGCAGTACTGAGGGAGCGCCGCACTGTCGGAGGGGCAGTACTGAGGGAGCGCCGCACTGTCGGAGGGGCAGTACTGAGGGAGCGCCGCACTGTCGGAGGGGCAGTACTGAGGGAGCGCCGCACTGTCGGAGGGGCAGTGCTGAGGGAGCGCCGCACTGTCGGAGGGGCAGTGCTGAGGGAGCGCCGCACTGTCGGAGGGGCTGTACTGAGGGAGTGCCGCACCGTCGGAGGGGCAGTACTGAGGGAGCGCCGCACTGTCGGAGGGGCAGTACTGAGGGAGCGCCGCACTGTCGGAGGGGCAGTGCTGAGGGAGCGCCGCACTGTCGGAGTGGCAGTACTGAGGGAGCGCCGCACTGGCGGAGCGGCAGCACTGAGGGAGCGCCGCACTGTCGGAGGGGCAGCACTGAGGGAGCGCCGCACTGTCGGAGTGGCAGTACTGAGGGAGCGCCGCACTGGCGGAGCGGCAGCACTGAGGGAGCGCCGCACTGTCGGAGTGGCAGTACTGAGAGAGCGCCGCACTGTCGGAGGGGCTGTACTGAGGGAGCACCGCACTGTCGGAGGGGCAGTACTGAGGGAACGCCGCACTGTCGGAGGGGCTGTACTGAGGGAGCACCGCACTGTCGGAGGGGCAGTACTGAGGGAACGCCGCACTGTCGGAGGGGCTGTACTGAGGGAGTGCCGCACCGTCGGAGGGGCAGTACTGAGGGAGCGCCGCACTGTCGGAGGGGCAGTACTGAGGGAGCGCCGCACTGTCGGAGGGGCAGTACTGAACGAGCACCGCACTGTCGGAGGGGCAGTACTGAGGGAGCGCCGCACTGGCGGAGTGGCAGTACTGAGAGAGCGCCGCACTGTCGGAGGGGCTGTACTGAGGGAGCACCGCACTGTCGGAGGGGCAGTACTGAGGGAACGCCGCACTGTCGGAGGGGCAGTACTGAGGGAGCACCGCACTGTCGGAGGGGCAGTACTGAGGGAACGCCGCACTGTCGGAGGGGCTGTACTGAGGGAGCACCGCACTGTCGGAGGGGCAGTACTGAGGGAACGCCGCACTGTCGGAGGGGCTGTACTGAGGGAGCACCGCACTGTCGGAGGGGCAGTACTGAGGGAACGCCGCACTGTCGGAGGGGCAGTACTGAGGGAGCGCCGCACTGTCAGAGGGGCAGTACTGAGGGAGCACCCCACTGTCGGAGGGGCAGTATTGAGGGAGCACCGCACTGTCGGAGGTGCCATCTATCGGATGAGATGTTAAACCGAGGCCCCGTCTGCTCTCTCAGGTGGGTGTAAAAGATCCCACAGCCACTATTGGAAGAAGAGCAGGGGGAGTTCTCCCCGGTGTCCTGGGCCCAATATTAATCCCTCAACCAACATCACTAAAACAGATGATCTGGGTCATTATCACATTGCTGTTTGTGGGATCTTGCTGTGCGCAAATTGGCTGCCGTGTTTCCCACATTGCAACACTGGTCACCCTTCAAAAAAGCAATGAATTGGCTGTAAAGCACTTTGAGACGTCCTGAGGTGGTGAAAGGCGGGTGAGAAATGGGAGTCTGTTTTTTTTTAAACTGCAAACCGCAAAGATAGGACAGTGTAAGTCGGGAGGTGTTGAAGAATTATTCTTTTATTGAAATAGATTCTTGATTACAGAATTCAAGGTTCTTGACTGGTTTATTGATTATTGATTTCTCAGGTGCTGACCAATCGGCTGCCATCACGCTCCCTACTGTGACTGGAGGGAGTCCTGAGGCTCTCAGCTGACCGTTACACAGGACAGGGTGTGCTCCTACGGTGAAAGATGTCACTTCCGACCCTGGAATAGAAAAGATGGAGATTTTTTTCAGACTAGGTGAGGCCCAGTGATCTAGTGAGCTACCGAGGGGGAAGGGACAGGAGGGAAGGTGAGGGAAATCAGGATATGGGGCCTCGGAGTCAGAAGGTCGTGGGATCGAGACCCCACTCCAGAGACTCAAGCCCCATCATCCAGGCCGACACTCCCCGGTGTCAGTACTGAGGGAGTGCCACACTGTCAGAGGGGCAGTACTGAGGGAGCGCCGCACTGTCGGAGGGGCAGTACTGAGGGAGCGCCGCACGGTCGGAGTGTCTGTACTGAGGGAGCACCGCACTGTCGGAGGGGCAGTACTGAGGAAGCACCGCACTGTCGGAGGGGCAGTACTGAGGGAGCACCGCACTGTCGGAGGGGCAGTACTGAGGGAGCACCGCACTGTCGGAGGAGCGGTACTGAGGGAGCGCCGCACTGTTGGAGAGGCAGTACTGAGGGAGTGCCGCACTGTCGGAGGGGCAGTACTGAGGGAGCGCCACACTGTCGGAGGGGCAGTACTGAGGGAGTGCCGCACTGTCGGAGAGGCAGTACTGAGGGAGCGCCGCACTGTCGGAGGGGCAGTACTGAGGGAGCGCCGCACTGTCGGAGGGACAGTACTGAGGGAGCGCCGTACTGTCGGAGGGGCAGTACTGAGGGAGCGCCGCACTGTCGGAGGGGCAGTACTGAGGGAGCGCCGCACTGTCGGAGGGGCAGTACTGAGGGAGCGCCGCACTGTCGGAGGGGCGGTACTGAGGGAGCGCCACACTGTTGGAGGGGCGGTACTGAGGGAGCACCGCACAGTCGGAGTGTCTGTACTGAGGGAATGCTACACTGTCGGAGGGGCAGTAATGAGGGAGCGCCGCACTGTCGGAGCGGCAGTACTCAGGGAGCACCGCACTGTCGGAGGTGCCATATTTCGGATGAGACATTAAACCGAGGCCCCGTCTGCTCCCTCGGGTGGGCGTAAAAGATCCCATGGCCACTATTTCGAAGAAGAGCAGGGGGAGTTCTCCCCGGTGCCCTGGGCCCAATATTTATCCCTCAACCAAGATCACTAATGTCCTAGGCCTAGAAATTCAGTATAGCCACTTTTGGGGCGCTAAAGTCGGGCGGCCGCTAAAGTTTGCGCCCGGCGCAAAGTCGCGCCCCCTTCGCCGATATTCAGTCGCATCGCCCCAAGAGGTTGCTGCTGCGCTAAAACAGGCGATGCACGACTATCATTAAGCGCTAAGCCGGTGGTGCTGAGCAATACCCCCGAGGCCGGGCGCAGCGCCGGTGCGGCGAGTTCTTGATTGACGGCAGACACTCTGGCGCCGGTCAGCTCTTAAAGGGGGAGGGTGCATTTGTTTGCCTGCCACGCCCTGCACACTGCAGCCCTCAACCTAGGCCTGACCACTTCAGCTTCACCTGCACAACGCCCAGGGCTATGGAGAAGGCCAGGGAGAGAGTGCAGCGCTTCAGCGACGGTGACCTGAGGCTGCTGGTTGGCGGAGTGGAGCGCAGGCGCCATGTTCTGTTCCCAGAAGGTGGCAAGAGGCCGCTGCCCAGCGCCTACCGGAAAGCCTGGAGGGAGGTGTCCAACAGGGTGTCTTCCAACAGCGTGGTTGCCAGGACTCCTGTGCAATGCCGGAAGAAGTTCAACGACCTCACTCGGGTTGTCAGGGTGAGTACCCTTTCCAGTGTCCTCCTCATCCTTGCATGTGCACCTCACTTTATGGGCAAAGGGACCTGAAAGCCCTAATGGCCAGCCCTCATCCAGCAGCTATGGGCCTGGCATGAAAATCACTTGCACATTCAGCACTTTACACACTGTACTAGCTCTTCGACCATGGGAGGCATTGCAGACAAGATCAGGGCTACACACTGTACAAGCTCTTCGACCATGGGAGGCATTGCAGGCAAGATCAGGGCTACACACTGTACAAGCTATTCGACCATGGGAGGCATTGCAGACAAGATCAGGGCTACACACTGTACAAGCTATTCGACCATGGGAGGCAGTGCAGACAAGATCAGGGCTACACACTGTACAAGCTATTCGACCATGGGAGGCAGTGCAGACAAGATCAGGGCTTCACACTGTACTTAGAGGCCGTCCTTTCTCTTGCAGGCCAAGGTGGCGCACAACCGGCGCAAACGAATTGACACCGGGGGAGGCCCTCCTGACGTCAAAGAGCTCTCCGACCTCGACCAGCGTGTGGAGCGCATTATGGCAGGCCGGCTGATTGGACCCGTCGCCAGTGGAGATGCCGACCCTGTTCTGGGCACCAATGGTAAGGGCATCACCTTTTTGTCTTCGGTCGTTCCACTGGCACCTCAGATCAGCATCCTTTGCCACTGTCCGACCAATGCAGTGAATGGCACCACTCATGCCTCCCTCGCTGCCGCCCTGTCCTCACTCTAAAGCTACTCTTGTGCCTTCCTGCTTTCAGATGGTGAATCGCCAGGTGAGGAGGCGGGCCCTCAAGCTGCCACTGTCAGCGCTTCGGAATACGAGGAGGAGGAAGAGGAAGCCGGCCCATCAGTGCCACCCTCAGCCGCGCCAGCCCATGGCGATGTAGGGGACACGTCTTCCCTGGAGGGGAGCCGGGGGGAAGGGTCGGAGGAGAGTGAAGCTCCGGGGCCCAGCGGCCTGCAGCAACGCGGGAGGGGTGGGGAAGCTCGGCGGACTTCTCCCCAGAGGGTGAGTGCGGCCTCCAGTCCTGCGACGGTGAGCGCAGAGGAGGTGCGCCTCCTAGAGGAAATGGCCGTCCAGGCTGAGCGCAGGCACACTGAGCTCATGGCTGCAGTGGAAAGGATGCCTGACTCCATAGAGCCTCTGTCAAGGAGTGTGCAGCAATTCGGAGCAGCACAGGCCAGGTGTCTGCAACAATTCAGTGCAGCACAGGCCAGGAGTCTGCAACAATTCAGTGCAGCACAGGCCAGGAGTCTGGAACAATTCAGTGCAGCACAGGCCAGGAGTCTGCAGGACTTCACGGCAGCACAGGCCAGGAGTCTGCAGGACTTCACGGCAGCACAGTCGGCTTCTAGCCAAGTGCTCAGTCGTGCCGCCCATTCACTGGCTGGTGTCATGCGGACACAGACCAGGGCCACACGGGCACTAACTGCTGCCACCCTCGCTGGATCAGCCAGGCATCGCCAGGGCACTCGCCGCGCAGCAGCAGCCCAGCAGTCTGTTCTTCAGCTGTTTGCTGCGCATGCTGCAGTGCTGGCCCGTGCGAGTGCCAATGTCTCAGGTGACCAGCGAGCACCTGCGATCTGCCAGGTTGCCACCCTTCCTGCAGCCGACACTGCCACTCCGCCATTGCAGCTGCCACGAGCCGCTGGACAGACTGCTGCCGCCCAGCCAGAGTTGGAGCAGTCAGCAGCCGGCCACTCCAAGGCCAGAGCTGGTGCAGGCCGACCCCCAAGGGCATCTGCCATCTCGCCATCTGCCCCTCAGCAGCCTTCCCCCAGCCTTGCTGCAGCCACTGGGCTCCCATTGAGGAGGAGCAGCAGGGCGGGCAGGGGCCAGGCAAGGATGTAAAAGGCATCGCCCTCGCAGGGCAAAAAGTAGAGGTATGCACAAATGCCTGGTGCTTGTTGTAAGGCCGAGACTGGTGCAGTTGTGTTTGTGTAAGGCCGAGACTGGTGTCTTTCTTTCTTTTTGTAAGGCCGAGACTGATGTCTTTCTTTCTTTTTGTAAGGCCGAGACTGGTAGTTTTGTGTTTTTGGAGGGGGCTTCTCCACATGAGGATGTAATGTGGGAAGGGCAGAGGTTTGCAATAAATTATTGTTGTTAAATTGCAGTGTGCATGTTTTTTTTGTTAAGTCCTGGTTGCCCTGCTCGGCTGAGGGCTTGTGGAGCGGCTACATTCATCTGCTGACATTGGCACAAGCCATTCCCTGAGAGGGGTCCTAGAACCGACGTTCAATAAGCCGGCGACGGGCGGCCCTTGCACTTTGTGCCTTCCTCCTGTGCTGGTCCTCCTCCTCCTCCTCCTCCTCCTCCTCCTGAGGTGGTCCTCCAATCTCTGGTGGCAGTGCCTGAGTCCTGCGGATAGCCAGGTTGTGCAGCATGCAGCAAACGACCACGAAATGGGAGACTCGCTCCGGCGAATACTGTAGGGCTCCACCGGAACGATCCAGACAGCGGAACCGTTGCTTCAGGACGCCGATTGTTTGTTCGATGATGTTCCTGGTCGCTTGATGGCTCTCGTTGTATCCCTCTTCAGCAGGGGTGCTGGGTGCACGGAGCGGGTTCATCAGCCAGGTACACAAAGGATAGCCTTTGTCCCCGATAAGCCATCCTCGTGGGTGAGGCTGTGCCTGGAACATGTCTGCCGCAGAAGTCTGTCGCAGGATGAAGGCATCGTGGCTGCTGCCTGGAAAGCGAGCATTGACAGCTAGGATGAGCTGCCTGTGGTCACACACCAGCTGGACGTTCAGCGAATGGTAGCCCTTCCGGTTGCGGTAATCCTCGGCATTCTCCAGAGGTGCCCGCAAAGCCACATGCGTGCAGTCAATGGTGCCCTGCACCATGGGGAAGCCCGCGAATGCTGCAAAGCCCACTGCACGCTGTTGCTGCTTGGCAAGGGCCATGGAGAAGGAGATGAACTGACGTCTCCTTTTGAAAAGGGCATTGGTCACCTGGCGGATGCAGCAATGCACGGCGAACTGGGAGATGTTGGCAATGTCCCCAGTAGCGGATTGGAAGGAGCCGGTGGCATAGAAGTTGAGAGCCACCGTCACCTTCGCTTCCACCGACAGAGACGTCCTGCTCCTCAGCTGTGGCTGCAGATCACCGCCAAGCAGCTGGCAGATCTCTGTGACCACGTCCCTTCTGAATCGCAGCCTCCGAACACACTGCTCCTCAGACATGTTGAGATAGGAGAACTGCTGGCGGTATACCCTGGGCGGGTAAGGCCTCCTTTCCCGACGCCTGTTGCCCCCTCTCCGTCTAGCCAGGGCTGCCACTCTCTCACGGCGTCTGTGAGCCCTTTGGATGTAATTGAGAAAGCCAGCGTTGACACCCATTGCAGCCCCCATAATATGCTGGCAAACAATGAGATGTCAATGAAGGCAAAGACTAGTGGAAAGCTTTGGCCTGAAGCCAGAAGTACCTGTCCGAGTGTTGGGCCGAAGCAGAAAGCTATCTACCTTGGTCTCTCTCCAAAGATCCGTTTCTCAAGAAGGAGTGCTGCGAAATGGCAGCCTTTTATAGTGCAGGAGGAGTGCCCTTTAATTTGCGCCCCCCGCGCGCCGCATCGGCTGAGCACCGTTCCACTCTAACAGTCGCTAGGGGCGCCAGGCGCACAATGGGGCGTCGCCACTGAAGTTCCGGTTGGGGGCGCACAAAGGGCGTTGCACGAGGAAACGACGTCATGATCTGCGCGCGCAGCTGAGCGCGCGCAAAGACTTTGCGCCGCTGCTAAATCTCTAGTGAAGTTGGGGCGAGGCGCAGATCGCGCTGCGCCCGGGCGCTAGCCGCCTAGCGCCCGACATCTACTCCTCCTAAGGCGCTAACGGCTAGCGCAACCAACTGAATTTCTAGGCCCTAATATCTCCTTATGTGGCTTGGTGTCAATTTATGTTTGATTTACGCTGCTGTGAAGCGCCTTGGGACGGTTTACTACGCTAAAGGCGCTGTATAAATGCAAGGTGGTGTTGTTGTGTCTGTGCAGTATTTTGTTATGAGCTGAAGATTCTCTGACTGCAGTTTGTTTTACGGTAAATTGTCCTTCCAATAGAAACTTACTTTAACAGGCAACAGCTGAAAGTTAAGAATGAACGGTTTCCTTACACAATGGTTGGTTGAAATCTCGAAGCCAGAGGCTCACTGTCCGGCCCAGTATACAAGATGGCCGGGTAGCACAGAATCACACAGCACAGGAGGAGGCCATTCGGCCCACCGTGCCTGTGCCAGCTCTTTGAAAGAGCTCCCCAATTAGTTCCACTCCCCCCTGCCCTTTCCCCACAGCCCTGCACATTTCTCCTTTTCAAGTATTTATCCAATTCTCCTTATGAAAGTTACTATTGAATCTGCTCTCACCGCCCTTTCAGGCAGCGCATTCCAGATCACAACAACTCGCTGCGTAAAAACACTCTCCTCATCTCCCCTCTGGTTCTTTTACCGATTATCTTCAATCTGTGTCCTCTGGTTACCGACCCTCCTGCCACTGGAAACACTTTCTCCTTATTTACTCCATCGAAACTGGTGTATGTAACCTGTTCCACCTTAAGAGAACTACCTTAAGAGATGTACTACTTTCTCTTGGCTGCTGTATACTGTAATACCGGTGGTGACCACACCGGTATATAAACGTGGTGTAGGGATTTGCTGGGCAGTTCAGCCCTGACCTCCGAATAGTAACGACCTGTTAAAAGTTATTCTTGTTGTCTGTGTCCAGTGATTGATCCTAAGCATAACTGGGACACACAGACTCAACAGTGGCGACGAGTCCGATCTTACCCTGCGGCAGTTTTACATCCAAGGCAGCTTCGTCCTCAGAACGGGCGTCGAGAAGAGGCATCCGCCCTCATCATCCTGCTGAGCACCATCGCACGGGAGGCATCGAGAACCCGGGTTAAAAAGAAAAATTCTGACCACGAAGCCCTCCATCAGCGACAGGCAGTGATCATCCCTTCTACCACGGTGGTGGGTAAGCCGATCAGCGACACGAGCAGAAAGTCGGCCGCGTTGGCTGTGGAGTAGGGGAGGGAAAACGGAGGAATAAGGGCGGAGAACTCGACCACGGCCGGTAAAAAGGGCCGGGCTGCAATCGAGGCCGAGAGGCGCAGCGACTGGGGCAGCTTAAGGCACGAGAGCCGAGGAGAACTCAAACGCAGCCGGTGTAAAGGACCGGGCTGCAAGCGGGGCTGCGAGGCAAAGCAGCGTCGGGGAATTGAGAACCGCTGGGGAGGCGAGAACGGCAGCAGCAAGGCAATCGCCATTGCAGCCAGCGGGGGGGAAGAAGGCAATCGCAGGAATCCGCCATTGTAGTCAGCGGGGGGAAGAAGACGAGCGCGGGAAAGACCGCCAAGCGCGGGAAGCCGCCATTTTAGTAGGCGGGGGAAGAAGACAAGCGCGGGAAGCCGCCATTTTGAGAAAAAGAAAAATTTAAAAACTTGCAAGGATGCCTAAACATGGGAACATTAATACCTTTGATAGCGATATCGAAGATTGGACCACGTATGTAGAACGCATGGAAGTTTATTGTAAAGCAAATAAGGTACCAGATGATGAGAAAGCATTAACCTTATTAAGCTCAATGGGTGCGAAGACATACGGGCTATTGAAGCACCTTCTATCACCAAATAAACCGACGGATCAGACTTTCGCGAATATTGTTACTGTCCTGAAAAATCATTTAAACCCCACGCCGCTGATGATAGCGGAACGATTTAAATTTTACAGAAGAACGCAGCTGAAAGACGAAAGCAACGCTGAATTTTTAATTGAACTGCGTAAGCTATCGAAGTACTGTCAGTTTGGAACAGGACTAGCAGATGCGCTGAGAGATAAATTTGTGTGTGGATTGTTAAAAGAAGGAACACAAATGCGACTGCTTGAGGAGAATGATCTTACGCTTGATAAAGCTGTCACTATTGCAGCATCGCAAGAAGCCGCAGCGAGAGGCACGGCGGAAATGCAGCTACGGTCACCGGAACTCAGCACCAATCAAATGGTCTTGGGTACAGTAAAATGTTATCGTTGTGGAAAGACAACGCACGATCAGAACCAGTGCTGGTTCAAAAATCAGGAATGCATAAAATGTGGCAGGCTTGGTCACATAGCTAAAGTATGACGGTCAGGAAAGAAGACCAGCAACAAAAAGTCACCGCAGGAAAAGTACAGAAAGGTACACAAGGTGACAGAGAACAGTTCGAACGAACAGAAGTCAGATTCAGACTCCAGCAGTAATGAACTGGGTAGTCTAAGAGTACACAATGTTGGTAAGGAAGCAGACCTCCAAACAATTTGGGTCACACTTCAGATAGCAGGAGTCCAAGTGAAGATGGAATTGGACACTGGATCGGCATTGACGGTCATGAATAAGCAAGATTACAAAAGGTTATTCCCACATATTCCCCTACGGGATACGGAGATTGTATTGAAAACATACACGGGGCAAAGAGTATACCCCATCGGGAAGATAGAGGTAAAGGTGGTCCACAAGGGCAAAGAAAGCCGAGGAATGGACTTATATGTGCTACCTGAGGGAGGTCCACCACTACTGGGATGGGAGTGGATTAGGAAATTAAATATGGACTGGCATTCCTTAAAAGCACTAACGGTAGATTCCGGTAAAAAAGATGTCAAACCTAAGCGATTGTCCAGAATATTGGACGATGCTAAAGAGGTGTTCCAACAGGGACTGGGAACACTGAGAGGAATTACAGCAAACATCAAGGTTGAAGAACATGCAAACCCGAAATTTTTCAAAGCCAGACCGGTACCTTATGCGATACGACCTGCTGTGGAAGCTGAGCTGGAAGGGCTAGAACGTTCAGGAGTACTGTCTAAGGTAGACTGGAGTGAGTGGGCTACGCCCATTGTTCCCGTCATGAAGCGTTCATCGAGCAACAAGCCGGGGGAACCGGGGAAGGTTCGCATCTGTGGAGATTTCAAGATCACTGTTAATCCGGTGCTTCACACGGTGCAGTACCCGCTTCCGCGGATTGAGGATATCTTCGCTTCGTTGTCTGGCGGGAAACACTTCACCAAGATAGACCTGGCGCAGGCGTACTTACAGATGGAAGTTGAGGAAGAGTCACGCCAGTATCTCACGATCAACACGCATAGAGGCTTGTACCGGTATAATAGACTGGTTTTTGGAGTGGCATCGGCTCCAGCAATTTGGCAGAGGGCCATGGAGCAGGTATTACAGGGAATTCCAGGCACACAATGTTACCTGGACGATATTCTGATTACAGGAGATGATGACGAGGAACACCTTGCAAATTTGGAACTGGTGCTCACCAGATTGAAAGAATATGGACTTCGAGTTAATCGCCAGAAATGTGAGTTCTTTCAGAAGCGGATCTCGTACTGTGGTCATGTCATTGACCAGGAGGGGCTTCATAAGTCTCCTGACAAGATCGAAGCTGTTGTGAAGGCTCCCGCTCCGGATAATGTATCCCAGTTGAGGTCGTTCCTAGGGTTGATTAACTATTACCATAAGTTTCTGCCAAATTTATCCACGGTGCTGCACCCGCTGAACGCTCTTTTGCAGAAGGGAGTACCATGGAAGTGGAGCGAGGACTGTAAGAGGGCCTTTCGCAAAAGCAAGGCATTGATCACCTCAGAGGAAGTGTTGGCTCACTTCAACCCAACGCTGCCTATTCGTTTGGCTTGTGATGCTTCTCCATATGGTATTGGGGCAGTACTCTCACACAAGTTGCCAAATGGCCTGGAGAGGCCAGTCGCGTTCGCATCCAGATCATTGACCTCCGCGGAGCGCAACTATGCTCAGATAGATAGGGAGGCTCTCAGCCTTGTGTGGGGAGTAAAGAAGTTTAATCATTACCTGCAGGGCCAAAAGTTTACGCTTCTGACAGACCACCAGCCGTTGGTATCCATTTTGAACCCTAAGAAGGGTGTTTCGGTGATGACAGCACAGAGACTCCAGAGATGGTCCCTTTTCCTAGGGGCACATCAATATCAGATTGAATTCAAAGGTACAAAGCAGCATGGTAATGCTGATGGGCTGTCGCGCCTGCCACTACCTACAGAGGAAGAGGCACCGACGGTTGACCCTGTTGAGTTATTTCACTCGACCATCATCGAATGTTTACCAGTCACCAATGCAAGTATTGAAAGAGAAACCAGGAACGACCCGACACTGTCCCGGGTCTACGAAGTGACAGTGAAGGGATGGCCAGCCCATGGTGATCCACTGTTACCGGCATTCTCAGCAAGACGAGAACAGCTGTCCGTCTGTCAAGGAACATTGATGTATGGAACAAGGGTGATTATTCCTCCTAAGTTAAGAGAGAGAGTTCTAAAGGAACTGCATGAAGGTCATCTGGGGGGAGTCAAGATGAAAAGCCTTGCTAGGGCTTATGTGTGGTGGCCGGGTATCGACCAACAGATAGAGGATCTGACGAAAAGCTGCTCAGGGTGCCAAAAAGTGCAAAATGCACCTCCGATTGCACCGCTGCATCCATGGGAATGGCCTTCAACCCCATGGCAACGTGTACATATTGACTTTGCTGGTCCATTCATGGACTCCATGTTTTTAATTGCGGTGGACGCACATTCTAAATGGCCAGAAGTGATTAAGATGACTACCACTACCTCGGAAAAGACGATCGCGGTGCTAAGAACGATATTTGCAAGAAATGGATTGCCAGAACAAATATGTTCAGACAACGGACCGCAGTTCGTGTCAGAAGAATTCCAGAAATTCATGAAGAAGAATGGGGTGAAACATTATACCTCTGCCCCATATCATCCGGCTACAAACGGGTTGGCCGAGAGATTTGTACAAACGTTCAAAAAAGCAATAAAGGCCATGAGCGAAGATCAGATTCCACTACAACACAAGGTGGACAAATTCCTACTGGCATATCGAAACGCCACTCATGCAGTGACAAACCAAAGTCCTGCCATGATGTTCTATAACAGGAGGTTGCGGTCCAGGTTGGACTTGTTAAAACCAAATGTGCGGAGGGAAGTTGAAAACAAACAGTTCCAGCATATAAATAACAAGACCACTCGGCGTTTCGAAATAGGACAACCAGTGTTAGCCCGGGACTATAAAAACGAGAAATGGCAATCTGAAACAATTCGGGCCAGACAAGGACCCCTGATGTACACGGTAGATATTGGTGAAAATGTAATACGGCGTCATGCTGACCAACTGGTAGAATCGAGAACAAGGGTCGAACCCATGGTTACGGCAGAGACAACCGTGGAAGAAGTTAGTGAACCTGAAGCATCTACCTCAGAAGTGAATGTACCTGATGATGATGTCCTATCCATAAGAGAGCAACTAGATGAGTCACCCCAGCAACGAGAATCAGAGACCCCTGAAAGGCGTTATCCAACTCGAATCAGGAGGCCTCCTCAGAGACTGAATCTTTGAACTGTTTTGCATGAAGTTGTATATATATATATATGTTATTATGTTATGTTAAATGGGGATATAACTGTTAAGCTAAAAAGGGAGGATTG
This sequence comes from Somniosus microcephalus, assembly GCF_052327205.1. NCBI lineage: Eukaryota > Metazoa > Chordata > Chondrichthyes > Squaliformes > Somniosidae > Somniosus > Somniosus microcephalus. The sequence goes on along the minus strand of NW_028225180.1, from coordinate 86,886,881 downwards.
TGGTGTATGTAACCTGTTCCGCCTTAAGAGAACTACCTTGAGAGATGTACTACTTTCTCTTGGCTGCTGTATACTGTAATACCGGTGGTGACCACACCGGTATATAAGTGTTGTGTAGGGATTTGCTGGGCAGTTCAGCCCTGACCTCCGAATAGTGACGACCTGTTAAAGTTATTCTTGTTGTCTGTGTCCAGTGATTGATCCTAAGCATAACTGGGACACACAGACTCAACAGAAACCCTGCATGATTTTGAACACCTCTATTAAATCTCCCCTTAACCATCTCTGCTCTAAGGCGAACAACCCCAGCTTCTCCAGTCTCTCCACATTAACTGAAGCCCCTCATCCCCTGGGACCATTCTAGTAAATCTCCTCCGCACCCTCTCCAAGGCCTTGACATCCTTCCTAAAGTGCGGTGCCCAGAATTGGACACAATTCTCCAGTTGGGGCCTAACCAGTGATTTATAAAGGTTTAGCACTAACTTCCTTGCTCTTGTGCTCTCGGCCTCTGTTTATAAAGTCCAGGATCCCGTGTGTTTTTTAACAGCCTTTTCAACATGTCCTGCCACCTTCAAAGACTTGTGTACGTAACCCCCAGGTCGCTCTGTTTCCACTCCCTCTTTAAAACTCTACCGTTTAGTTTATATTGTCTCTCCTCATTACGATTACCTGGTAGCGTCCCAGTTCTTGCCTTCAGCGTCCACGCTGTTTCGCAATAACCACAATGTTTCCAAGACTTCTTTGTTATTTTCCTTGAAGTACTGTCCCGTCCAGACACTAATTGCATCTGCACAGAGAATAAACCAATAAACAACAGCAGATTCAGGAAGAGGACTTAGAACCAGAGGGGCGGTACTGAGGGAGCGCCGCACTGTCGGAGGGGCAGTACTGAGGGAGCGCCGCACTGTCGGAGGGGCGGTACTGAGGGAGCGCCGCACTGTCGGAGGGGCAGTACTGAGGGAGCACCGCACTGTCGGAGGGGCAGTACTGAGGGAGCGCCGCACTGTCGGAGGGGCGGTACTGAGGGAGCGCCGCACTGTCGGAGGGGCAGTACTGAGGGAGCACCGCACTGTCGGAGGGGCGGTACTGAGGGAGCGCCGCACTGTCGGAGGGGCAGTACTGAGGGAGCGCCGCACTGTCGGAGGGGCAGTACTGAGGGAGCGTCGCACTGTCGGAGGGGCGGTACTGAGGGAGCGCCGCACTGTCGGAGAGGCGGTACTGAGGGAGTGCCGCACTGTCGGAGGGGCGGTACTGAGGGAGCGCCGCACTGTCGGAGGGGCGGTACTGAGGGAGCGCTGCACTGTCGGAGAGGCGGTACTGAGGGAGTGCCGCACTGTCGGAGGGGCGGTACTGAGGGAGCGCCGCACTGTCGGAGGGGCGGTACTGAGGGAGCACTGCACTGTCGGAGAGGCGGTACTGAGGGAGCGCCGCACTGTCGGAGGGGCGGTACTGAGGGAGCACTGCACTGTCGGAGAGGCGGTACTGAGGGAGTGCCGCACTGTCGGAGGGGCGGTACTGAGGGAGCGCCGCACTGTCGGAGAGGCGGTACTGAGGGAGTGCCGCACTGTCGGAGAGGCGGGTACTGAGGGAGCGTCGCACTGTCGGAGGGGCGGTACTGAGGGAGCACTGCACTGTCGGAGAGGCGGTACTGAGGGAGTGCCGCACTGTCGGAGGGGCGGTACTGAGGGAGCGCCGCACTGTCGGAGGGGCGGTACTGAGGGAGCACTGCACTGTCGGAGAGGCGGTACTGAGGGAGTGCCGCACTGTCGGAGGGGCGGTACTGAGGGAGCGCCGCACTGTCGGAGAGGCGGTACTGAGGGAGCGCCGCACTGTCGGTGGGGCAGTACTGAGGGAGCACCGCACTGTCGGAGGGGCAGTACTGAGGGAGCGCCGCACTGTCGGAGGGGCAGTACTGAGGGAGCGCCGCACTGTCGGAGGGGCGGTACTGAGGGAGCGCCGCACTGTCGGAGGGGCAGTACTGAGGGAGCGCCGCACTGTCGGAGGGGCGGTACTGAGGGAGCGCCGCACTGTCGGAGGGGCAGTACTGAGGGAGCACTGCACTGTCGGAGGGGCGGTATTGAGGGAGCGCCGCACTGTCGGAGGGGCAGTACTGAGGGAGCGCCGCACTGTCGGAGGGGCGGTACTGAGGGAGCACTGCACTGTCGGAGGGGCGGTACTGAGGGAGCGCCGCACTGTCGGAGAGGCGGTACTGAGGGAGCGCCGCACTGTCGGAGGGGCAGTACTGAGGGAGCACCGCACTGTCGGAGGGGCAGTACTGAGGGAGCGCCGCACTGTCGGAGGGGCAGTACTGAGGGAGCGCCGCACTGTCGGAGGGGCGGTACTGAGGGAGCACTGCACTGTCGGAGGGGCGGTACTGAGGGAGCGCCGCACTGTCGGAGAGGCGGTACTGAGGGAGCGCCGCACTGTCGGAGGGGCAGTACTGAGGGAGCACCGCACTGTCGGAGGGGCAGTACTGAGGGAGCGCCGCACTGTCGGAGGGGCAGTACTGAGGGAGCGCCGCACTGTCGGAGGGGCGGTACTGAGGGAGCGCCGCACTGTCGGAGGGGCAGTACTGAGGGAGCGCCGCACTGTCGGAGGGGCGGTACTGAGGGAGCGCCGCACTGTCGGAGGGGCAGTACTGAGGGAGCACTGCACTGTCGGAGGGGCGGTATTGAGGGAGCGCCGCACTGTCGGAGGGGCAGTACTGAGGGAGCGCCGCACTGTCGGAGGGGCGGTACTGAGGGAGCACTGCACTGTCGGAGGGGCGGTACTGAGGGAGCGCCGCACTGTCGGAGGGGCAGTACTGAGGGAGCGCCGCACTGTCGGAGGGGCGGTACTGAGGGAGCGCCGCACTGTCGGAGGGGCAGTACTGAGGGAGCGCCGCACTGTCGGAGGGGCGGTACTGAGGGAGCGCCGCACTGTCGGAGGGGCAGTACTGAGGGAGCGCCGCACTGTCGGAGGGGCGGTACTGAGGGAGCGCCGCACTGTCGGAGGGGCGGTACTGAGGGAGCGCCGCACTGTCGGAGGGGCAGTACTGAGGGAGTGCCGCACTGTCGGAGGGGCAGTACTGAGGGAGCGCCACACTGTCAGAGGGGCAGTACTGAGGGAGCGCCGCACTGTCGGAGAGGCAGTACTGAGGGAGCGCCACACTGTCAGAGGGGCAGTACTGAGGGAGCGCCGCACTGTCGGAGAGGCGGTACTGAGGGAGCGCCGCACTGTCGGAGGGGCAGTACTGAGGGAGTGCCGCACTGTCGGAGAGGCGGGTACTGAGGGAGCGCCGCACTGTCGGAGAGGCGGTACTGAGGGAGCGCCGCACTGTCGGAGAGGCGGTACTGAGGGAGCGCCGCACTGTCGGAGGGGCAGTACTGAGGGAGTGCCGCACTGTCGGAGGGGCGGTATTGAGGGAGCGCCGCACTGTCAGAGGGGCGGTACTGAGGGAGCACTGCACTGTCGGAGGGGCAGTACTGAGGGAGCGCCGCACTGTCGGAGGGGCGGTACTGAGGGAGCGCCACACTGTCGGAGAGGCGGTACTGAGGGAGCGCCGCACTGTCGGAGGGGCGGTATTGAGGGAGCACCACACTGTCGGAGGGGCGGTACTGAGGGAGCGCCGCACTGTCAGAGGGGCGGTACTGAGGGAGCGCCGCACTGTCGGAGGGGCGGTATTGAGGGAGCGCCGCACTGTCAGAGGGGCGGTACTGAGGGAGCGCCGCACTGTCGGAGGGGCGGTATTGAGGGAGCGCCGCACTGTCGGAGGGGCGGTATTGAGGGAGCGCCGCACTGTCGGAGAGGCGGTACTGAGGGAGCGCCGCACTGTCGGAGAGGCGGTACTGAGGGAGCGCCGCACTGTCGGAGGGGCGGTATTGAGGGAGCGCCGCACTGTCGGAGGGGCAGTACTGAGGGAGCGCCGCACTGTCGGAGGGGCGGTACTGAGGGAGCGCCGCACTGTCGGAGAGGCGGTACTGAGGGAGCGCCGCACTGTCGGAGGGGCAGTACTGAGGGAGCGCCGCACTGTCGGAGAGGCGGTACTGAGGGAGCGCCCCACTGTCGGAGGGGCGGTATTGAGGGAGCGCCGCACTGTCGGAGGGGCGGTATTGAGGGAGCGCCGCACTGTCGGACGGTCGGTATTGAGGGAGCGCCGCACCGTCGGAGGGGCAGTACTGAGGGAGCGTTGCACTGCCTGAGGGGCTGTACTGAGGGAGCGCCGCACTGTCGGAGGGGCAGTACTGAGGGAGCGCTGCACTGCCTGAGGGGCTGTACTGAGGGAGCGCCGCACTGTCGGAGGGGCAGTACTGAGGGAGCGCCGCACTGTCGGAGGGGCGGTACTGAGGGAGCGCCGCACTGTCGGAGGGGCGGTACTGAGGGAGCGCCACACTGTCGGAGGGGCAGTACTGAGGGAGTGCAGCACTGTCGGAGGGGCAGTACTGAGGGAGCGCCGCACTGTCGGAGGGGGCAGTACTGAGGGAGCGCCGTACTGTCGGAGGGGCAGTACCGAGGGAGCGCCGCACTGTCGGAGGGGCAGTACCGAGGGAGCGCCGCACTGTCGGAGGGGCAGTACCGAGGGAGCGCCGCACTGTCGGAGGGGCAGTACCAAGGGAGCGCCGCACTGTCGGAGGGGAGGTACTGAGGGAGCGCTGCACTGTCGGAGGGCAGTGCTGAGGGAGCGCCGCACTGTCCAAGGGGCAGTACCGAGGGAGCGCCGCACTGTCGGAGGGGCAGTACCGAGGGAGCGCCGCACTGTCGGAGGGGCAGTACCGAGGGAGCGCCGCACTGTCAGAGGGGCAGTACTGAGGGTGCGCCGCACTGTCAGAGGGGCAGTACTGAGGGTGCGCCGCACTGTCGGAGGGGCAGTGCTGAGGGAGCGCCGCACTGTCGGAGGGTCAGTGCTGAGGGAGCGCCGCACTGTTGGAGGGGCAGTACTGAGGGAGCGGCGCTGTGGAGTGTCAGCCTAGCTTTATGTGCTCAAGTCTCTGGAGTGGGCCTTGAACCCACAACCTTCTGACGCAGAGGCGAGTGTGCTGCCCACTGAACGACAGCTGACACTCCTCCGTCCATTCCAGCAAAGCCCTATCAGGAAAGATTCACAAGGATGAAACCAAAACTACGAGGTTATAACTATCAGGAAAGATTGAACAGGCCCAGGCTCTTTTCTCTAGAACAGAGAAGACTGAGGGGTGACCTGATCGAGGTCTTTAAAATTATGAAGGGGTTCGATTGGGTAGATGTAGAGAAGATGTTTCCACTTGTGGGGGAGACCAGAACTAGGGGCCGTCAATATAAGATCGTCACTAATAAATCCAATCGGGAATTCAGGAGAAACTTCTTTACCCAGAGAGTGGAGAGAATGTGGAACTCGCTACCACAGGGAGTGGTTGAGGTGAATAGTATAGATGGATTTAAGGGGAAGCTGGATAAACACACGAGGGAGAAAGGAATAGAAGGAGATGGTGATGGGGTGAGATGAAGAGGGGTGGGAGGAGGCTCGAGTGGAGCAGAAACACCGCATGGAGCAGACGGGCCGAATGGCCTGTTTCTGTGCGGTACATTCTATGTAACGCCCCTTAAAAATAAAAGTTCTCTTCTTTTGAAGGCTCCTCTGCCCCTTTTGAAGATCTGGCACCACCCCTCTCGAACATTCGTAGCCCGGGACAACCCTCTTGGTAGCAGAGATCCCACGGGGAGCATTGCAAACGACCTGCGACCCTCGACCCAGGAGAGATGGGGGTCAGATACACTGCCAACATAGGGACGCTCGACCCTACAGTCACGGAGCGAAGAAGTCCAATCGTTCAGGAGTTTCCCTTCAGCCCTGATCGAGACAATGAAGCAGCGAGGGGTTTACCTGTGGTCTTCGGGCTGCACCACTTCACCACGAAGCCAAAGGTTGGATGCGTGCCACCCTGGAACATTCCAAGGAAGGTGCCGTCGGCCGTGCGCGCCACCTCTGACACGTTCGAATGGTAGCTGCCAGACAACTGGCCGGCTCTATTCACCTCCACCTCCAGAACAGAGCCGAGTTCATTTACCCAGCAACCAGAAATGGGGGTCACCTACAGAAGGAGGCCACATTATTAGAATAACAGTCTCTCTCTCTCGATCACCCTCTATCACCCTTTCCCCTTCGCCCGGCACCTTCCCGCGCAAGCACAGGAGATGCAACACCTGCCCTTATACCTCCCCACTTCCCACTGTCCAGAGCCCCAAACACCCTTCCAGGTGAAACAGCGATTTACTTGTACAGGTAGACTACCCTTTATCCGGACTTCCGAAAACCGAAACCCTCTAAAAACCGAAGGTTTTTTCGTTCAGCGTAAGTCGTGCGTACGACTTACGCTGAACGAAAAAACCTTCGGTTTTTAGAGGGTTCCGGTTGAGGAAGTTCGGATAAAGGGTAAGTCGTGCGCACAACCCCCCGCCGACCCCGCCAGCCCCGACAACCGCCGACCCCCCCGCGGACCCCACCGGCCCCGACAACCGCCGACCCCCCCCCGCGGACCCCGCCAGCCCCGACAACCGCCGACCCCGCCAGCCGCCGACCCCCCCGCGGACCCCGCCGGCCCCGACAACCGCCGACCCCCCCCGCGGACCCCGCCAGCCCCGACAACCGCCGACCCCGCCAGCCCCGACAACCGCCGACCCCCCCGCGGACCCCGCCAGCCCCGACAACCGCCGACCCCCCCCCGCGTACCCCGCCGGCCCCGACCCCCGCCGACCCCGACTGACTTACGCTGAGCGTCAGCGTAAGTCGTGCGCACGACCCCCCGCCGACCCCCCCGCGGACCCCCGCCGACCCACCTTCCGAAATCCGAAATTCTCCTTTATCCGAAACTCGGCTGGTCCCGAGGTTTTCGGATAAAGGATAGTCTACCTGTACTTCTCGCAATTTAATATACTGTATTCGCTGCTCACGATGCGGTCTCCTCTACATTGGGGAGACCAAACGCAGATTGGGCGACCGCTTTGCGGAACACCTCCGTTCAGTCCGTAAGGGTGGCCCCGAGCTTCCGGTCGCCTGTCACTTTAATTCACCGCTTCACTCCCACTCGGACCTCTCGGTCCTCGGCCTCTTGCACTGTCCCAATGAAGCTCAGCGTAAGCTCGAGGAACAGCACCTCATCTTCCGATTAGGCACTTTACAGCCTTCTGGACTCAATATCGAGTTCAACAATTTCAGACTATAACCTCGGCCCCTATCATGTATATATTTTTTATCCACACTTTTTGTCTGTTTTTTCTCTCTCTCTCCCACAGGGCAGCTGCCCTCCATTCTGCCAGCGCAATTCACACCTCATCTCGAGCCATCCTTTGTTTATTAACCTGTCCCATTACCATCTCCTCTCGCCTTGAATATCTCTTAATGTCTCTTAACCTCTCCGCCTTCCACCCTATCACAGACCTTCCCTTTTGTTCTTTCCTCCCCTCCCCCCTTTCCCTGCCCCTACACTTGCTTAAAAACCTGATCCATCTCCAGCTCTTTCCAGTTCTGACGAAAGGTCATCGACCTGAAACGTTAACTCTGTATCTCTCTCCACGGATGTTGCCCTGGCCTGCTGAGTGTCTCCAGCATTTTCTGTTTTTAGTTCAGATTTCCAGCATCTGCAGTATTGTCTTTTTTGTCTCTCTCTCTCTCTCTCTCTCTCTCAATTTTTCAATTCAATTCAATTCAAATCACTTGATTGGCATGATAAGGTACATCTTATGTTGCCAAAGCATCAAAATACATTTATGGATGGACACATAAACGCAGTTCTATTCATACAGTGTATAAACAGGTATATCCCTGAGTGTATAAATATACATTCGCATTATTTATATATACTCTTTTCTTAGGTTTACTGGTTGTCACTCTGTTCATGGCAAGCTGTAACATAGTTACACTCTCTCTCACTCTCTCGCTCTCTCTCTCTCTCTCTCTCTCGCTCTCTCTCTCTCAATACAGTACAATACAATACAAATCGCTTTATTGGCATGATAAGGTACATCTTATGTTGCCAAAGCATCAAAATACATTTATGGTTGAACACATAAACGCGGTTCCATTCATACAGTGTATAAACAGGTATATCCCTGAGTTTATAAATATACATTCGCCTTGTTTATATATACTCTTGTCTTAGTTTACTGGTTGTCCCTCTGTTCATGGCAAGCTGTAACATAGTGTGCCGCCAGTGTTACACAGCTTCTCTCCTCCCCCAGTAGGAATGGGAGTTTTTGGTTGTCAGTCAGATTTCTGAATTCAGGGCATATTTGTGAGAATTTTTGGTAGAAATTCTCTCTGATGCCCTGATATTTTCCACAGGCTGTGAGGAAGTGCATCTCTGTCTCAACTACTCCCTGACTGCAGTGAGAGCATATCCTGTCTTCTCTTGGCAGCCTGGTCTGCCTGTGTCTGCCTTTTTCGATCGCTAGGCTATGTTCGCTAAGTCTGTACCTTGTCAAGGTTCTTCTCAGTTTGTTATCCTTTACCATGGTCAGGTAATCAGCTATGTTGTATTGTCTGTTTAGGTCCAAGTAGCAATTGAGTTTGCTTTGGGTTTTTGTTGTTTCTGCCCAATATGACAGATATTTTTCCTTTTGCTTAGCGACGATTGTGTTGGGTCGAATTCTTTGTGTTACCCTGTCACTGTCCTGGGACTGGTTATTGTTAGTATTGTTATTAGTTACTTTATTGAGTCCCAGGACTAGTTGACTGAGGGTATTCTTCTTTATGGTCAACTCTTGGCATTTCAGGGCGTCGTAGTGATAGCATTGGGGGTTGCTCATTTGTAGGTGATTCCAAAATTTGGTGGCTCTTTTTTGGATCGTGATTATTAATGGGTATTGGCCTAGTTCCGCCCTGCATGCGTTGTTTACTGTTTTCCTTTGAGTCCGGAGGATACTTTTACAGAATTCCGCATGTAGGATCTCAATTGGGTGTTTGTCCCATTTTGCAAAATCTTGTTGTGTTAGTGGTCCCCAGACCTCACTGCCATAGAGTGCAATTGGTTCAATTACTGATTTGAAAATTTTGAGCCAAATGCTAATTGGGATTTCTATTTGGATTGATTTTTTGATGGCATAGAAAGCCCTTCTTGCTTTCTCTTTCAGTTCATTCACAGCCAGTTTGAAGTTTCCCGTAGAACTGATTTTTAAGCCCAAGTATGTGTAGTGAGTGGTTTGTTCAATTTTGGTTGTTCCTACTGTGAAATTTATTGTGGGTCCATGTTGTTTGGATCTTTGCTGGAACACAAGGACTTTGGTTTTTTGGGGATTTATTGTCAGGGCCCAAGTCTGGCAGTACGACTCCAGCAGGTCCAGGTTCTGCTGTAGACCCTCCTTAGTTGGTGACAGCAGAACCAGGTCGTCGGCATAGAGGAGGAATTTAACCTTGGATTCATATAGGGTGAGGCCGGGTGCTGTAGATTGTTCAAGTAGTTTTGCCAATCCATTAATGTAAATATTAAAGAGTGTCGGTGAGATTGGCGAGCCCTGCGTCACCCCCCGCCCCTGTGGGAAGTATTTTGTTTGTTTGTCTCCAATTTTAACTGCACATTTATTGTTTGTATACATTGATTTAATTACATCATATGTTTTACCTCCTACCCCGCTTTCGATAAGTTTCAGGAATAAACCGTCATGCCAGATGGAGTCGAAAGCCTTCTGGAAATCTACAAAGCATGCGTAGATTTTGCTTTTGTTATGGTGAACGTGTTTGTCAATTAGGGTCTGTAGGGTGAAGATATGATCGGATGTTCTATAGTTTGGCAGGAATCCAATTTGGCTTTTACTCAAGACATTGTGCTCTTCAAGGAAGTTTATAAGTCTTTTGTTTATGATGCTACAGAATACCTTCCCCAGGTTACTGTTTACACAGATGCCTCGATAGTTGTTTGGGTCGATTTTGTCCCCACTTTTGTATATGGGTGTTATGAGTCCTTTGTTCCAGATGTCAGGGAAATAACCGACACTCAGAACCAAGTTGAAGAGTTTTAGGATAGCCAGTTTCAGTTTGTCGTCTGCGTGTTTAATCATCTCGTTTAGTATGCCGTCTGTCCCGCAAGCTTTTCCTGGTCGCAGGTCCTTGAGTTTTTCAAGAAGTTCTTTTTCTGTTATTATGGCGTCTAGCGGGTTTTGGTTATCTTTTATGGCCATTTCAAGCTTTTCTAGTTTTTTGCGTATTTGGTGTTGCTCTGGTCTTAGTGTGTTTTTCTGGTATAATTTTTCAAAGTGGTTTACCCATGTGTCCCCATTTTGAATGGACAAATCGTCGTGTTGTTTTTTGTGTAGTGTTTTCAAGTTGTCCCAGAAACAATTCGACTCAATGGATTCCTCCATGGAGCTGAGTGTATTCTTAATAAATTGCTCTTTTTTGGTCCTGAGTGTGTTTCTGTATTGTGTTAGCGTCTGACAATAAGTAAGGCGTAATTCCTCGTTTTCTGGATGTCTGTGTTTTTGGTTTGATAGTTTTCTAAGTTTTTTCCTCATGTTATGGCAATCGTGGTCAAACCATTTTTCATAGTTTTTTGTTTTGGGTTTGTTCTTGCGAGCTTTCAAGTTTGCATTTGTTGCCAAATTATCAAAAATATTGTTTAGTTTACTAACTGCCCGGTTTATGCCTTCTTTATTGTGAGTGTATATGTTATCCAGAAAGGTGTCTAAGAGAGCTTGAGTTGATGCATTGCTAATTGTTTCCTGGTATTTTTCCGTGTCATTTTTGGCCCATCTGTACGATTTTTTGGTGTTGTACAGTTTACTGGGTTGTGTTTCTATGTTGTTTGTTTCTGTCTTTTTGAGAAACATAGTAATTTGGCTGTGATCTGACAGTGTTGTTTGTGGTTTGACTGTGAATGCTCTGAAAGAGGATGGGTCCAAGTCTGTAATCATATAGTCTACTGTGCTGCAGCCAAGAGGTGAGCAGTAGGTCGATCTTCCTAGGAGGTCTCCTATGAACCTACCATTGACAATGTACAGACCCAGGTTTCGACAGAGCTGTAGTAGCTGTTTACCGTTGGTATTTGACTGCTTGTCGCAGTTATGCCTGTATGGAAGGGAAGGGATGTCAAAGTGGTTATTCCCGAATACGTAATTGTTTCCCTGATTATTGGTGAAGTCTGGTTCTTCGCCCGTTCTTGAATTGAGGTCCCCACAGATCAACACGTTCCCCTGGGCCTGGTATTGGATAATTTCCCCCTCCATGTTGGAGAAGGTGTCCTCGTTGTAGTACGGGGAATCGATTGGAGGGATATAAAGTGCGCAAATGTAAACATCTTGGGTGTTTGAGATAATCTCCCTCTCAAGTTTGAGCCACATATGGCTTTCGCCCTTTTTTATAAATTTGATGTAATTCTTAAGTTCTGTTTTAAACCAGATCAGTATGCCTCCGGAGTCTCTGCCTTGGGTTACACTTGGTAATTTATTGGAGGGGACCACTAGCTCAGTGTACCCTTGGGGACAACCGGTGTGTCCTTTTCCTTTATACCAAGTTTCCTGTAAAATTATAATATCTAGATCTTTAGTTTCCTCTATGAACTCTGGGGTCCTACTCTTCACTTCTCGCACTGAAGAGCGTAGACCTTGGATATTCCAGGTCGAAATATATAAGGATTTCATGTTAAGTTTTATCTTTTTCTATGATAGGTTAAAGAGTGGTACGTGTTTGTCGTGTCTAAGTGTGGGGGGAAAAAAAGATCACCCCAGTTGTCTACAAAAGTTAATACAATTTGATTACAGTTCTTTTCTATTAATTAGTCCTTGATCCATAAGGCGGAAGTAGATGTTGCTGCACATCTGCTTATTGTCTCTTAATGGATTGTTTCTGTCTGAGGTATTGCGTACGTCCTGTGCATCTCTCCCTCTGTCTGGCTGGTAGCGGTCCTATTCCCCTGTGGGACAGGAGTGGTGCAGGTCTGATAATGTTGTTTTGCATGGGGATCCTCTCCGGTCTCGGTTGGTGTGGTGGTGGTCTTTGTAGTGTTCCTGATATGTACCCCGCTGATCTCTGGTTGTCGGGGGGGGGTCCTCTTGGAGTCTGGGTATGGACCCGGTTAAAAGCGACGTCCTTCAGGGCTTTAGCAAAGATCGATATTTTTTGCCTTTGGATGTGGACGTGGTCGTAAAGACATTCTTCATCGAGGGTGGGGTGTTGGGCCAGGTGTACGTTGTGGTTTGATTCGCATTCTGTTGCTATGCTGGCATTTATCTCATGAATTGTGTTGTTGTTGAAGTCTGTTCTCGGCAATATTGTGGAAACAGTGATTCTAGTGTTTGGAAATGTACTGCTTGCCTTCCTAATCATTGCTCTGAGCGATGTTGCTACCTCTTTCTGTTTGGCCTTTAGGTCATTTGTGCCCGTGTGTATTATTATGTGTTGGGGGGAGCCTAATCTGGCTTTGGTCAGCCATCCCATGGCTCTGTCTGTTGTTGGGCACCAAATCTTTTCTACTTTACTTCTAGGGAAGAGCTTTTTCTCCCATAGAAATTTCCCATTTGAGTCTATGAGTATTACGACGTCAGCCTTGTTTGTGTTTACTGTCTGGTGGCTTTCGCCTGGACTCATAGTGTGTGTGCTGGGCTGGGGTGTCTGGTGTGTGCGTACCTCTTGTGAGCGGCTCGCTTGTGGTTCCATGGTGGTGGGGGAAGATTGCGAATCAGTATGCTGGTCGGTCTGTGTGGCACCCCTTGTATTGTGTGTCTGTTGCTTTTGTTCCGTGTGGGAGTGCAGCCGTTCCGTCCGGCTCTGTCTTGTCTTATCTCTAGTCTCTGGTTGCTGGTCTAATGGTGTTTTCTCTCCTCTATGGCTCTCTTCTTTTTCCTGCAGCTCTTTCACCTGATTCTTAAGTAGATTCACCTGGTTATCAAGTCTATTCAGCTCTCTCTTGTGTCTCTCCCTCTCCTGCTTTTGTTTGTCATTCAATTTGAGGACCTCCTCTCTAAGTTTAACCATCTCTATCTCTAATTGATTAAATTTATCTTTTGGTTGTATCTGGCTGTGTGATCCCGGGGTATGTGTCTGGTCGGCCCTGGAAGGCTCACTCACTTCCTGGCTAAGCTGGTCGGCCCTGGAAGGCTCACTCACTTCCTGGCTATGCTGTTCTTCTCTTGGTGGGCTGGGAATGGTAGGGGAACTATGTGTGGCTTCCTCCGTGGTAGTTATGCTGGGGTTTGTCAGTTGTATCGTGTGGCTGTGGTTCCCCGGGGTTAGTGTCTGGTTTGAACTGTGTGGCTCGTTCATCCCTTGACCATGCAGATTTTCTCCTGGTAAGTTGTCAATGTTGGGGGGAGTGCGGGCCACTCTGGGGCTGTTCATTCCCCTCGTAGTTGATCTTTTCAGTGTCCTGAAGGCCGTTGCAAATTTGTCGAGGTTGCCTTGCACTAATATTGTTCCGGTATTGTACGCGTTGACAGTCGTGATTGAACTGTCTCCTGGTGTGTTAATTTTCATTATGGACCCATTTGCGGTATTTTTTAGCTTAACACTGGTATAGTGTGATTTTATTGCTCTGATCCAAGCCGCTGGCTGATCTACATAGATACATAGAAGATAGGAGCAGGAGTAGGCCATTCGGCCCTTCGTGCCTGCTCCGCCATTCGATGAGATCATGGCTGATCTTTTAATTCAGTATCCCGTCCCCGCCTTCTCTCCGTAACCCTTAACCCCTTTTGCCCGTAGAAATATATCTAATTCCCTCTTAAATATATTTAATGAGCTGGCGTACACTGCCCTCTGTGGCAATGAGTTCCACAGGTTCACCACTCTCTGAGTGAAGAAATTCCCCCTCATCTCTGTCCTAAATGGTTTAGCCCTTATCCTCAAATTATGTCCTCTAGTTCTGTTCTCACCCGCCAAGGGAAACATTCCTTCTGCATCCAGTCTGTCTAGACCTGTCAGAATTTTATACACTTCTATGAGGTCCCCTCTCAATCTTCTAAACTCCAGTGTGTACATCCCTAAACTACATAGTCTCTCCTCATAGGTCATTCCCGCCATTCCTGGTATCAGCCTGGTGAATCGCCGCTGCACCCCCTCCATGGCAAGAACATCCTTCCTCAGATGAGGCGACCAAAACTGTACACAGTACTCGAGGTGTGGTCTCACCAGTGCCCTGTACAGCTGCAGCAAGGTATCCCTGTTCCTGTATTCTAACCCTTTTGCTATGAAGGCCAGCATACCGTTTGCCTTCTTGACCGCCTGTTGCACCTGCATGCTCGCCTTCAGTGACTGGTGTACAAGAACACCCAGGTCTCTCTGTACTTCCCCCTCTCCCAATCTATTGCCATTTAAATAATAATTTGCCCTCCCGTTCCTGCACCCAAGGTGGATAACTTCGCACTTGTCCACATTATAGTGCATCTGCCATTTATCCGCCCAATCGCCCAGTCTGTCCAAATCGCTCTGGAGCTTCCTGGTCTCTTCCTCTGAGCCCACCCCCCCTCCTAGTTTAGTGTCGTCTGCAAATTTGGAAATGCTGCATCCGACTCCCTGATCCAGGTCATTAATGTAAATTGTGAACAGCTGGGGGCCCAGGACAGATCCCTGTGGTACCCCACTTGTTACTGCCTGCCATTCAGAAAATGAGCCGTTTATTCCAACTCTCTGTTTTCTATCTGACAGCCAGTTCCCTATCCACGCCAAAACTTTCCCCTTTATCCCATGAGCCTCAATTTTCCATGCTAATCTTTTATGTGGGACCTTATCGAAGGCCTTTTGGAAGTCCAGGTACACCACATCTACTGGCTCTCCCCCATCTATTCTACCAGTTACTCCCTCAAAAAATTCCAATAGATTAGTCAAGCACGATTTACCCTTTGTAAATCCATGTTGACTCTGTCCTATCCTGTCCCCATTTGCTAAGTGCTCCGCTATTTCATCCTTAATGATGGACTCCAGCATTTTGCCCACAACTGATGTAAGGCTTACAGGTCTGTAATTACCTGCTTTTTCCCTACCCCCCTTTTTGAATAGTGGGGTAACGTTAGCTACCCTCCAATCCATCGGCACTGTTCCCGAGTCTAATGAATTCTGAAAAATCATCCTTAGTGCATCCGCTATCTCTAGGGCCACCTCCTTCAGTACCCTAGGATGCATGTTATCAGGCCCTGGGGATTTGTCCACCTTCAATCCCTTTAGCTTCCTTAACACCATATCCTTAGAGATATTGATTTGCGTCAGTTCCTCCTTTGCCAATGTCCCTATTTTTCCCGATATCCCAGGGAGGTTTTTTGTGTCTTCCTTCGTAAAGACTGACCCAAAGTATGCATTTAGTTGATCTGCCATTTCCTTATTTCCCATTATATATTCCCCCGTATCTGACTGCAATGGACCAACTTTGGTTTTCACCAGTCTTTTCCTTTTGATATACTTATAAAAGCTTTTGGAGTTAGTTTTTATATTTTCCGCCAGCTTGTTTTCGTAAGCTATTTTGCCCCTCTTGATTATGCCCTTTGCCCTCCTTTGCTCTATCTTAAACTGTTCCCAATCTTCCGCTCTGGCGCTTTTTTTCTGAGTAGAATATGAGGTTACTTTTTGTCCCATTGTTGTAACAGTCAGTAAAGAGAGTTTCTGGTTTTTCTCTCATCTGAGCATGCTTGATCGTTTTTATAGCTTTTTTTGTGGTGTTGGGGGGAATCTGGAAGCGGGGCTGTTGTGGATCTTCTGATTCGCTCATTTTTGGTAAAGTATTGTTGATCTTAGAATAAGCTTTTCTGGGGCCCCGGGTTTGGTGTTACCCTCTCCCTGTTCGCGAACTTTCCCGGTCCCCCTCTCCGACCCCGTGGTCCCTGGGCCTCGGCTCCTGGGTTCACCCTTCTCAGGTCTGAGTCTGTGAGCCACTGTTTCCCGGTGCCTTCGGGCTGTTCCCCTCCCCCTCAGAGGTCTCTGGGCCTCTGTTTCGGCCTGGCTCCTCGGGCCTTTCCCTGGGCCTCCCTCCCTGGGCCCTGTACTCACGGTCTTGGTTGCGAGCCTTCTGGTTGCTCTCCTTCTCCTCAGAGGTCTCTGTGCCTGCTGGCCTGGCTCCTCGGGCCTTTCCCGTGCTGGATTGTTGGGCTGCTGCCCGAGTCCCCTCGGCTGTGCCGATTGCTGGATTTCCGGGCTGCGTTCCGAATCTCCTCGGCTGTGCCGATTTCTGGGATGCGGCCCGAGTCCTCTCCGCTGTGCCGATTGCCGGGCTGCGTTCCGGATCTCCTCGGCTGTGCCGATTTCTGGGATGCGGCCCGAGTCCTCTCCGCTGTGCCCGTTGCCGGGCTGCGTTCCGATTTCTGGGATGCGGCCCGAGTCCCCTCGGCTGTGCCGGTTGCTGGACCGCTGGGCTGCGGCCCGAGTCACCTCGCCTCCTCGAACTCGGTCCCGATGCCGCCGACTCAACCACCGCTGCTGAAGCCCCGTGTGGCTGCCGTTCACTGGTTTGTGTAGTTCTTCTCTTGTTTCTTTTTTTTTTTGCTTTGGCTTTTTTTTTCCTCTATTTTCCTCTGGGTTTTTTTTTCTTTGGTAGTCTTTCTGGCGGTCTTTTCCTTCTCTACTTTGTCTAGACTAATCTAAACTTATACTAAACTAAACTAAACTAACTTAACTAGAACTAAATTTAATTTTAAAACCTTTTAAAAATTGAAATGAAACTTTTTTTCCCCACTTTAGACACTAAAAACACTAAAATCTCAGCAGCCCATCTTCAGCGTGTGTATTCACTCCGTCTGCTGGAACTCACTCTCTCTCTCTCTGTCTCTGTCTCTGTCTCTCTCTCTGTCTCTCTCTGTCTCTCTCTCACTCTGTCTCTCTCTCTCTCTCTGTCTCTCTCTCACTCTCCCTCTGTCTCTCTCTCTCTGTCTCTCTCTCTGTGTCTCCCTCTCTCTCTCCTTCTCACTCTCTCTCTCTCTGTCTCTCTCTCTCTCTCTCACTGTCTCTCTCTCTCTCTCTCTCTGTCTCTCTCTCTGTCTCTCTCTCTCTCTCTGTCCCTCTCTCTCTCACTGTCCCTCTCCATCTGTCTCTCTCTGTCTCTCTCTCTCTCGGTCTCTCTCTCTGTCTCTCTCTCTCTCACTCACTGTCTCTCTGTCTCTCTCTCTCGCTCTCTGTCTCTCTCTCTCTGTCTCTCTCTCTCTCTGTCCCTCTCTCTCACTGTCCCTCTCTATCTGTCTCTCTCTCTCTCTCTCTCTGTCTCTCTCTCTCTCTCTGTCTCTCTCTCTGTCTCTCTCTCTCACTCTGTCTCTCTCTCTCGGTCTCTCTCTCTCTCACTCACTGTCTCTCTGTCTCTCTCTCTCGCTCTCTGTCTCTCTCTCTCTGTCTCTCTCTCTCTCTCTGTCCCTCTCTCTCTCACTGTCCCTCTCTATCTGTCTCTCTCTCTCTCTCTCTCTGTCTCTCTCTCTGTCTCTCTCTCTGTCTCTCTCTCTCACTCTGTCTCTCTCTGTCTGTCTCTCTCTCTCTCTGTCCCTCTCTCTCTCACTGTCCCTCTCTATCTGTCTCTCTCTCTGTCTCTCTCTCTGTCTCTCTCTCTGTCTCTCTCTCTCTGTGTCTCTCTCTCTCTCTCCCTACATTGCAACAGCGACTACACTTTTTTTTAAAAGGTACTTCACTCGGTGTGAATCGTTTTGGGACATCCTGTGGTGGTGTAAAGCGGGAGAGAAACAGGAGTTCACTCTTCCTTAGTAAACTGTGAATTGAGAGCACCTCAAATGACCTACCGATTCCTCATCGAGTGCATCGATGCTGAAGGTGGCCAGTGAGAGGACGAGCGCCAGGCACCAGACTTCAGGCTGCATGGCTGTGCTTCTGTCTGCTCACTGCTGCTGTTCGCCGTCGCCTCTCGACGTGGCTGCTGCTGGAGATGGTGGAGTTTCGTCGATACATAAAGCCTTTGGGAAGTGTTGTCACATCTCTTTCGGACAGAGTCCAGGATGACGCCAGCCAGGTAGAGTGGACATGCCAAGTGGCTTCTGAAGGACGAGGGGGTCGGGTCCCTTGATTGCTCAACTGAGTACACATCAACCACACTCGACAAGAAGAACGTTGATTTGACCCCCAACCACTGTTGACCTACGCTGCTATTGACAACCCCTCCCCCCACCCGCCAACGATTGGTCAAGTTGTCTTCAGTCCCCACCACGAACTCCGCTCCCTCACCGTCAAGTCAATACCCCCTTCTCTGGCCACCGTCCCAGACAGTCAACAACCTCTTCCGACCCCATCTCCCTCACCAAGACCGCCTCGTTCCACCTCCGTAACATCGCCCGCCTCCGCCCCTGCCTCAGCTCTTCCGCTGCTGAAAACCTCATCCCTGCTTTTGTTACCTCGAGACTCGAATATTCCAACCCACTCCTGGCCCGGCCTCCCACATTCCACCCTCCGTAAACTCCAGCCCATCCCAAACGCTGCCTCTGCCCCGTGTCTGAACTCGCACCCAGTCCCGTTCACCCATCACCCCCTGTGCTCGCTGACCTACATTGGCAAACGGTCCGATAACGCCTCGATTTTAAAATTATCAATCTGGTGTTCAAATCCCTCCGTGACCACCTCGCCCCCCTCCCTATCTCTGTAACCTCCTCCAGCCCTACAACACTCCCTATCTCTGTAACCTCCTCCAGCCCCTACAACCCTCCCTATCTCTGTAACCTCCTCCAGCCCCTACAACCCTCCCTATCTCTGTAACCTCCTCCAGCCCTACAACCCTCCCTATCTCTGTAACCTCCTCCAGCCCCTACAACCCTCCCTATCTCTGTAACCTCCTCCAGCCCCTACACCTCTCCCTATCACTGTAACCTCCTCCAGCCCCTACAACCCTCCCTATCTCTGTAACCTCCTCCAGCCCTACAACTCTCCCTATCTCTGTAACCTCCTCCAGCCCCTACAACCCTCCCTATCTCTGTAACCACCTCCAGCCCTACAACCCTCGCTATCTCTGTAACCTCCTCCAGCCCCTACAACCCTCCCTATCTCTGTAACTTCCTCCAGCCCCTACAACCCTCCCAATCTCTGTAACCTCCTCCAGCCCCTACACCCCTCCCTATCTCTGTAACCTCCTCCAGCCCTACAACCCTCCCTATCTCTGTAATCTCCTCCAGCCCCTACACCCCTCCCTATCTCTGTAACCTCCTCCAGCCCCTACAACCCTCCCTATCTCTGTAACCTCCTCCAGCCCCTACAACCCTCCCTATCTCTGTAACCTCTTCCAGCCCCTACAACCCTCCCTATCTCTGTAACCTCCTCCAGCCCTACAACCCACCCTATCTCTGTAACCTCCTCCAGCCCTACAACCCTCCCTATCTCTGTAACCTCCTCCAGCCCCTACAACCCTCCCTATCTCTGTAACCTCCTCCAGCCCTACAACCCACCCTATCTCTGTAACCTCCTCCAGCCCTACAACCCTCCCTATCTCTGTAACCTCCTCCAGCCCTACAACCCACCCTATCTCTGTAACCTCCTCCAGCCCTACAACCCTCCCTATCTCTGTAATCTCCTCCAGCCCTACAACCCTCCCTATCTCTGTAACCTCCTCCAGCCCTACAACCCTCCCTATCTCTGTAACCTCCTCCAGCCCTACAACCCTCCCTATCTCTGTAACCTCCTCCAGCCCCTACAACCCTCCCTATCTCTATAACCCCCTCCAGCCCAACAACCCTCCCTATCTCTGTAACCTCCTCCAGCCCCTACAACCCTCCCTATCTCTGTAACCTCCTCCAGCCCTACAACCCTCCCTATCTCTGTAATCTCCTCCAGCCCTACAACCCTCCCTATCTCTGTAACCTCCTCCAGCCCCTACAACCCTCCCTATCTCTGTAACCTCCTCCAGCCCCTACACCCCTCCCTATCTCTGTAACCTCCTCCAGCCCCTACACCCCTCCCTATTTCTGTAACCTCGTCCAGCCCAACAACCCTCTCTCTCTCTGTAACCTCCTCCAGCCCCTTCAACCCTCCCTATCGCTGTAACCTCCTCCAGCCCCTACAACCCTCCCTATCTCTGTAACCTCCTCCAGCCCCTACAACCCTCCCTATCTCTGTAACCTCCTCCAGCCCCTACAAGCCTCCCTATCTCTGTAACCTCCTCCAGCCCCTACAACCCTCCCTATCTCTGTAACCTCCTCCAGCCCCTACAACCCTCCCTATCTCTGTAACCTCCTCCAGCACCTACACCCCTCCCTATCTCTGTAACCTCCTCCAGCCCCTACAACCCTCCCTATCTCTGTAACCTCCTCCAGCCCTACAACCCTCCCTAGCTCTGTAACCTCCTCCAGCCCTACAACCCTCCCTATCTCTGTAACCTCCTCCAGCCCCTACAACCCTCCCTATCTCTGTAACCTCCTCCAGCCCTACAACCCTCCCTATCCCTGTAACCTCCTCCAGCCCCTACACCCCTCCCTATCACTGTAACCTCCTCCAGCCCCTACAACCCTCCCTATCTCTGTGACCTCTTCCAGCCCCTACAACCCTCCCTATCTCTGTAACCTCCTCCAGCCCTACAACCCACCCTATCTCTGTAACCTCCTCCAGCCCTACAACCCTCCCTGTCTCTGTAACCTCTTCCAGCCCCTACAACCCTCCCTATCTCTGTAACCTCCTCCAGCCCTACAACCCACCCTATCTCTGTAACCTCCTCCAGCCCTACAACCCTCCCTATCTCTGTAACCTCCTCCAGCCCTACAACCCACCCTATCTCTGTAACCTCCTCCAGCCCTACAACCCTCCCTATCTCTGTAATCTCCTCCAGCCCTACAACCCTCCCTATCTCTGTAACCTCCTCCAGCCCTACAACCCACCCTATCTCTGTAACCTCCTCCAGCCCTACAACCCTCCCTATCTCTGTAACCTCCTCCAGCCCCTACAACCCTCCCTATCTCTGTAACCTCCTCCAGCCCCTACACCTCTCCCTATCACTGTAACCTCCTCCAGCCCCTACAACCCTCCCTATCTCTGTAACCTCCTCCAGCCCTACAACTCTCCCTATCTCTGTAACCTCCTCCAGCCCCTACAACCCTCCCTATCTCTGTAACCACCTCCAGCCCTACAACCCTCGCTATCTCTGTAACCTCCTCCAGCCCCTACAACCCTCCCTATCTCTGTAACTTCCTCCAGCCCCTACAACCCTCCCAATCTCTGTAACCTCCTCCAGCCCCTACACCCCTCCCTATCTCTGTAACCTCCTCCAGCCCTACAACCCTCCCTATCTCTGTAATCTCCTCCAGCCCCTACACCCCTCCCTATCTCTGTAACCTCCTCCAGCCCCTACAACCCTCCCTATCTCTGTAACCTCCTCCAGCCCCTACAACCCTCCCTATCTCTGTAACCTCTTCCAGCCCCTACAACCCTCCCTATCTCTGTAACCTCCTCCAGCCCTACAACCCACCCTATCTCTGTAACCTCCTCCAGCCCTACAACCCTCCCTATCTCTGTAACCTCCTCCAGCCCCTACAACCCTCCCTATCTCTGTAACCTCCTCCAGCCCTACAACCCACCCTATCTCTGTAACCTCCTCCAGCCCTACAACCCTCCCTATCTCTGTAACCTCCTCCAGCCCTACAACCCACCCTATCTCTGTAACCTCCTCCAGCCCTACAACCCTCCCTATCTCTGTAATCTCCTCCAGCCCTACAACCCTCCCTATCTCTGTAACCTCCTCCAGCCCTACAACCCTCCCTATCTCTGTAACCTCCTCCAGCCCTACAACCCTCCCTATCTCTGTAACCTCCTCCAGCCCCTACAACCCTCCCTATCTCTATAACCCCCTCCAGCCCAACAACCCTCCCTATCTCTGTAACCTCCTCCAGCCCCTACAACCCTCCCTATCTCTGTAACCTCCTCCAGCCCTACAACCCTCCCTATCTCTGTAATCTCCTCCAGCCCTACAACCCTCCCTATCTCTGTAACCTCCTCCAGCCCCTACAACCCTCCCTATCTCTGTAACCTCCTCCAGCCCCTACACCCCTCCCTATCTCTGTAACCTCCTCCAGCCCCTACACCCCTCCCTATTTCTGTAACCTCGTCCAGCCCAACAACCCTCTCTCTCTCTGTAACCTCCTCCAGCCCCTTCAACCCTCCCTATCGCTGTAACCTCCTCCAGCCCCTACAACCCTCCCTATCTCTGTAACCTCCTCCAGCCCCTACAACCCTCCCTATCTCTGTAACCTCCTCCAGCCCCTACAAGCCTCCCTATCTCTGTAACCTCCTCCAGCCCCTACAACCCTCCCTATCTCTGTAACCTCCTCCAGCCCCTACAACCCTCCCTATCTCTGTAACCTCCTCCAGCACCTACACCCCTCCCTATCTCTGTAACCTCCTCCAGCCCCTACAACCCTCCCTATCTCTGTAACCTCCTCCAGCCCTACAACCCTCCCTAGCTCTGTAACCTCCTCCAGCCCTACAACCCTCCCTATCTCTGTAACCTCCTCCAGCCCCTACAACCCTCCCTATCTCTGTAACCTCCTCCAGCCCTACAACCCTCCCTATCCCTGTAACCTCCTCCAGCCCCTACACCCCTCCCTATCACTGTAACCTCCTCCAGCCCCTACAACCCTCCCTATCTCTGTGACCTCTTCCAGCCCCTACAACCCTCCCTATCTCTGTAACCTCCTCCAGCCCTACAACCCACCCTATCTCTGTAACCTCCTCCAGCCCTACAACCCTCCCTGTCTCTGTAACCTCTTCCAGCCCCTACAACCCTCCCTATCTCTGTAACCTCCTCCAGCCCTACAACCCACCCTATCTCTGTAACCTCCTCCAGCCCTACAACCCTCCCTATCTCTGTAACCTCCTCCAGCCCTACAACCCACCCTATCTCTGTAACCTCCTCCAGCCCTACAACCCTCCCTATCTCTGTAATCTCCTCCAGCCCTACAACCCTCCCTATCTCTGTAACCTCCTCCAGCCCTACAACCCACCCTATCTCTGTAACCTCCTCCAGCCCTACAACCCTCCCTATCTCTGTAACCTCCTCCAGCCCCTACACCCCTCCCTATCTCTGTAACCTCCTCCAGCCCTACAACCCTCCCTATCTCTGTAATCTCCTCCAGCCCCTACACCCCTCCCTATCTCTGTAACCTCCTCCAGCCCCTACAACCCTCCCTATCTCTGTAACCTCCTCCAGCCCCTACAACCCTCCCTATCTCTGTAACCTCTTCCAGCCCCTACAACCCTCCCTATCTCTGTAACCTCCTCCAGCCCTACAACCCACCCTATCTCTGTAACCTCCTCCAGCCCCACAACCCTCCCTATCTCTGTAACCTCCTCCAGCCCTACAACCCTCCCTATCTCTGTAACCTCCTCCAGCCCTACAACCCTCCCTATCTCTGTAATCTCCTCCAGCCCCTACACCCCTCCCTATCTCTGTAACCTCCTCCAGCCCCTACAACCCTCCCTATCTCTGTAACCTCTTCCAGCCCCTACAACCCTCCCTATCTCTGTAACCTCCTCCAGCCCTACAACCCACCCTATCTCTGTAACCTCCTCCAGCCCAACAACCCTCCCTATCTCTGTAACCTCCTCCAGCCCCTACAACCCTCCCTATCTCTGTAACCTCCTCCAGCCCTACAACCCACCCTATCTCTGTAACCTCCTCCAGCCCTACAACCCTCCCTATCTCTGTAACCTCCTCCAGCCCTACAACCCTCCCTATCTCTGTAGCCTCCTCCAGCCCTACAACCCTCCCTATCTCTGTAACCTCCTCCATCCCCTACACCCCTCCCTATCTCTGTAACCTCCTCCAGCCCTACAACCCTCCCTATCCCTGTAACCTCCTCCAGCCCTACAACCCTCCCTATCACTGTAACCTCCTCCAGCCCCTACACCCTCCCTATCACTGTAACCTCCTCCAGCCCCTACAACCCTCCCTATCACTGTAACCTCCTCCAGCCCTACAACCCTCCCTATCTCTGTAACCTCCTCCAGCCCCACAACCCTCCCTATCTCTGTAACCTCCTCCAGCCCTACAACCCTCCGAGATCTCGGCGTTCCTCTAATTCTGGCCTCTTGCTCATCCCCCGATTTCCATCGCTCCACCATTGGTGGCCGTGCCTTCAGCCGCCTGGGCCCCGAGCTCTGGAATTCCCTCCCTAAACCTCTCCGCCTCTCTCTCCTCCTGTAAGACGCTCCTTAAAACCGACCTCTTTGACCCAGTTTTTGGTCGCCTGTCCCAATATCTCCTCTTGTGGCTCGGGGTCGAATTGTGTCTGATTTATGCTCCTGTGAAGCACCTTGGGATGTTTCACTACGTTAAAGGCGCCGTGTAAATACAAGTTTTTGTTGTAGTAGTAGACGCAGTCCGTGTCCATATACAGCAAGACCTGGACAACATTCAGACTTGGGCTGACAAGTGGCAAGTTACATTCGCACCACACAAGTGCCAGGCAATGACCATCTCCAACAAGCGAGACTCTAACCATCTCCCCTTGACATTCAATGGCATTACCATCGCTGAATCCCCCACTATCAACATCCTGGGGGTTACCATTGATCAGAAACTGAACTGGACCAGCCACATAAATACTGTGGCTACAAGAGCAGGCCAGAGGCTGGGAATTCTGCGGCGAGTGTCTCACCTCCTGACTCCCCAAAGCCTTTCCACCATCTACAAGGCACAAGTCAGGAGTGTGATGGAATACTCTCCACTTGCCTGGATGAGTGCAGCTCCAACAACACTCAAGAAGCTCGACACCATTCAGGATAAAGCAGCCCGCTTGATTGGCACTCCATCCACCTTCAACATTCACTCCCTCCACCACCGGTGCACTGTGGCTGCAGTGTATACCATCTACAAGATGCACTGCAGCAACTCGCCAAAGCTCCTTCAACAGCACCTCCCAAACCCGCGACCTCTACCACTTAGAAGGACAAGGGCAGCAGGCGCATGGGAACATCACCACCTACAAGTTCCCCTCCAAGCCACACACCATCCTGACTTGGACCTGTATCGCCGTTCCTTCACTGTCGCTGGGCCAAAATCCTGGAACTCCCTTCCTAACAGCATTGTGGGTGTACCTACACCATATGGACTGCAGCGGTTCAAGAAGGCGGCTCACCACCATCTTCTCAAGGGCAATTAGGGATGGGCACTAAATGCAGGCCTAGCCAGCCAGCGACGCCCACATCCCATCAATGAATTAAAAAATAAAAAAATGCCCCTAGACACTTCACAGGAGCTTATTCAGCCAAAGGGACTACTCCTATCTTAGTGTCCGCCAGTGGCTCCGTTAATAACACATCTTACCTTTGAGTCAGAAAATCGTAGGTTCGAGTCCTACTCCAGAGACTTAAGCACAGACATTCCCATTGCCAGTACTGAGGGAGCGCCGCACTGTCGGAGGGGCAGTACTGAGGGAGCGCCACACTGTCGGAGGGGCAGTACTGAGGGAGCGCCACACTGTCGGAGGGGCGGTACTGAGGGAGTGCTGCACTGTCGGAGGGGCAGTACTGAGGGAGCGCCGCACTGTCGGAGGGGCGGTACTGAGGGAGCGCCGCACTGTCGGAGGGGCAGTACTGAGGGAGCGCCACACTGTCGGAGGGGCGGTACTGAGGGAGTGCTGCACTGTCGGAGGGGCAGTACTGAGGGAGCGCCGCACTGTCGGAGGGGCGGTACTGAGGGAGCGCCGCAGTACTGAGGGAGCGCCGCACTGTCGGAGGGGCGGTACTGAGGGAGCGCCGCACTGTCGGAGGGGCAGTACTGAGGGAGTGTCGCACTGTCGGAGGGGCAGTACTGAGGGAGCGCCGCACTGTCGGAGGGGCGGTACTGAGGGAGCACCGCACTGTCGGAGGGGCAGTACTGAGGGAGTGTCGCACTGTCGGAGGGGCAGTACTGAGGGAGCGCCGCACTGTCGGAGGGGCGGTACTGAGGGAGCACCGCACTGTCGGAGGGGTGGTACTGAGAGAGCGCCGCACTGTCGGAGGGGCAGTACTGAGGGAGCACCGCACTGTCGGAGGGGTTGTACTGAGGGAGCGCCGCACTGTCGGAGGGGTTGTACTGAGGGAGCGCCGCACTGTCGGAGGGGCAGTACTGAGGGAGCACCGCACTGTCGGAGGGGTTGTACTGAGGGAGCGCCGCACTGTCGGAGGGGCAGTACTGAGGGAGCACCGCACTGTCGGAGGGGTTGTGCTGAGGGAGCACCGCACTGTCGGAGGGGTTGTGCTGAGGGAGCACCGCACTGTCGGAGGGGTTGTACTGAGGGAGCGCCGCACTGTCGGAGGTGCTGTCTTTCAGATGAGACGTTAAACCGAGGTCCCCGTCTGCTCTCTCGGGTGGATGTAAAAGATTCCACGACCACTATTGGAAGAAGAGCAGGGGGAGTTCTCCCTGGTGTCCTGGGGCCAATATTTTCCCCTCAACCAACATCACTAAAAACAGCTGATCTGGTCATTATCACATTGCTGTTTGTGGGAGCTTGCTGTGCGCAAATTAGCTGCCACGTTTCCCACATTACAACAGTGACCACACTCCAAAAAAAGTACTTCATTGGCTGTGAAGCGCTGTGGGACGTCCTGAGGTGGGGAAAGGCGCGGGGGGAGAAAAGCGAGGCTCTTTCTTGTAGTGGGCTGGATTCCAAAACAACTCGAGTCTTGTAATCAATTTTCCAAGTACCTTTCGACCAAGGTCGTAATCGAAATAAATCTCTCAGCGACCCCTACGTCTGTATTGACTGAATTTATCAGATTGCCATGTGTAAAAGTCAATATTGTTTGACTCTTAAATGCCCTCTGAATGGGCCTGGCAAGGCAGTCAGTTAGAAGCAAACCGCCACCTCGTGGCCCAGACCGTGTAAAAAGAGCAGGTTTTCTTCGCTACAGAACGTTGGTGTTCTGGTTGTGTTTTTACGACAGTCCCACAGCTTCGCGCTCACTTTTACTGATCCCGGCTTTATTATTTCCAGCTTCATTTAAATTGATTGAATTTGAATGATCACGAATGGCGGTGGTTTGATTTGAACTCCCGGACTCAGGACCATTCAAGTCCAGGCCTGGGGATTGCTGGTCCAGTGACATCGCCACCACCCCACCATACCCACACACTGCCATCCAGCCTTAACCTTCTCTCCAATATCGAGAGCTTCAGCTCCGATCTTGCCACATAGCTCAGGCCTTTACGCAGTTAGGATCATCTTGGGTCACCTCAGTTGGAAGGGTGTCCACACCACATCATCGACTGGTCCAGAAACACCTGATTGGGTTTTTTAAAAATTCGTTCCTGGGATGTGGGTGTCGCTGGCGAGGCCCAGCAGTTATTGCCCATCCCTAATTGCCCTTGAGAAGGTGGTGGTGAGCCGCCTTCTTGAACCGCTGCAGTCCGTGTGGTGAAGGTGCTCCCACAGTGCTGTTAGGGAGGGAGTTCCAGGATTTTGACCCAGCGACGATGAAGGGACGGCCGATATATTTCTAAGTCAGGATGGTGTGTGACTTGGATGGGAACTTGAAGGTGGTGGTGTTCCCATGCACCTGCTGCCCTTGTCCTTCTAGGTGGAAGAGGTCGCGGG
This sequence comes from Somniosus microcephalus, assembly GCF_052327205.1. Classification (NCBI taxonomy): domain Eukaryota; kingdom Metazoa; phylum Chordata; class Chondrichthyes; order Squaliformes; family Somniosidae; genus Somniosus; species Somniosus microcephalus. The sequence goes on along the minus strand of NW_028225180.1, from coordinate 86,859,470 downwards.
TTTGGGAGGTGCTGCCGAAGAAGCCTTGGCGAGTTGCTGCAGTGCATCTTGTAGATGGTCCACACTGCAGCCACGGTGCGCCGGTGGTGGAGGGAGTGAATGTTTGAGGTGGTGGATGGGGTGCCGATTAAAGCGGGTTGCTTCATCCAGTATGGTGTTGAGCTTCTTGCGTGTTGTTGGAGCTGCACTCACCTAGGCAAGTGGAGAGTATTCCATCACACTCCTGACTTGTGCCTTGTAGATGGTGGAAAGGCTTTGGGGAGTCAGGAGGTGAGACACTCACCGCAGAATACCCAGCCTCTGACCTGCTCTTGTTGCCACAGTATTTATGTGGCTGGTCCAGTTAAGTTTCTGGTCAATGGTGACCCCCAGGATGTTGATGGTGGGGGATTCGGTGATGGTAATGCCATTGTATGTCAAGGGCAGGTGGTTAGACTCTCGCTTGTTGGAGATAGTCATTGCCTGGCACTTCTGTGGCGCGAATGTTACCTGCCACTTATCAACCTAAGTCTGAACGTAGTCCGGGTCTTGTTGCATGCGGGCATGGACGGCCGCACTGTCGGAGGGGCAGTACAGAGGGAGCACGGCACTGTCAGAGGGGCGGTACTGAGGGAGCGCCACACTGTCGGAGGGGCAGTACTGAGGGAGCACCGCACTGTTGGAGGGGCAGTACTGAGGGAGCACGGCACTGTCAGAGGGGCAGTACTGAGGGAGCGCCGCACTGTCGGAGGGGCGGTACTGAGGGAGCGCCGCACTGTCAGAGGGGCAGTACTGAGGGAACACCGCACTGTCAGAGGGGTGGTACTGAGGGAGCGCCGCACTGTTGGAGGGGCAGGACTGAGGGAGCGCCGCACTGTCGGAGGGACAGTACTGAGAGAGCGCCGCACTGTCGGAGGGGCAGTACTGAGGGAGTGCCGCACTGTCGGAGGGACAGTGATGAGGGAGAGCCGCACTGTCAGAGGGGCAGTACTGAGGGAGTGCCGCACTGTCGGAGGGACAGTACTGAGGGAGAGCCGCACTGTCGGAGGGGCAGTACTGAGGGAGAGCCGCACTGTCGGAGGGGCAGTACTGAGGGAGCGCCGCACTGTCGGAGGGGCAGTACTGAGAGAGCACCGCACTGTCGGAGGGGCAGTACTGAGGGAGCGCTGCACTGTCGGAGGGGCAGTACTGAGGGAGAGCCGCACTGTCGGAGGGTCAGTACTGAGAGAGTGCCGCACTGTCGGAGGGACAGTACTGAGGGAGCGCCGCACTGTCGGAGGGGCGGTACTGAGGGAGAGCCGCACTGTCGGAGGGGCGGTACTGAGGGAGAGCCGCACTGTCGGAGGGGCAGTACTGAGGGAGAGCCGCACTGTCAGAGGGTCAGTACTGAGAGAGCACCGCACTGTCGGAGGGGCAGTACTGAGGGAGCGCTGCACTGTCGGAGGGGCAGTACTGAGGGAGAGCCGCACTGTCGGAGGGTCAGTACTGAGAGAGTGCCGCACTGTCGGAGGGACAGTACTGAGGGAGCGCCGCACTGTCGGAGGGGCGGTACTGAGGGAGAGCCGCACTGTCGGAGGGGCGGTACTGAGGGAGAGCCGCACTGTCGGAGGGGCAGTACTGAGGGAGAGCCGCACTGTCAGAGGGTCAGTACTGAGGGAGCGCCGCACTGTCGGAGGGGCAGTACTGAGGGAGCGCCGCACTGTCGGAGGGGCGGTACTGAGGGAGCGCCGCACTGTCGGAGGGGCAGTACTGAGGGAGAGCCGCACTGTCAGAGGGTCAGTACTGAGGGAGAGCCACACTGTTGGAGGGGCAGTACTGAGGGAGCGCCGCACTGTCGGAGGGGCAGTACTGAGGGAGCGCCGCACTGTCGGAGGGGCGGTACTGAGGGAGAGCCGCACTGTCGGAGGGTCAGTACTGAGGGAGTGCCGCACTGTCGGAGGGACAGTACTGAGGGAGAGCCGCACTGTCGGAGGGGCAGTACTGAGGGAGCGCCGCACTGTCGGAGGGGCAGTACTGAGGGAGAGCCGCACTGTCGGAGGGTCAGTACTGAGAGAGTGCCGCACTGTCGGAGGGACAGTACTGAGGGAGAGCCGCACTGTCGGAGGGGCAGTACTGAGGGAGCGCCACACTGTCGGAGGGACAGTACTGAGGGAGAGCCGCACTGTCGGAGGGTCAGTACTGAGGGAGAGCTGCACTGTTGGAGGGGCAGTACTGAGGGAGAGCCGCACTATCAGAGGGGCAGTACTGAGGGAGCGCCGCATTGTCGGAGGGGCGGTACTGAGGGAGCACTGCAATGTCGGAGGTGCCATCTTTCGGATGAGAAGTTAAACTGAGGCCCCATCTTGTGGGCATAAAAGGTCCCACGGCCACTATTGGAAGAAGAGCAGGGGGAGTTCTCCCCGGTGTCCTGGGGCCAATATTTATCCCTCAACCAACATCACGAAAACAGACGATCTGGTCATTATCACACTGCTGTTTGTGGGAGCTTGCTGTGCGCAAATTGGCTGCCGCGTTTCCCACATTACAACAGTGACTAAACTTCAAAAAAAGCACTTCATTGGCTGTAAAGCGCTTTGGGACGTCCTGAGGTGGTGAAAGGCGGGGGAGAAAAGCGAGTCTCTTTCTTTCAGTGGGATGGATTCCAAAACAACACGAGTCTCATAATCAATTTTCCAAGAACCTTTCCACCGAGATCATAATCGAAATAAACCTCTCAGCAACCCCTACGTCTGTGTTGACTGAATTGATCAAATTTCCATGTGTAAAATTCAACGCCATCAGCTTTTCACACTTTGATTCTGTGAATAATGAGAGCTTGTTCCATATACACACACACACACACACACACACACACTCTCTCATGCAATGGTTTTACACAACGTTATTGCAAATCACTCGTTTCGTAGTGAAGGCTATTAACCCTTGCCACCTTGTGCCGACTGTCAATGGAGCCTTGCTTTTCCGGTCAGAGGTTGCAGTCCAGGGAGGTTTAAATCATTAATGTAAATTGTGACCGGCAGTGGTCCCAGCGCTGATCCTTGTGGAACACCACTACCCACCTTCTGCCACTGTGAATAGCTACCCTTTACTCCTACTCTCTGCTTTCTGTCCTGAAGCCAGCCAGCAATCCATTCTGCTACTTGTCCCCTGACTCCGCACTCTCTGACCTTGTTCATCAGTCTATTATGGGGTACCTTATCGAAGGCCTTTTGAAAATCTAGATAAATTACATCTACTGCATTACCCTTGTCTACTCTCTCTGTTACCTATTCAAAAATTCAATAAGGTTAGTCGAGCAAGACTTTCCCGTTTTGAAATCCATGTTGACTATTCATTATTTATATTGGAGCCTTGCTTTGCCAGTGTCAGAGGTTGTTGCCCAGGGAGGTGTTATCTTAGTTTAAGCGTCGGCTCTGCTGCACAGACAGGCTCCGCTTGCACGCTTGTGTTCTAATGGGGAGCTTTTCCAAAACCTGCTTCACCTTGCGAACTCAAGGGGGGCGGACAAAGGTACACAGGAATCGCGAGACCCAAATAGACCCAGGTCCATCGAGTTCACCGTCTCCCATCCCGGTCTTCGCAGGATACCACAATAATGGTGTTGTTGACTCGTCATAGCAATCAGTCTCTATCGATTAGATACAGAGGGCTGGATTTTCATTGAGGAGGCGGGTAGGAGGCGGGACTACAACTTTTGGGGTTGTAGTCCCGCCTCCATCAAGTTCTAGCCAACCCACGCGAATTTGACTTGATTGACCTTGTTGAGCCCTCCCAGCGGGCTCAGCAGGCCAATTAAGGGCCACCCGGCAACAGGTGACGTCACAGATTGACATTTCATCTGTCAAGAGCTTTTGACAGATGAAATATCAGCGTTTGACAGCTGTTTGAAGCTGTCAAACACTGACAATCTGTACTCCAAGTTAATTCCTTCCTCTCAGGATGATTTAGAGATCTCCCCGGAACAGAAAGCTGAACGCTGCAATTTTTGACAGCTTGCAGCCATTCTGCTTTCTGTGCCGGTGAGATGAGGGACTCCCGAGACCTGAAGGAAGGCTGTAAAGGTAAGTACATGTAAGTAAAACTTCTTTACACACACCAAACACACTTATCTCTGCACTCATGCACCCATCACTCACCTGAACACCGGACATCTCGAACACTCCAAGCCCTTCATCCCAATGGCCCGCCTCGCTAACTTGGCAGTTAATTGGCAGTAATCCCTTCCTGCCTCGGGGAGGCGGCTCCCAGTGCGGGTCGGGTACCCGCCTCCTTTGAAACTGGCATGGAGGCGGGTTGGGGGCGGGATGGGTTCGTGCCCCCCCTGATTTCGGGATTTTAACCCCCCCACATGCCTCCAATCCCGCCTCCATGTCCGAATGAAAATCCTGCCCATAGAGTTACAAGCTTTGACCACTCTCGATCAGCTCTGATGGACGGGCCAGATCGTCCGCATGCCCGATACGAGACTCCCAAAACAAGCGCTCTACTTGGAGCTCCGGCACGGCAAGAGAGCCCCAGGTGGGCAGAGGAAATCTTTCAAGGACACCCTCAAAGCCTCCTTGGAAAAAGTGCAACATCCCCACTGACACCTGGGAATCCCTGGCCCAAGACCGCACAAAGTGAAGGAAGGCGCCGAACACCTTGAGTCTCTTTGTCGGGAGCAAGCGGAAGCCAAGCGCAGGCAGCACAAGGAGCGCACGTCAACCCAAGCACCCCACCCACCCACCCCTTCAAACACAGTCTGCCCCACCTGTGACAGAGACTGTAGGTCCCGCATTGGACTCATCAGTCACCTGAGAACTCATTTTTAATGTGGAAGCAAGTCATCCTCGGTTCCGAGGGACTGCCTAAGAGAAAAGAAGTTACACAGAATCTACAGCACAGAAACAGGCCATTCGGCCCATCTGCTTCGTGCCGGTGTTCCTGCTCCACTCGAGCCTCCTCCCACCCCTCTTCATCTCACCCCATCACCATATCCTTCTATTCCTTTCTCCCGCATGTACTTATCTACATTTTATACACTGGTCTACTAATATTAGGAACACATTACGCCCCTGTGAAGAGCGTTGGGACGTTTTATTACATTTTAGGTGCTGTATAACTGCAAGTTGCTGTAGACATTGAAGATAGCAGAGCTTCGGTTTAACGTCTCATCCAAAAGACGGCAGCTCCGACAGTGCGGCGCTCCCTCAGTACTGCCCCTCCGACAGTGCGGCGCTCCCTCAGTACTGCCCCTCCGACAGTGTGGCGCTCCCTCAGTACTGCCCCTCCGACAATGCGGCGCTCCCTCAGTACTGCCCCTCCGACAGTGCGGTGCTCCCTCAGTACTGCCCCTCCGACAGTGCGGCGCTCCCTCAGTAGGAACCAACTAGAGATCAGGCCATCTTAGACTGGGTATTATGTAATGAGAAAGGATTAATTAGCAATCTTGTTGTGCGAGGCCCCTTGGGTCGGAGCGATCATAATATGATAGAATTCTTCATTAAGATGGAGAGTGAAATAGTTGACTCAGAGACTAGGGTAATGAATTTAAATAAAGGAGGCTACGATGGTATGAGGTGCGAGTTGGGTAGGGTTGATTGGGGAATGTCACTCAAAGGGTTGACGGTGGATGGGCAATGGCAAACATTCAAAGATCGCATGGATGAACTACAGAATTTGTTCATCCCAGTTTGGCATAAAATAAAACAAAAAAGGGGACTCAATCGTGGCTAGCAAGGGAAATTAGGGATAGCATAAGATCCAAGGAGAGGACATATAAATTGGCCAGAAAAAGCAGTAAACCTGAGGATTGGGAGCTGCTGAGGATCCAACAAAGGAGGACAAAGGGATTAATTAAGAGGGGGGAAATAGAGTATGAGAGTAAGCTTGCAGGGAACATAAAAACTGACTGTAAAAGAGAAAAAGATTGGTGAAGTCAAACGTAGGTCCCTTGCAGTCAGAATCAGGGGAATTTATAATGGGGAACAAAGAAATGGCTGACCAATTAACTACATACTTTGGTTCTGTCTTCGCAACGGAGGACACAAATAACCTCCCAAAGATGTCGGGGAACATTGGGTCCAATGAAAGGGAAGAACTGATAGAAATCAGTATTTGTAGGGAAATGGTGTTAGGGAAATTGATGGGATTGAGGGCCGATAAATCCCCAGGGCCTGATAATCTACATCCTAGGGTACTTAAGGAAGTGGCCCTAGAAATAGTAGATGCATTGCTGATCATCTTCCAAAAGTCGATAGACTCTGGAACGGTACCCATGGATTGGAGGGTAGCTAATGTTACCCCACTGTTCAAAAAAGGTGGCAGAGAGAAAACGGGGAATTACAGACCGGTAAGCCTGACATCGGTAGTGGGGAAAATGCTAGAGTCCATTATAAAGGATGTAATAGCAGAGCACTTGGAAAAAAGTGATCGGATCGGACAAAGTCAACATGGATTTACAAAAGGTAAATCATGCTTGACTGATCTACTGGAATTTTTTGAGGATGTAACTGGTAAAATAGATAAGAGAGAACCAGTGGATGTGGTGTATTTGGATTTTCAAAAGGCTTTCGATAAGGTCCCGCATAAGATTAGCGTGTAAAATTAAGGCACATGGGATTGGGGGCAAGGTATTGACTTGGATAGAGAACTGGTTGGCAGACAGAAAGCAAAGAGTTGGAATAAACGGCTCTTTTTCCGAGTGGCAGGCAGTGACTAGTGGGGTACCGCAGGGATCAGTCCTTGGACCCCAGCTATTCAAAATATATATTAATGATCTGGACGAGGGAATTAGATGTAATATCTCCAAGTTTGCAGACGACACAAAGCTGGGTGGGCGTGTGTGCTGTGAGGAGGATGCCGAGAAACTCCAGTATGATTTGGACAGGTTGGGTGATTGGGCAGAAGCATGGCAGATGCAATATAACATGGATAAATGCGAGGTTATCCACTTTGGTGTCAAAAACAGGAAGGCAGATTATTATCTGAATGGCAATAGATTGGGAGAAGAGGAAGTGCAACGAGACCTGGGCGTCCTTGTGCACCAGTCGCTGAAAGTAAGCATGCAGGTGCAGCAGGCGGTTAAGAAGGCAAATGGTATGTTGGCCTTCGTAGCGAGAGGGTTCGAGTACAGGAACAAGGATGTCTTGCTGCAGTTGTACAGGGCCTTGGTGAGACCACATCTTGAGTATTGTGTGCAGTTTTGGTCGCCTTATCTGAGGAAGGATGTTCTTGCCATGGAGGGAGTGCAGCGAAGATTCACCAGACTGATACCTGGGATGGCAGGAATGACGTATGAGGAGAGATTGAGTCGATTGGGCTTGTACTCGCTGGAGTTTAGAAGAATGAGAGGGGATCTCATCGAAACTTATAAAATTCTAACAGGACTAGACAGACTAGATGCTGGAAGGATGTTCCCGATGGCGGGGGAGTCCAGAACCAGGGGTCACAGTCTAAGGATAAGGGGTAAGCCATTTAGGACAGAGATGAGGAGGAATTTCTTCACCCAGAGAGTGGTGAACCTGTGGAATTCTCTACCACAGAAGGCAGTAGAGGCCAATTCATTAAATATATTCAAGAAGGAGTTGGATATATTTCTTAAGGCTAAAGGGATCAAGGGATATGGGGAGAAAGCAGGGACAGGGTACTGAATTTGGATGATCAGTCATGATCGCATTGAACGGCGGAGCAGTCTCGAGGGGACGAATGGCCGACTCCTGCTCCTATCTTCCATGTTTCTAGAAGAGAAGGCTGAGGGGTGACCTGATCGAGGTCTTTAAGATTATGAAGGGGGTTCGATAGGGTAGACGTAGAGAAGATGTTTCCACTTGTGGGGGAGACCAGAACTAGGGGCCATCAATATAAGATCGTCGCTAATAAATCCAATCGGTAATTCAGGAGAAACTTCTTTACCCAGAGAGTGGTGAGAATGTGGAACTCGCTACCACAGGGAGTGGTTGAGGTGAATATTATAGATGCATTTAAGGGGAGGCTGGATAAACACACGAGGGAGAAAGGAATAGAAGGATTTTTTTAAATTCATTCACGGGATGTGGGCGTCGCCGGCAAGGCCCAGCATTTATTGCCCATCCCTAGTCGCCCTTGAGAAGGTGGTAGTGAGCCGCCTTCTTGAACCGCTGCAGTCCGTGAGGTGAAGGTGCTCCCACAGTGCTGTTAGGGAGGGAGTTCCAGGATTTTGACCCAGCGACGATGAAGGAACGGCTGATATATTTCCAACAACTAAGTGGCTTGCTCAGCCATTTCAGAGGGCAGTTAAGAGTCAACCACATCACTGTGGGTCTGGAGTCACATATCGGCCAGACCGAGTCAGGGTGATAGATTTCCTTCGCTGAAGAACATGAATGAACCAGATGGGGTTTTTAACGACAATCCAATAATTTTCATGGTCTCGGTCACCATTACTGATGCTAGTTTTTTTTATTCTAGATTTATTTAATTAACTGAATTTAAATTCCCCAGCTGCCGTGGTGGGATTTGAACTCACGTCTCCGGATCAGTTAGATCCAGGCCTCTGGATTACTAGCCCAGTAACATAACCACTATGCTACCGCACCCCTATGTGGAGAGGCTGACGGGGTGAGATGAAGAGGGGTGGGAGGAGGCTCGTGAGGAGCACAAACACCGGCACGGACCAGATGGGCCGAATGGCCTCTTTTTGCGCTGTAGACTCGATGGAACGCTATGATTGGATTGGCTGAGGTTTGAGGCGTTCAGGAAGCGTTCCCTGATTCGCTGGAGGAATGAAAGGCGTGGAGAATTGGACCAGCCATTCACAAGGAACAGGATGAGGTTGCCAGGCAACAGTCTACATCCCCAATCTCCAGTTGAGTCAATGGCGGGCAGGTGCAGTCACGTGAAAGATATTCTTTGATCTTCCCTTCAATGCCTTAAGAACTTCAAAGCCCAGAGAGGCACGCAACACACAGACTGGGCTTGTATTCCCTCGAGTTTAGAAGATTAAGGGGTGATCTAATCGATGTGTTTGAGATGATTAAAGGATTCGATCGGGTCGAGAGAGAGAAACTATTTCCTCTGGTGGGGGGAGTCCAGAACAAGGGGGCAGAACCTTCAAATTAGAGCCAGGCCGTTCAGGGGTGATGTCAGGAAGCACTTCTTCACACAAAGGGTAGTGGAGATCTGGAACTCTCTCCCCCAAAAAGCTGTTGAGGCTGGGGCTCAACTGGAGATTTCAAAACTGAGATTGATAGATTTTTGTTGGGTCAGGGTATTGAGGGATACGGAACCAAGGCGGGTCGATGGAGTTAAGATACAGATCAGCCGTGAGCTGATTGAATGGCGGAACAGGCTCGAGGGGCTGAATGGCCTCCTCCTTTTCCTGTGTAACAGGCTCGGGGAGCTGAATGGGCCTCCTCCTGTTCCTGTGTAACAGGCTCGAGGGGGCTGAATGGGCTTCTCCTGTTCCTGTGTAACAGGCTCGAGGGGGCTGAATGGCCTCCTCCTGTTCCTGTGTAACAGGCTCGAGGGGCTGAATGGCCTCCTCCTTTTCCTGTGTAACAGGCTCGAGGAGGCCGAATGGCCTCCTCCTGTTCCTGTGATCCAGTGTAGAAGCCACTTATTTTCCGTTGGGTTGGGCGGAGGTAAATGCAGAACTTGCGTTTATCTGTCTCACATCAAAGAATTTCACTGAGGTTGAAAACCAGTTAAAGTACTGCAGAAAACTGCCAGTTGTTTATTATTTTGAATGAGACATCGTAAGTTAATCATAAAAGTAACCCGGGAAAACAAGATCCAGGGTGAACAGTAAACTATTGTTCACCAGCTGGCCAATCTACTGTCGCCCCCCAACCATATTCCTTTCGTATAATTTTACTCCTTAATAAATGTGATTTGCAGTTCTTAGCCTGAAACACCCGGTCTGTCAGTGTTACTTATCCAACAGTCGGAGAGATCAATGGCCTAAAGTACAAATCAGTGCTATTTACAGTGTGTCCCTCGTAAGTACAACGGTTACCCTGGGGCTTGTTCTCCTGGGTTCCTTGGTGCGGATCATTGGGGGGGGGGGGGGGGGCAGTGTGTGGGTGGGGGGCACACAAGTCGGCCTGTGGAAGAGAGCTTCCTGCTCAAGATAATGATTCCAGAACATGCCCGAAACATAATAAGCACAGAAAGAAAAAGGGGAAGACAAAAAAAATAGGCGTTGGCAGCAGAATTCCTTGCCCGTGTTTCGCCGATCAGGGCCTGCAGAGGACTAGAGACCCCCAGCATCACCATATACTCAAGAGATTCATCCCCCCCAGTCCGTGCACTGTATCTCTGCAAAGTCCTCAGAGCTCCTCGCCCTCTCAGCTCCGCAATTTGCCCCAGGCGGGTGTCGGGGGTTTGAGAGTCTCTGAACATTGGCGGTTCACTTCAGTTCCTGGCGGGATCCCCTCTGAGCGGGCGATCGAGTGGGCAGCGCCCCCCTCCCCCCGACAATGGGGAGGTGGGCGGCCTCATCCAGTCACAGCCTCCTGTAGGCGCCGACGGTGACGTCGAAGAGCTTGACGTTGTAGAATTGCCCCTGCCTGTCCAGCAGGTAGTAGAAGCGGTGGCCTCTGACCTTGACGGGGATGACCGAGGCCGCCTGGCTGCGGTGGGCCACACAGGACAGGTCGCGGAGTGGCACGCTGAAGGATCGGGCGCCTCCGAAGAGCTGGTAGCTGGAGATCGTGGCCTGTTGGCCTCCTCGGTGGAGCAGGACGCTACACACGGATCGATGAGAAAATATGCAGCCAGCCGCAAGGATCAAGGACCCTAAATGACAAAGCACACGGGGAGGTAGTTAGATATTTACTTCCCTATCCCTTATTAGTAACACTTTGGTAGAAAAAAAACAGAAAGGCAGAGTATTTCCTAAATGGTGAAAGATTGGGGAATGCAGATGCTCAAAGGGACCTGGGTGTCCTTGTACATGAGTCGCTGAAAGTGAATGTGCAGGTGCAGCAAGCCATTAGGACGGCAAATGGTATGCTGGCCTTCATTAAAGAGGATTTGAGTACAGGAGTAAAGAAGTCTTACTCCAATTATATAGGGCCTTGGTGAGACCACACCTGGAGTACTGTGTACAATTTTGGTCTCCTTACCTAAGGAAGGATATATTTGCCATAAAGGGAGTGTAGCGAAGGTTCACGAGATTGATTCCTGGGGTGGCGGGACTGTCGTACGAGAAGAGATTGAGTAAACTAGGCCTATATTCTCTTGAATTCAGAAGAATGAGAGGGGATCTCATTGAAGCATACAAAATTATTACAGGGCTTGATAGGGTGGATGCTGGGAGAATGTTTCCCTGGGCTGGGGAGTCTAGAACCAGGGGCCACAGCCTCAGGATAAAGGGTCGGCCATTCAGGACTGAGATGAGAAGAAACTTCTTCACACAGAGGGTGGTGAATCTTTGGAATTCTCTACCCCAGAGGGCTGTGGAGGCTCAGTCATTGGGTATATTCAAAACAGAAGTCGATAGATTTCTGACTAGTAAGGGCATCAAGGGATATGGCGATAGGGCCGGTGAATGGAGTTGAGGGTCGATGATCAGCCATGATCTCATTGAATGGCGGAGCAGGCTCGAGGGGCCGAATGGCCGACTCCTGCTCCTATTTCTTATGTTCTTAACAGATTCAAAGCTAGAGACAATAATATATCCGGCAATTAACTTCATTTATCATTGTTTCGGAACATTCACCTTAAGACTACACACAGAGCAGTACCCGCAGTCCTACGTCTATTTGCTATTTGTTCCTGGGATGTGGGTGTCGCTGGCAAGGCCGGCATTTATTGCCCATCCCGAATCGCCCTTGAGAAGGTGGTGGTGAGCTGTCATTTCAGAGGGCAGTTAAGAGTCAACCACATTGCTGTGGGTCTGGAGTCACCTAGAGGCCAGACCGGGTCAGGGCGGCAGATTTCCTTCCCTGAAGGACAGCAGTGAACCAGATGGGTTTATACGACAATCCGGTAGTTTCATGGTCACCATTGCCGACACGAGCATTTTTTTCTTATTCCAGGTTTATTTAATTAATTACATTAAAATTCCCCAGCTGCCGTGGCGGGATTTGAACTCACGTCTCCAGATCGTTAGTCCAGGCCTCGGGATTACTGGTCCAGTAACAGAACCACTATGCCACCGTACCCTGAAGCTCGAACTCACAACCTCGGCAAAGCTCGCTAGCGGCACTGCTGTCTAAGTACCGCACGCCATTATGGCCAGTGACACTGAGCCTCGTTAGGAGATATTAGGACAGGTGACCAAAAGCTCGTTCAAGAGGTAGGTTTTAAGGAGGAGAGCGAGGCGGAGAGGTTTAGACAGGGAATTCCAGAGCTTAGGGCCCAGGCGGCTGAAGGCACGGCCGCCGATGGTGGAGCGATGGAAATCGGGGGATGCGCAAGAGGCCAGAATCGGAGGAGCGCAGAGATCTCGGAGGGTTGTAGGGCTGGAGGAGGTTACAGAGATAGGGAGGGTTGTAGGGGCTGGAGGAGGTTACAGAGATAGGGAGGGTTGTAGGGCTGGAGGAGGTTACAGAGATAGGGAGGGTTGTAGGGCTGGAGGAGGTTACAGAGATAGGGAGGATTGTAGGGGCTGGAGGAGGTTACAGTGATAGGGAGGGTTGTAGGGGCTGGAGGAGGTTACAGAGATAGGGAGGGGGGGCGAGAAGGCCGTGGAGAGATTTGAACACCAGGATGAGAATTTTAAAATCGAGGCGTTGCCGGACCAGGAGCCAATGTAGGTCCGCGAGCACAGGGGGTGATGGGTGAACGGGACTGGGTGTGAGTTAGGACACGGGGCAGTGAGCACAGGGGGTGATGGGTGAACGGGACTGGGTGCGAGTTAGGACACGGGGCAGTGAGCACAGGGGGTGATGGGTGAACGGGACTGGGTGTGAGTTAGGACACGGGGCAGTGAGCACAGGGGTGCTGGGTGAACGGGACTGGGTGTGAGTTAGGACACGGGGCAGTGAGCACAGGGGGTGATGGGTGAACGGGACTGGGTGCGAGTTAGGACACGGGGCAGTGAGCACAGGGGGTGCTGGGTGAACGGGACTGGGTGTGAGTTAGGACACGGGGCAGTGAGCACAGGGGGTGATGGGTGAACGGGACTGGGTGTGAGTTAGGACACGGGGCAGTGAGCACAGGGGGTGATGGGTGAACGGGACTGGGTGTGAGTTAGGACACAGGGCAGTGAGCACAGGGGGTGATGGGTGAACGGGACTGGGTGTGAGTTAGGACACGGGGCAGTGAGCACAGGGGGTGATGGGTGAACGGGACTGGGTGCGAGTTAGGACACGGGGCAGAGGCAGAGTTTGGGATGAGCTGGAGTTTACGGAGGGTGGGAGGTGGGTGGCCGGTCAGGAGAGTAAAAGAATCAAGGACTCTACCTAACAAAGCACACGGTGAGGTTATCCCCCCGAGGAGACATTCCCCTACACACCCCTTGGGTGAGTTACAGAGAGGCGCCTCGAACCCGCACCCCATCAGAAGACCGGTCAAAATGATTCTTACCGACAGTCAAACAGGAGGTAGTGAAGCCGTATCGCCACTTATTGGAGCCCAGATTCAAGGAGAGCCCTCCTATCTTCGGCAGACTCCTTGCTCGGTCTCCCACGAGAACCGTCTCCTCGTAGCCCGTGTCCTTGAGGGAGGTGAAGGCGAAGTGGGCTAGGTAGATCCAGAAGAGGAACTGGGCTGTGCAGAAGAGGCCCAGGAGGCGGAAGAACCTTGCCCGCTGGTGGAGGAAGAGCAGCACATCCTGAGGCACGTTGGTGCTCACCGGTCTGGTGCCCAGGGTGGGGCGGAGAGGCCCTGGGGTGGCGTTCGACCAGGGGTGGTGCTTCCTCGACGACAGGGTCATCCAGACCTGACCAACGCCGGGAATAACACCGAGCCAAGTCAAGCTCCCAACCCGGCCCAACTCCCACAGGCTGGTGGCAGTGCCCGAGCCCCATTGCCCGGCATTCCTGCCCTGTCCAGCCATACCATTAAACGTGCGCTTCCTGCCAGTGCCGCTCTGACTTAACTGACAAACTGGATGGATAGCAGCACCGACCCGCGTGTGTGCCAGGCCCCGGGCGTTTGTAGCCAGGCTCCTTATCCACATTGCCAGTCTCCCTGGCCCCAGGCTCTTGTATCCCGGGACAGACACTTTGTATCCAGGGCCAGACAGTGTGTGACCAGGGCCAGACACATTGTGACCAGAGCCAGACACGCTGTGACCAGGGCCAGACACGCTGTGACCAGGGCCAGACACGTTGTGACCAGGGCCAGACACACTGTGACCAGGGCCAGACACGCTGTGACCAGGGCCAGACACGCTGTGACCAGGGCCAGACACGTTGTGACCAGGGCCAGACACACTGTGACCAGGGCCAGACACGCTGTGACCAGGGCCAGACAAAGTGTGACCAGGGCCAGACACGCTGTGACCAGGGACAGACACGTTGTGACCAGGGACAGACACGTTGTGACCAGGGCCAGACACGCTGTGACTGTGACCAGAGCCAGGGCCAGACACACTGTGACTGTATCCAGGGCCAGACATATTGTATCCAGGGCCAGACATATTGTATCCCAGGCCAGACACACTGTGACTGTGACCAGGGCCAGACACACTGTATCCCGGGCCAGACACACTGTGACTGTGAGCAGGGCCAGACACACTGTGACTGTGACCAGGGCCAGACACACTGTGACTGTATCCCGGGCCAGACACGTTGTATCCGCGGCCTCCTTTGCTACACTCGGCCGCGGTGCCGGGGACTCTGTCCGAGGAGGGAGCCGCCTCCCAGCCCCATCCCCGGGCTCCTACCCTCCAGCCGGCCCCCATCCTCACCCAGCCCCAGCCCCGGGCTCCCGGCCGGCTCGGCCCCGCACTGGCCATGGGTCCTGGAGGTGGGACCCACTCCTCCTCTTAAAAGGGGCGCGACACCTTGTGCTTTTCCTGCCTGGGGATTCTCTCCGCCCACCTTCTACTGCCCAATGGCTGCACAGGGCGATCCCACGGGGCAAGCCTGGGGACTGGGTCAATCTGCCCCTGCCGGAGCTCAGCAAACCTGCCCCAGTGAAAGAGGTAGAAAGTCGTTTTGTCTTTTGCCTGCTTCCCCTGATCAAAACTTACACAAAAGTTAAAATGAAAGAAAAAGCCTTGCATTTATTTATACATCGCACCATTCACCACCTCAGGACGTCCCAAACCGCTTTCCAGCCAATGAAGTACTTTTATTTTCCAACCGTAGTCGCTGTTGTCTTAGGCAGTCCCTCGGATGTAATGTAGGAAACGCGGTGGCCTATTTGCGCACAGCAAGCTCCCACAAACAGCAATGTAATAATGACCAGTTCATCTGTTTTTTAGTGATGTTGGTTGATGTTCGGTCTCCTGAGGAAGAGAGTGTTTGGAGACCAGGACCTCAAACCCGGCACCAAGCTCATGGTCTACAGAGCAGTAGTGATACCCGCCCTGCTGTATGCTTCAGAGACATGGACCATGTACAGCAGGCACCTGAAAGCACTGGAGAGGTACCACCAACGCTGCCTCCGCAAGATCCTGCAAATCCATTGGCAGGATAGGCGCACCAACGTCGAGTGTTCTCGCTCAGGCCAACATCCCCAGCATCGAAGCTTTGACCGCGCTCGATCAGCTCCGATGGACGGGTCACATTGTCCGCATGCCCGATACGAGGCTCCCAAAACAAGCGCTCTACTCGGAGCTCCGACATGGCAAGAGAGCCCCAGGTGGGCAGAGGAAACGCTTCAAGGACACCCTCAAAGCTTCCTTGAAAAAGTGCAACATCCCCACCGACACCTGGGAATCCCTGGCCCAAGACCGCACAAAGTGGAGGAGAAGCATCCGGGAAGGCGCCGAACATCTCGAGTCTCTGGGAAAATCTGAAATAGATTCAGTCGAAGGAATTTTTACTCCAAATACTACCTTTCCCTCCGAGCCTCTCCCCCTCTCTCCCGCCGGACCGCACGTTGCCACACGTAACAACTTGTATTTACACAGCGCCTTTAACATAGTAAAACATCCCAAGGCGCTTCACAGGAGCGTAAATCGGACAACATTTGACACCGAGCCACATGAGGAGATATTAGGGACAGGTGACCAAAAGCTGGGTCAAAGAACATAATAAATAGGAGCAGGAGTCGGCCCTTCGGCCCCTCGAGCCTGCTCCGCCATTTAATAAGATCATGGCTGATCTTCTACCTCATCTCCACTTTCCTGCACTATCCCCATATCCCTCGATTCCCTTAATATCCAAAAACCTATCGATCTCGGCCTTGAATATACTCAACGACTGAGCCTCCACAGCCCTCTGGGGTAGAGAATTCCAAAGATTCACCGCCCTCTGAGTGAAGAAATTCCTCCTCATCTCAGTCCGAAATGGCCGACCCCTTATTCTGAGACTGTGACCCCTGGTTCTAGACTCCCCAGCCAGGGGAAACATCCTCCCTGCATCTACCCTGTCAATCCCTGTAAGAAGTTTGTATGTTTCAATGAGATCACCTCTCATTCTTCTAAACTCTAGAGAATATAGGCCCAGTCTACTCAATCTCTCCTCATAGGGCAATCCCCCCATCCCAGGAACCAGTCTGGTGAACCTTTGTTGCACTCCATCTATGGCAAGTATATCCTTCCTTAGGTAAGGAGACCAAAACTGTGCACAGTACTCCAGGTGTGGTCTCACCTCACCAGGGCCCTATATAATTGCAGTAAGACGTCTTTACTCTTATACTCAAATCCTCTTGTAATAAAGGCCAACATACCATTTGCTTTCCTCTTCTTACTTCTTAGGCATTCCCTCGGAACCGAGGATGACTTGCTTCCACACTAAAAATGAGTTCTCAGGTGACTGATGAGTCCAATGCGGGACCTACAGTCTCTCACAGGTGGGGCAGATGGTGGTTGAAGGGGCGGGTGGGTGGGGTGCTTGGGTTGACGTGCGCTCCTTGCACTGCCTGCACTTGGCTTCCACTTGCTCCCGGCGAAGAGACTCGAGGTGTTCAGCGCCTTCCCGGATGCTTCTCCTCCACTTTGTGCGGTCTTGGGCCAGGGATTCCCAGGTGTCGGTGGTGGGGATGTTGCACTTTTTCAAGGAGGCTTTGAGGGCGTCCTTGAGGGTGTGCTTTCCTAATTGCTTGTTGTACCTGCATGTTAACTTTCAGTGATTCGTGTACAAGGACACCCAGGTCCCTCTGAACACCAACATTTCCCAATCTCTCACCATTTAAAAAATACACTGCTTTTCTATTTTTCCTACCAAAGTGGATAACTTCACATTTCTCCACATTCTATTCCATTTGCCATGATCTTGCCCACTCACGCAGCCTGTCTATATCCCCTTGCAGCTTCCTTGCATCCTCCTCACAACTTACATTCCCACCCAGAGGTTGGTTTTAAGGAGCGTCTTAAAGGGGGAGAGAGAGAGGCGGAGAGGTTTAGGGAGGGAATTCCAGAGCTCAGGGCCCAGGCGGCTGAAGGCATGGCCGCCAATGGTGGAGCGAGGGGAGTGGGGGAAATGCTCTGAATGCTGTGGGATCTTTAACATCCACCTGAACAGGCAAAAAAAAAATCTGGGGGCTTGAACCCCTGGGTGGAGGGGCCACATGGTGCCAAATGAGCCTATCCTTCACGATGATTTAGACTTTGGAAACAAAAGCACAATTTCTAAATTTGCGGGTGACACCAAATTGGGGGGAATAGTCAATACTGAGGAGGACTGTAACAAATTATAGGAGGACATTAATAAACTTGCAGAATGGGCAAATAATTGGCAAATGAAGTTCAACACAGATAAATGTGAGGTATTACATTTTGGTAGGAAGAATAGGGAGGTCACTTATCACTTGGAGGGTGCGAGTCTGGGTGGGGCAGAGGAACAAAGGGATCTCGGAGTACAA
Organism: Somniosus microcephalus; assembly: GCF_052327205.1. Classification (NCBI taxonomy): domain Eukaryota; kingdom Metazoa; phylum Chordata; class Chondrichthyes; order Squaliformes; family Somniosidae; genus Somniosus; species Somniosus microcephalus. The sequence continues at coordinate 86,841,608 of NW_028225180.1, read as the reverse complement.
ATACACAAATCACTAAAAGTTGTGACGCAGGTTAGCAAGGCCATAAAACAGGCAAACCAAGCACTTAGGGTTTATTTCTCAAGGGATAGAATTGAAAAGTAGGGAAGTTATGCTAAACCTGTATCGAACCTTGGTCAGACCACACTTGGGGTACTGCGTACAGTTCTGGTCGCCATATTATAAAAAGGATATAGAGGCACTGGAGAGGGTGCAGAGAAGATTTACAAGGATGATACCAGGAATGCGAGGGTATACCTATCAGGAAAGGATGAACAGGCTGTATGTAGGCTAAGGTCAAACCTACCCATCCTGGAGAATCTCCTGAAAACAAAAGAGGGGGAGAAAGTGAGGAAGTTCAAAGAACAACAGAAAGAAAAGCAAAAGTACTACTATGACAGAGGAACACAAAACCTACCTGAACTCCACACTGGTGACCAAGTAAGGTTCAAAGACAAAACAAACATATGGACTCAGAAGGGAACTGTCCTGAGTGAAGTTCAACCAAGATCATACACCATTCAGACAGATGAGGGTGCTGTTCTGAGAAGAAATCGTCGAGATCTTCTCATGGGACCAGCCACAGCAGGTCAAGAGACTGATACTGTTGAACAACCTGATCACACAGCTGAGAACCAATCATCTGAGGCAACAACTCAGATTCAAGGACAACCAATCAGAAAATCCTCAAGACACGTGAAGCCTCCTGAGAGACTCATTGAGCAAATTTAAGGACTATTGTTATAGAAGGAAGTAATGTTATCTAATTCTTTCTTCAAGTTCTAGTGTATTGACATATTTCATGTGAACACACAAAGCAAGGTTAAAAAACCTTGATCATGATAATGATAATGTAAGTTCATTAAGTGTTACAGTTAAAATGCAGATTAATACAAAGAAAACATGTTGTTAGTTAAAAGTAAAATACTTTTGTTTTAAGAAAAGGAGATGTAATGGTATCAGCAAATAGAGATGGTATTTGCCTGTTTGATTATGATGCCTTACCAGCATGTTTGCAGGTATTGATTGCTTGTGCCTGACCAGCAGAGGGCATGTGACCGAGACAAGCAAGGCAGTTTAGTTTAGTTTCAGTTTCATTCTAGATGGATCACTAGCATGATGTCTCCTGTAAATGCCGTATAAAGAGTTGAACATACTTTAGATTAAAAGACATTCTCTTTCATAAATGTCTCGTCATTGAACCCACAAAGAAATCAATACACAGGCTGGGTCTCTTTTCTCTTGAGGCTGAGGGGTGACCTAATAGAGGTCTTTAAAATGATGAAAGGTTTTGATAAAGTGGATACAGAGAGAGTGTTTCCACTTGTGGGGAAGAGCATAACTAGAGGCCATCAATATAAGATAGTCACCAAGAAATCCAATGGGGAATTCAGGATTGGAGGGTAGCTAATGTTACCCCACCATTCAAAAAGGGTGGTAGAGAGAAAGCGGGGAATTACAGACCGGTAAGCCTGACATCGGTCGTGGGGAAAATGCTAGAGTCCATTATAAAGGATGTAATAGCTGAGCACTTGGAAAACAGTGACAGGATCGGACAAAGTCAACATGGATTTACAAAAGGTAAATCGTGCTTGACTAATCTACTGGAATTTTTTGAGGGTGTAACTGGGAAAATAGATAAGGGAGAACCAGTAGATGTGGTGTATTTGGACTTTCAAAAGGCTTTCGATAAGGTCCCGCATAAGAGATTAGCGTGTAAAGTTAAGGCACATGGGATTAGGGGCAAGGTATTGACTTGGATAGAGAACTGGTTGGCGGACAGAAAGCAGAGAGTAGGAATTAACGGGTCTTTTTCTGAGTGGCAGGCAGTGACTAGTGGGGTACCACAGGGGTCGGTCCTTGGACCCCAGCTATTCACAATATACATTAATGATCTAGATAAGGGAACTAGATGTAATATCTCCAAGTTTGCAGATGACACAAAGCTGGGTGGGCGTGTGTGCTGCGAGGAGGATACCGAGAAACTCCAGGATGATTTGGACAGGTTGGGTGAATGGGCAGAAGCATGGCAGATGCAATATAATGTGGATAAATGCGAGGTTATCCACTTTGGTGTCAAAAACAGAAAGGCAGACTATTATCTGAATGGCAATAGATTGGGAGAAGGGGAAGTGCAACGAGACCTGGGTGTCCTCGTGCACCAGTCACTGAAGGTAAGCATGCAGGTGCAGCAGGTGGTGAAGAAGGCAAATGGTATGTTGGCCTTCATAGCGAAAGGGTTTGAGTACAGGAACAAGGATGTCCTGCTGCAGGTGAACAGGGCCTTGGTGAGACCACACCTTGAGTACTGTGTGCAGTTTTGGTCGCCTTATCTGAGGAAGGACGTTCTTGCCATGGAAGGAGTTCAGCGAAGATTCACAAGGCTGATCCCTGGGATGGCAGGAATGACGTATGAGGAGAGATTGGGTCGATTGGGATTATACTCACTGGAGTTTAGAAGAATGAAAGGGGATCTCATCGAAACTTATAAAATTCTGACAGGTCTGGACAAACTAGATGCAGGAAGGATGTTCCCGATGGTCGGGCAGTCCAGAACCAGGGGTCGTAGTCTAAGGATAAGGAGTAAGCCATTTAGGACAGAGATGAGGAGGAATTTCTTCACCCAGAGAGTGGTGAACCTGTGGAATTCTCTACCACAGAAGGCAGTTGAGGCCAGTTCATTAAATATATTCAAGAAGGAGTTGGATATATTTCTTAAGGCTAAAGGGATCAAGGGATATGGGGAGAAGGCAGGGACAGGGTACTGAATTTGGATGATCAGCCATGATCGCATTGAATGGCGGAGCAGGCTCGAGGGGCCGAATGGCCTACTCCTGCTCCTATCTTCTATGTTTCTATGTTAGGAGAAACTTCTTTACCCAGAGAGTGGTGGGAATGTGGAACTCGCTACCACAGGGAGTGGTTGAGACGAATAGTATAGATGCTTTTAAGGGGCGGTTAGATAAGCATATGAGGGAGAAGGAAATCGAGGGTTATGTTGATAGAGTTAGATGAGGAAAGACGGGAGGAGGCTCGAGTGGAGCATAAACGCCGACATGGACTGGTTGGGCCGAATGGCCTGTTTCTGTGCCGTGTATCCGATGGAATCCTATGTAACGTCAGATACACACCAGACTTTACGGTAACCAATTCCAGTTTACAATTTCGGGGGGGGTCTAAAATCAGAACTATACGGTAATGGTTCATTCATTTATATTTGTAACGGCGGGGGGGGGTCCCCCGAACCCTGATAAATCCAGGAATAATTTCACACCCAAATACTTTTTAGAATGCAGTTTATTCTTCATAAATTAAACAGACACTAAACCAGGGGCTCATTCTGGGAAATTAACAGGGTAATCTGACAAAGTCCTTCAAAGGGTGGGCTGCCTCTCCCTGGGGGTAGGGTGGCAGGGGGCGGGGGATTGGTCCCTGTGTTGGAAGAGTGTAAACCCTGTGTACCCGTTAACACCCAGGGTTTGGGGAGCATTGGCGGTTTGTCACCATCTAAGAGGCGCTGGCTCACCCTGGGGGTGAGCGGGGCGGGGCGGGGAGGAGGGGGGTGGGGGGTGGGGTCGGGCGCGCTCCGGGGGGGCGGTCTCACTCGAACGCCCGTTCGGCGTCGTGCGTGCGTTGGCCGGCTATTCGGCCACGGGGGGCGTCGCGGCCCTGTCTCCACCCGCGACAGTAAGCCGCCCCCCCTTTTTTATTTCCACCCCCGAGATGTTGAGCTGGGTCCCTCCCCCTTTGAACCTCCCCCCTCGCCCCCGCCACACCCTCAGTAGACCAATCCCTGCCCTGCCCGTAACAGGTTTTGTATTTGGCCGTGGGGTTCGTTCGCTCTGTGATTTTTTTTCAGAGCCACTCGCCCGCATTGATTAAACAAAAATCCCAGATTTTTTTTTAATTACATGGATGTTTTTCCCTGGGGATTTTGGCCAGTATTCTGACTCGTCATAGTCCGTGATTCGGCCTGTTTTTCTGTGAAGACGGTGCATAAGTGACTCCTTGCCCGTGTTCTGGGGACGCGTTTGTGCGTGACGCAGGACGAGAGCAACGGGGGAGGGGGGGGGAGAGAAACTTGGTCCCAGTGCCCTAATGCAGGCTGCACCACCCCCCCAACCCCTGTCCAATAGCGGGAGGCAGTCACAAGGGCAAGAGAGCTCCTTGATGTCTCAGGAAGAGATGACAGGCAAACACACACATCACCCTGCCTCACGGAGCTGAAGGGAGCCTCTCCGAATTCTGGGCTTTGGTCCCGCTAGGTTCTTGGGTCAGTGCGCCCGCCGTTCTCCCGCGCCCGAGCAGTCGTGGAGCGGGGAGAAGACGGAGCCAGGCTGTGAACAGTAATAAAGAAAGAAGAAAGGACCGGCCTTTCTCCCGCGTCTTTCACCACCTCAGGATGCCCCAGAGCGCTTCACAGCCAATGAAGTACGTTGTGAAGTGTGGCCACTGTTGTAATGTAGGAAACGCAGCAGCCAATTTGCGCACAGCAAGCTCCCACAAACAGCAATGTGATAATGACCGGATCATCTGTTTTTAGTGATGTTGGTTGAGGGATAAATAGGACACCGGGGAGAACTCCCCCTGCTCTTCTTCCAATAGTGGCCGTGGGATCTTTTACATCCACCTGAGAGCAGACGGGGCCTCGGTTTGATGACACATCCGAAGGGTGGCACCTCTGACAGTGCGGCGCTCCCTCAGTACTGCCCCTCTGACAGTGCGGCGCTCCCTCAGTACTGCCCCTCCGACAGTGGGGCGCTCCCTCAATACTGCCCCTCCGACAGTGTGGCGCTCCCTCGGCACTGGCCCGGATTATGGGCTCAAATCTCTGGGGAAGCGGGGACTCGAACCCAGGGCCTTCTGACTCGAGAGTGCCACCCACTGAACCATGGCTGGCACCTAAGGGAGACGGAAAAGGAAAAAGGGGTGGGGGGGGGGAGAGGCAGAGAGAGCCACAACCGACAGCAACCAGGCAGCAGCCACCACGATTCCCCCCCCCTGACTGGCGGGAGCTGCACCAAGTGGCCTGTGAGCCCAGACAATGGCCGCCCATCACCCAATGTACAGGCCTTCGCTCTCGGTTCAGTTCAAGCTAAGTGGAGGCTGGGATGGTCGGCTGGGGGAGGGGGGTGACGCGAGGGATTGTCGGGGGTCTCAGTTCCAAGTTCCAGCGTTTCGAAGCTGCACGGCACGGCAGTGCGTGAGTCTTGTCCGAAGGCACTGTGAGTATGGGGATGACCCAAGAAGCCGTCAGGCGAGTGCGGAGGTAGCTAGTTCCTTCTGCTGGCCTGTGCCAAGCCCGCCACCACCGTCGATGGCTGCACTCTCAGGTAACGGTTGACTATCAGGTTCGAAATCTGCAATTCAGGGCAAAGCGCTAGTCAGCAAACTGTGCACGAACAACACATTCGTAACTACGTCTATAAATAAAGACTCCCATTTCTCCCGCGCCTTTCACCACTTCAGGACGTCCCAAAGAGCTTTATAGCCAATGAAGTACTTTGTTGAAGTGTGGTCACGGTTGTAATGTAGGAAACACGGCAGCTAATTTGCACACAGCAAGATCCCACAACAGCAATGTGTAAAAGACCAGATCATCACTGAGGGATAAATATTGGCCCCAGGACACCGGGGAGAACTCCCCTGCTCTTCTTCCAATAGTGGCCGTGGGATCTTTTACATCCACCTGAGAGAGCAGACGGGGCCTCGGTTTAACGTCTCATCTGAAAGACGGCCCCTTCAACAGTGCGGCGCTCCCTCAGTACTGCCCCTCCGACAGTGCGGCGCTCCCTCGGTACCACCCCTCCGACAGTGCGGCGCTCCCTCGGTACTGCCCCTCCGACAGTGCGGCGCTCCCTCGGTACTGCCCCTCCGACAGTGCGGCGCTCCCTCAGTACTGCCCCTCTGACAGTGCAGCAAGGCGACAGTGGGGGATTCGAACCCACGACCTTCTGATTCAGGACGACAGTGCTACCCATTGGGCCACAGCTGACACCTATTCATCTTTCTATAAGATATTAGTAATCTCACACCTGTGCACACAAACTCTCAGCTTTTCCCATTCGAAATTCCTATTTCCCTGTCTATAATGAAAACTGTAATTGCACCCTCCCCCCCACAGGAGGCACTGCCGCGCCAGCGTTGGTGGGAGGGTGTGATTGCAACGTTAGAATGGGGACTGGATTCTGTCTGTGTGCCCTGGTCCAATTATCCCCCCGACAATCTCCCCACCAGAAGACCACACCTGGCCCTGACTCGCCTTGTCCAATATCACAAGAGATCAACTAGTGGGTCCAAAGTGCTGACTCAGAGAGGGGTCGGAACATAAGAACATAATAAATAGGAGCAGGAGTTGGACATTTGGCCCCTCGAGCCTGCTCCGCCATTCAATAAGATCATGGCTGATCATCGACCTCCACTCCACTTTCCTGCCCGATCCCCATATCCCTCGATTCCCCGAGAGTCCAAAAATCTAGCGATCTCAGCCTTGAATATACTCAATGACTGAGCCTCCACAGCCCTCTGGGGTAGAGAATTCCAAAGATTCACTGCCCTCTGAGTGAAGAAATTCCTCCTCATCTCAGTCCTAAATGGCCGACCCCTTATCCTGAGACTGTGACCCCTGGTTCTAGACTCCCCAGCCAGGGGGAAACACCCTCCCAGCATCTACCCGGTCAAGCCCTGTAAGAAGTTTGTATGTTTCAATTAGATCACCTCTCGTTCTTCTAAACTCTAGAGAGCGTAGGCCCATTCTACACAATCTCTCCTCATAGGACAATCCCCCCATCCCAGGGAACTGAGACCAACTGGGACCAACTTTGGCACATTGACACTAATAGTGGGTGGGTGCGGGGGGGGGCGGCAGGAGCCGTGCAAATATTCCCACTGACACACTCCCCGATATCAGTCCATTGCCATTCCCCCATCGCCCCCCCTCCCTCACCCCCCCACCCCTCACCCCCCCACTCCTCAGCCCCCACTCCCTCACCCCCCTCCCTCCCGCCCCCCACCCCTCACCCCCCCACCACTCACCCCTCCCTCACCCCCCCCACCCACCCCCCCTCCCTCACCACACTCCCTCACCCCCCCTCCCTCCCGCCCCCCCACCTCCCCACCCCTCACCCCACCTCCTCACCCCCCCTCCCTCACCCCACTCCCTCCCCCTCCTCACCACTCCCTCACCACACCCCACCCCCCACCCCCACCCTCCCCTCACCCCCCTCCCTCCCGCCCCCCACCCCGCACCCCCCCTCAGCCCCCCCTCCCTCACGCCACTCAATTCACAATTCACAATTCAAATCGCTTTATTGGCATGATAAGTTACATCTTATGTTGCCAAAGCATCAAAATACATTTATGGTTTAGCACATAAACGCAGTTCTATTCATACAGTGTATAAACAGGTATATCCCTGAGTGTATAAATATACATTCGCATTGTTTATATATATTCTTTTCTTAGTTGACTGGTTGTCCCTCTGTTCATGGCAAGCTGTAACATAGTGTGCCGCCAGTGTTATACAGCTTCTCTCCTCTCCCAGTAGGAATGGGAGTTTTTGGTTGTCATTCAGATTTCTGAAATCAGGGCATATTTGTGAGAATTTTTGGTAGAAATTCTCCCTGATGCCCTTATATTTTCCACAAGCTGTGAGGAAGTGCATCTCTGTCTCCACCACTCCCTGACTGCAGTGAGAGCATATCCTGTCCTCTCTTGGCAGCCTGGTCTGCCTGTGTCTGCCTTTTTCGATCGCTAGGCTATGTTCGCTAAGTCTGTACCTTGTCAAGGTTCTTCTCAGTTTGTTATCCTTTACCATGGTCAGGTAATCAGCTATGTTGTATTGTCTGTTTAGGGCCAAGTAGCAATTGAGTTTGCTTTGGGTTTTTGTTGTTTCTGCCCAATATGTCAGATATTTTTCCTTTTGCTTAGCGACGATTGTGTTGGGTCGAATTCTTTGTGTTACCCTGTCACTGTCCTGGGGCTGGTTATTGTTAGTATTGTTAGTAGTTACTTCACTGAGTCCCAGGACTAGTTGACTGAGGGTATTCTTCTTTATGGTCAGCTCTTGGCATTTCAGGGCGTCGTAGTGATAGCATTGGGGATTGCTCATTTGTAGGTGATTCCAAAATTTGGTGGCTCTTTTTTGGATAGTGATTATTAATGGATATTGGCCTAGTTCCGCCCTGCATGCATTGTTTACTGTTTTCCTTTGAGTCCGGAGGATACTTTTACAGAATTCTGCATGTAGGATCTCAATTGGGTGTTTGTCCCATTTTGCAAATTCTTGTTGAGTTAGCGGTCCCCATACCTCACTGCCATAGAGTGCAATTGGTTCAATTACTGATTTGAAAATTTTGAGCCAAATGCTAATTGGGATTTCTATTTGGATTGATTTTTTGATGGCATAGAAAGCCCTTCTTGCTTTCTCTTTCAGTTCATTCACAGCCAGTTTGAAGTTTCCCGTAGAACTGATTTTTAAGCCCAAGTATGTGTAGTTAGTGGTTTGTTCAATTTTGGTTGTTCCTACTGTGAAATTTATTTTGGGTCCCTGATGTTTGGATCTTTGCTGGAACACAAGGACTTTGGTTTTTTGGGGATTTATTGTCAGGGCCCAAGTCTGGCAGTACGACTCCAGCAGGTCCAGGTTTTGCTGTAGCCCCTCTTTAGTAGGTGACAGCAGAACCAGGTCGTCTGCATAGAGGAGGAATTTAACCTTGGATTCATATAGGGTGAGGCCGGGTGCTGTAGATTGTTCAAGTAGTTTTGCCAATCCATTTATGTAAATATTAAAGAGTGTCGGTGAGATTGGCGAGCCCTGCGTCACCCCCCGCCCCTGTGGGAAGTATTTTGTTTGTTTGTCTCCAATTTTAACTGCACATTTGTTGTTTGTATACATTGATTTAATTACATCATATGTTTTCCCTCCTACCCCACTTTCGATAAGTTTCAGGAATAAACCGTCATGCCAGATGGAGTCGAAAGCCTTCTGGAAATCTACAAAGCATGCGTAGATTTTGCTTTTGTTATGGTGAACGTGTTTGTCAATTAGGGTCTGTAGGGTGAAGATATGATCGGATGTTCTATAGTTTGGCAGGAATCCAATTTGGCTTTTACTCAAGACATTGTGCTCCTCAAGGAAGTTTATAAGTCTTTTGTTTATGATGCTACAGAATACCTTCCCCAGGTTACTGTTTACACAGATGCCTCGATAGTTGTTTGGGTCGATTTTGTCCCCACTTTTGTATATGGGCGTTATGAGTCCTTTGTTTCCAGATATCAGGGAAATAACCGACACTCAGAACCAAGTTGAAGAGTTTTAGGATAGCCAGTTTCATTTTGTTGTCTGTGTGTTTAATCATCTCGTTTAGTATGCCGTCTGTCCCGCAGGCTTTTCCTGGTCGCAGGTCCTTGAGTTTTTCAAGAAGTTCTTTTTCTGTTATTATGGCGTCCAGCGGGTTTTGGTTATCTTTTATGGCCATTTCTAGCTTTTCCAGTTTTTTGCATATTTGGTGTTGCTCTGGTCTTAGTGTGTTTTTCTGGTATAATTTTTCAAAGTGGTTTACCCATGTGTCCCCATTTTGAATGGCCAAATCGTCGTGTTGTTTTTTGTGTAGTGTTTTCAAGTTTTCCCAGAAACAATTGGAATCAATGGATTCCTCCATGGAGCTGAGTGTATTCTTAATATATTGCTCTTTTTTGGTTCTGAGTGTGTTTCTGTATTGTGTTAGTGTCTGACAATAAGTAAGGCGTAGTTCCTCGTTTTCTGGATGTCTGTGTTTTTGGTTTGATATTTTTCTAAGTTTTTTCCTCATGTTATGGCAATCTCGGTCAAACCATTTTTCATAGTTTTTTGTTTTGGGTTTGTTCTTGCGAGCTTTCAAGTTTGCATTTGTTGCCAAATTATCAAAAATATTGTTTAGTTTACTAACTGCCCGGTTTACGCCTTCTTTATTGTGAGTGTATATGTTATCCAGAAAGGTGTCTAAGAGAGCTTGAGTTGATGCATTGCTAATTGTTTTCTGGTATTTTTTCCGTGTCGTTTTTGGCCCATCTGTACGATTTTTTGGTGTTGTACAGTTTACTGGGTTGTGTTTCTATGTTGTTTGTTTCTGTCTTTTTGAGGAACATAGTAATTTGACTGTGATCTGACAGTGTTGTTTGTGGTTTGACTGTGAATGCTCTGAAAGAGGATGGGTCTAAGTCTGTAATCATATAGTCTACTGTGCTGCAGCCAAGAGGTGAGCAATAGGTCGATCTTCCTAGGAGGTCTCCTATGAACCTACCATTGACAATGTACAGACCCAGGTTTCGACAGAGCTGTAGTAGCTGTTTTCCGTTGGTATTTGACTGCTTGTCGCAGTTATGCCTGTATGGAAGGGAAGGGATGTCAAAGTGGTTATTCCCAAAAACGTAATTGTTTCCCTGATTATTGGTGAAGTCTGGTTCTTCGCCCGTTCTTGAATTGAGGTCCCCACAGATCAACACGTTCCCCTGGGCCTGGTATTGGATAATTTCCCCCTCCATGTTGGAGAAGGTGTCCTCTTTAAAGTACCCCACTCCCTCATCCCCCCCCTCCCTCCCGCCCCCCACCTCCCCACCCCTCACCCCCCCCTCCTCACCCCCTCTCCCTCACCCCACCCCCCACCCCACCCCCCCCTCCTCACCCCCCCCTCCCTCACCCTCCCTCCCTCACCCCACTCCCTCACCACACTCCCTCACCCCACCCCCCCACCCCCACCTCACCCCCCTCCCTCCCGCCCCCCACCCCCGCACCCCCCCTCAGCCCCCCCTCCCTCACCCCACTCCCTCACCCCACTCCCTCACCCCCCTCCCTCCCGCCCCCCCACCTACCCACCCCTCACCCCCCTCCCTCACCCCACTCCCTCACCCCACCCCCCACCCCCACCCCCCCCTCCTCACCCCCCCCTCCCTCACCCTCCTCCCTCCCTCACCCCACTCCCTCACCCCACCCCCCACCCCCACCCCCCCTCCTCCCTCCCGCCCCCCACCCCTCACCCCCCCACCACTCACCCCTCCCTCACCCCCCCTCCCTCACCACACTCCCTCACCCCACCCCGCACCCCCCCCTCAGCCCCCCTCCCTCACCCCCTCTCCCTCACCCCCCCTCCCTCACCCCCCACCCCCCACCCACCCACCCCCCCTCACCCCTCCTCCCTCCCGCCCCCCACCCCTCACCACCCCACCCCCTCACCCCCCTTCTCGCCCCACTCCCTCCCCCCACTCCCTCACACCCCACCCCCCTCCCCCCCCCCACTCCCTCACTCCCTCACCCCCCCGCCCCACCCCCCCCACCCCCCGGCGGAGAGGGGAGTGTGACCGGGGACGGTGCGCTGCGCGGCGCTCACACCCGCTCAGTATGGTGTCGCTGACCGCGTCGATGACCTCCCCCCAGCAGCGGGCTCTGCCCCGTGTACTTGACGTACGACCAGGTCATCAGGGTCAGCATGGCGATGCCGATGATGAAGTTGAAAAAGACGGTCAGGAAGCCCAGGCCCAGCAGCCCCCACGAAGCCCGACAGTATGTGCATCGCGGTGATCAGCAGCAACATGGCCGCCGGCGTGCGCACGATGCTGAAGAAATTCTTGCTGCGGTTGAACTTGAGGAAGCTTTCCAGCATCTCATCGATCTCCTCCTCCAGCTGCCCCTGGTAGCGCTGGCTCAGTTCACTGCCCCCCATCTTCTTGACCGAACGGAACTTTTCGATGGCCGTTTCTCGGTAGGCCATGTGCCTCTCTCGGAGTTTGGTGGGCTGCAGGTAGGCTTTGTCCCCTCCGCAAAGCTGGAAAGCAGAGGAGCAGAACCTCGTTTCAGAAGAACGTCAGAACAGGAGGAGGTCATTCAGCCCCCTCGAGCCTGTTACACAGGAACAGGAGGAGGTCATTCAGCCCCCTCGAGCCTGTTACACAGGAACAGGAGGAGGCCCATTCAGCCCCTCGAGCCTGTTACACAGGAACAGGAGGAGGCCATTCAGCCCCTCGAGCCTGTTACACAGGAACAGGAGGAGGCCATTCAGCCCCTCGAGCCTGTTACACAGGAACAGGAGGAGGCCATTCAGCCCCTCGAGCCTGTTACACAGGAACAGGAGGAGGCCATTCAGCTCCTTGAGCCTGTTACACTGGAACAGGAGGAGGCCATTCATCCCCTGGAGCCTGTTACATGGGAACAGGAGGAGGCCATTCAGCCCCCCTCGAGCCTGTTACACAGGAACAGGAGGAGGCCATTCAGCCCCTCGCTCT
>NW_028225180.1:86696321-86828853 GCF_052327205.1 Somniosus microcephalus | reverse complement strand
CCTGGCGGGGGTATGGTCGCTCAGAGACTGGGGGGAGATGGTAACTCAGGGGACTTGGGGAAGATGGTAACTCAGGGAGTGGGTGAGATGGTAACTCAGGGACTGGGGGGAGATGTTAACTCAGGGACTGGGGGAGATGGTAACTCAGGGACTGGGGAGATGGTAACTCAGGACTAGGGGAGATGTCGCTCAGGGGACTGGCGGAAGATGGTAACTCAGGGACTGAGGGAGATGGTAACTCAGGGACTGGGGGAGATGGTAACTCAGGGACTGGGGGAGATGGTAACTCAGAGAATGGGGGAGGTGGTCGCTCAGGGACTGGGGGAGATGGTAACTCAGGGACTGGGGGAGATGGTAACTCAGGGACTGGGGGAGATGATCGCTCAGAGACTGGGGGAGATGGTCGCTCAGGGAAATGGGGGAGATGGTAACTCAGGGACTGGGGGAGATGTTCACTCAGGGAATGGGGGAGATGGTAACTCAGGGGACTGGGGGAGATGGGAACTCAGGGACTGGGTGAGATGGTAACTCGGACTGGGGGAGATGGTCGCTCAGAGACTGGAGGAAATGGTAACTCAGGGACTGGGGAGATGGTAACTCAGGGACTGGGGGAGATGGTCGCTGAGGGACGACTGGGGAGATGGTAACTCAGGGTCTGGGGGAGATAGTAACTCAGGTTCTGGGGGAGATGGTAACTCAGAGACTGGGGGAGATGGTAACTCACGGACTGAGGAGATGGTAACTCAGTGACTGGGGGAGATGGAAAACTCAGGGACTGGGGAGAGCGTAACTCAGGGACCGGGGGAGATGGTAACTCAGGGACTGGGGGACGATGGTAACTCAGGGACTGGGGGAGATGGTCACTCAGGGACTGGGGGAGGTGGTCGCTCAGGGACTGGGGGAGATGGTAACTCAGGGACTGGGGAGATGGTTGCTGAGGGACTGAGGGAGCTGGTTGCTCCGGGACTGGGGGAGATGGTAACTCAGTGACTTGCGGAGATGGTAACTCAGGGACTTGGGGAGATGGTAACTCAGGGACTGGGGGAGATGGCAAACTCAGGGACTGGGGGAGATAGTAACTCAGGGGACTGGGGGAGATGGTCCCTCAGGGACTGGGTGAGATGGTAACTCAGGGACTGGGTGAGATGGTAACTCAGGGACTGGGAGGAAATGGTCACTCAGGCACTGGGGGAGATGGTAGCTCAGGGACTGGGGGAGATGGTAACTCAGGGACAGGGAGAGATGGTAACTCAGGGACTGCGGGTGATGGTAACTCAGACTGGGGGAGATCATAACTCAGGACTAGGGAGATGGTCGCTCAGGGACTCGGGAAGATGGTAACTCAGGGACTGGGGGAGATGGTAACTCAGGGACTGGGGGAGATGGTAACTCAGGGACTGGGGGAGATGGTAACTCAGGGACTGGGGGAGATGGTAACTCAGGGACTAGGGGGAGATGGTAACTCAGGGATGTGGGGGAGATGGTAGCTCAGGGACTGGGGGAGATGGTAACTGAGAGACTGAGGGAGATGGTCAATCAGGGACTGCGGGGAGATGGTAACTCAGGGGATTGGGGGAAGATGGTAACTCAGGGAATTGGGGGAGATGGTAACTCAGGGAGTGGGGGAGATGGTAACTTCAGGGACTGGGGGAGATGGTAACTCATAGACTGGGGGAGATGGTAACTCAGGGACTGGGGGAATTGGTGATCAGGGACTGGGGGAGATGGTAACTCAGGGACAGGGAGAGATGGTAACTCAGTGACTGGGGGAGATGGTAACTCAGGGACTGGGGGCGGAGATTGTAACTCAGGGACTGGGGGAGATGGTAACTCAGAGACTGGGGGAGATGGTCGCTCTAGGACTGGGGGAGATGGTAACCCAGAGAGCTGGGGGAGATGGTTACTCAGGGGACTGGGGGTGATGGTAACTCAGGGACTGGGGGAGATGGTCGCTCAGAGATTGAGGGAGATGGTCGCTCAGGGACTGGGGAAGATGGTAACTCAGGGAGTTGGGGAGATGGTAACTCAGCGACTGGGGAGATGGTAACTCAGGGACTGGGGGAGATGGTAACTCAGACACTGAGGGAGATGGTCGCTCAGGGACTGGGGGAGATGATAACTCAGAGACTGGGGGAGATGGTAACTCAGGGACTGGGGGAGATGGTAACTCAGGGACTGGGGAGATGGTAACTCAGGGACTGGGGAGATAGTAACTCAGGGGACTGGGGGAGATGGTAACTCAGAGACTGAGGGAGATGGTCGCTCAGGGACTGGGGAGATGGTAACTCAGAGACTGGGGGAGATGGTTACTCAGGGATTGGGGGAGATGGTAGCTCACGTGCTGGGGGAGATGGTCGCTCAGGGAACTGGGGAAGATGGTAACTCAGGGACTGGGGGGAGGTGGTAATTCAGGGACTGGGGGAGATGGTAACTCAGGGACTGGGGGAGATGGTAACTCAGAGACTGAGGGAGATGGTCGCTCAGGGACTGGGGAGATGGTAACTCAGAGTCTGGGGGAGATGGTAACTCAGGGATTGAGGGAGATGGTAACTCAGGGACTGGGGAGATGGTAACTCAGGGACTTGGGGGAGATGGTAACTCAGGGACTTGGGGAGATGGTAACTCAGGGACTGGCAGAGATGGTAACTCAGAGACTGAGGGAGATGGTCGCTCAGGGACTGGAGGGAGATGGTAACTCAGTGACTGGGGAGATGGTACTCAGGGACTGGGGGATATGGTAACTCAGGGACTGGGGGAGATGGTAACCCAGGAACTGGGGAGATGGTAACTCAGTGTCTGGGGGAGATGGTAACTCAGGGACTGGGGGAGATGGTAACTCTGGTACTGGGGGAGATGGTAACTCAGGGACTGGAGGAGCTGGTAACTCAGGGTCTGGGGGAGATGGTAACTCAGGGACTGGGGCAGATGGTAACTCGACTGGACTGGGGAGATGGTAACTGGAGACTGAGGGAGATGGTCGCTCAGGGACTGGGGAAGATGGTAACTCAGGGACTGGGGAGATTGTAACTCAGGGACTGGGGGAGATGGTAAATCAGGGATTGGGGGAGATGGTAACTCAGAGACTTGGGGAGATGGTAACTCAGGCCTAGGGGAGATGGTAGCTCAGGGACTGGGGGAGATGGTCGCTCAGAGACTGGGTGAGATGGTAACTCAGGGACTGGGTGAGATGGTAACTCAGGACTGGGGTGAGATGGTCGCTCAGGGAATGCCGTAGAGGGTAACTCAGTGACTGGGGGAGATGGTCGCTCAGGGACTCGGGGAGATGGTCGCTCAGGGACTTGGGGGAGATGGCAACTCAGGGACTGGGGGGTATGGTCGCTCAGAGACTGGGTGAGATGGTAACTCAGGGACTGGGGGAGATTTTAACTCAGGACTAGGGGAGATGGTCGCTCAGGGACTGGGGAAGATGGTAACTCAGGGACTGAGTGAGATGGCAACTCAGGGACTGGGGGAGATGGCAACTCAGGGACTGGGGGAGATAGTAACTCAGGGACTGGGGGAGATAGTAACTCAGGGACTGGGGGAGATGGTCGCTCAGGGGCTGTGTTAGATGGTAACTCAGGGACTGGGTGAGATGGTAACTCAGGGACTGGGTGAGATGGTAACTCAGGACTGGGGGAAATGGTCACTCAGGCACTGGGGGAGATGGTAGCTCAGGGACTGGGGGAGATGGTAACTCAGGGACAGGGAGAGATGGTAACTCAGGGACTGCGGGAGATGGTAACTCAGAGACTGTGGGGAGATCATAACTCAGGACTAGGGGAGATGGTCGCTCATGGGACTTCGCGGAAGATGGTAACTCAGGGACTAGGGGGAGATGGTAACTCAGGGACTGGGGGAGATGGTAACTCAGGGACTTGGGGAGATGGTAACTCAGGGACTGGGGGAGATGGTAACTCAGAGACTGGGGGAGATGGTAACTCAGGGAGTGGGGGAGATGGTAGCTCAGGGACTGGGGGAGATGGTAACTGAGAGACTGAGGGGAGATGGTCAATCAGGGACTGAGGGGAGATGGTAACTCAGGGATTGGAGAAGATGGTAACTCAGGGATTGGGGAGATGGTAACTCAGGGAGTGGGGGAGATGGGTAACTCAGGGACTGGGGGAGATGGTAACTCATAGACTGGGGGAGATGGTAACTCAGGGACTGGGGGAAATGGTCGATCAGGGACTGGGGGAGATGGTAACTCAGGGACAGGGGGAGATGGTAACTCAGTGACTGGGGGAGATGGTAACTCAGGGACTGGGGGAGATTGTAACTCAGGGACTGGGGGAGATGGTAACTCAGAGACTGGGGGAGATGGTCGCTCTAGGACGAGACTGGGGGAGATGGTCGCTCTAGGACTGGGGGAGATGGTAACTCAGAGACTGGGGAGATGGTACCTCAGAGACTGGGGGAGATGGTAACTCAGGCCTAGGGGAGATGGTAGCTCAGGGACTGGGGGAGATGGTCGCTCAGAGACTGGGTGAGATGGTAACTCAGAGACTGGGGGAGATTGTAACTCAGGGACTGGGGGAGATGGTAACTCAGAGACTGGGGAGATGGTAACTCAGAGACTGGGGGAGATTGTAACTCAGGGACAGGGGAGATGGTAACTCAGGGACTGGGGGAGATGGTAACTCATGGACTGGGGAGATGGTAACTCAGGGACTGGCAGAGATGGTAACTCAGAGACTGAGGGAAATGGTCGCTCAGGGACTGGGGGAGATGGTAACTCAGGGACTGGGGAGATGGTAACTCAGGGACTGGGGAGATGGTAACTCAGGGACTGGGGGAGATGGTAACTCAGGGACTGGGGGAGATGGTAACTCAGGGAGTGGGGGAGATGGTAGCTCAGGGACTGGGGAGATGGTAACTGAGAGACTGAGGAGATGGTCAATCAGGGACTGGGGGAGGTGGTAACTCAGGGATTGGGGAAGATGGTAACTCAGGGATTGGGGGAGATGGTAACTCAGGGAGTGGGGGAGATGCTAACTCAGGGACTGGGGGAGATGGTAACTCATAGACTGGGGGAGATGTAACTCAGGGACTGGGGAAATGGTCGATCAGGGACTGGGGGAGATGGTAACTCAGGGACAGTGGGAGATGGTAACTCAGTGACTGGGGGAGATGGTAACTCAGGGACTGGGGGAGATTGTAACTCAGGGACTGGGGGAGATGGTAACTCAGAGACTGGGGGAGATGGTCGCTCTAGGACTGGGGGAGATGGTAACTCAGAGACTGCGGGAGATGGTACCTCAGAGACTGGGGAGATGGTAACTCAGGCCTAGGGGAGATGGTAGCTCAGGGACTGGGGGAGATGGTCGCTCAGAGACTGGGTGAGATGGTAACTCAGGGACTGGGTGAGATGGTACTCAGGACTGGGGAGATGGTCGCTCAGGAATGCCGTAGAGGGTAACTCAGTGACTGGGGGAGATGGTCGCTCAGGCACTCGGGGAGATGGTCGCTCAGGGACTGGGGAGATGGCAACTCAGGGACTGGGGTATGGTCGCTCAGAGACTGGGGGAGATGGTAACTCAGGGACTGGGGGAGATGTTAACTCAGGGGACTGGTGGAGATGCTAACTCAGGGACTGGGGGAGATGGTAACTCAGGACTAGGGGAGATGGTCGCTCAGGGACTGGGGAAGATGGTAACTCAGGGACTGAGGGAGATGGTAACTCAGGGACTGGGGGAGATGGTAACTCAGGGACAGGGGGAGATGGTAACTCAGAGAATGGGGGAGGTGGTCGCTCAGGGACTGGGGGAGATGGTAACTCAGGGACTGGGGGAGATGGTAACTCAGGGACTGGGGGAGATGGTCGCTCAGAGACTGGGGGAGATGGTCGCTCAGGGAATGGGGGAGATGGTAACGCAGGGACTGGGGGAGATGTTCACTCAGGGAATGGGGGAGATGGTAACTCAGGGACTGGGGGAGATGGGAACTCAGGGACTGGGTGAGATGGTAACTCGGACTGGGGGAGATGGTCGCTCAGAGACTGGAGGAAATTGTAACTCAGGGACTGGGGGAGATGGTAACTCAGGGACTGGGGAGATGGTCGCTGAGGGACTGGGGAGATGGTAACTCAGGGTCTGGGGAGATAGTAACTCAGGTTCTGGGGGAGATGGTAACTCAGAGACTGGGGGAGATGGTAACTCACGGACTGAGGGAGATGGTAACTCAGTGACTGGGGGAGATGGAAACTCAGGGACCGGGGGAGATGGTAACTCAGGGACTGGGGGAGATGGTAACTCAGGGACTGGGGGAGATGGTCGCTCAGGGACTGGGGAGGTGGTCGCTCAGGGACTGGGGGAGATGGTAACTCAGGGACTGGGGAAGATGGTTGCTGAGGGACTGAGGGAGCTGGTTGCTCCGGGACTGGGGAGATGGTAACTCAGTGACTTGGGAGATGGTAACTCAGGGACTTGGGGAGATGGTAACTCAGGGACTGGGGGAGATGGCAACTCAACTGGGGGAGATAGTAACTCAGGGACTGGGGGAGATGGTCGCTCAGGGGCTGTGTTAGATGGTAACTCAGGGACTGGGTGAGATGGTAACTCAGGGACTGGGTGAGATGGTAACTCAGGGACTGGGGGAAATGGTCACTCAGGCACTGGGGGAGATGGTAGCTCAGGGACTGGGGGAGATGGTAACTCAGGGACAGGGAGAGATGGTAACTCAGGGACTGCGGGAGATGGTAACTCAGAGACTGGGGGAGATCATAACTCAGGACTAGGGGAGATGGTCGCTCAGGGACTCGGGAAGATGGTAACTCAGGGACTGGGGGAGATGGTAACTCAGGGACTGGGGGAGATGGTAACTCAGGGACTGGGGGAGATGGTAACTCAGGGACTGGGGGAGATGGTAACTCAGGGACTGGGGGAGATGGTAACTCAGGGAGTGGGGGAGATGGTAGCTCAGGGACTGGGGGAGATGGTAACTGAGAGACTGAGGGAGATGGTCAATCAGGGACTGGGGGAGATGGTAACTCAGGGATTGGGGAAGATGGTAACTCAGGGATTGGGGGAGATGGTAACTCAGGGAGTGGGGGAGATGGTAACTCAGGGACTGGGGGAGATGGTAACTCATAGACTGGGGGAGATGGTAACTCAGGGACTGGGGGAAATGGTCGATCAGGGACTGGGGGAGATGGTAACTCAGGGACAGGGGGAGATGGTAACTCAGTGACTGGGGGAGATGGTAACTCAGGGACTGGGGGAGATTGTAACTCAGGGACTGGGGAGATGGTAACTCAGAGACTGGGGGAGATGGTCGCTCTAGGACTGGGGGAGATGGTAACTCAGAGACTGGGGGAGATGGTACCTCAGAGACTGGGGGAGATGGTAACTCAGGCCTAGTGGAGATGGTAGCTC
This sequence comes from Somniosus microcephalus, assembly GCF_052327205.1. Classification (NCBI taxonomy): domain Eukaryota; kingdom Metazoa; phylum Chordata; class Chondrichthyes; order Squaliformes; family Somniosidae; genus Somniosus; species Somniosus microcephalus. The sequence continues at coordinate 86,821,480 of NW_028225180.1, read as the reverse complement.
AGGGACTGGGGGAGATGGTCGCTCAGAGACTGGGTGAGATGGTAACTCAGGGACTGGGTGAGATGGTAACTCAGGACTGGGGGGATGGTCGCTCAGGGAATGCCGTAGAGGGTAACTCAGTGACTGGGGGAGATGGTCGCTCAGGGACTCGGGGAGATGGTCGCTCAGGGACTGGGGGAGATGGCAACTCAGGGACTGGGGGGTATGGTCGCTCAGAGATTGGGGGAGATGGTAACTCAGGGACTTGGGGAGATGGTAACTCAGGGAGTGGGTGAGATGGTATCTCAGGGACTGGGGGAGATGTTAACTCAGGGACTGGGGGAGATGGTAACTCAGGGACTGGGGGAGATGGTAACTCAGGACTAGGGGAGATGGTCGCTCAGGGAATGCCGTAGAGGGTAACTCAGTGACTGGGGGAGATGGTCGCTCAGGGACTCGGGGAGATGGTCGCTCAGGGACTGGGGGAGATGGCAACTCAGGGACTGGGGGGTATGGTCACTCAGAGACTGGGGGAGATGGTAACTCAGGGACTTGGGGAGATGGTAACTCAGGGAGTGGGTGAGATGGTAACTCAGGGACTGGGGGAGATGTTAACTCAGGGACTGGGGGAGATGGTAACTCAGGGACTGGGGGAGATGGTAACTCAGGACTAGGGGAGATGGTCGCTCAGGGACTGGGGAAGATGGTAACTCAGGGACTGAGGGAGATGGTAACTCAGGGACTGGGGGAGATGGTAACTCAGGGACTGGGGGAGATGGTAACTCAGAGAATGGGGGAGGTGGTCGCTCAGGGACTGGGGGAGATGGTAACTCAGGGACTGGGGGAGATGGTAACTCAGGGACTGGGGGAGATGATCGCTCAGAGACTGGGGGAGATGGTCGCTCAGGGAATGGGGGAGATGGTAACTCAGGGACTGGGGGAGATGTTCACTCAGGGAATGGGGGAGATGGTAACTCAGGGACTGGGGGAGATGGGAACTCAGGGACTGGGTGAGATGGTAACTCGGACTGGGGGAGATGGTCGCTCAGAGACTGGAGGAAATGGTAACTCAGGGACTGGGGGAGATGGTAACTCAGGGACTGGGGGAGATGGTCGCTGAGGGACTGGGGGAGATGGTAACTCAGGGTCTGGGGGAGATAGTAACTCAGGTTCTGGGGGAGATGGTAACTCAGAGACTGGGGGAGATGGTAACTCACGGACTGAGGGAGATGGTAACTCAGTGACTGGGGGAGATGGAAACTCAGGGACTGGGGGAGAGCGTAACTCAGGGACCGGGGGAGATGGTAACTCAGGGACTGGGGGAGATGGTAACTCAGGGACTGGGGGAGATGGTCACTCAGGGACTGGGGGAGGTGGTCGCTCAGGGACTGGGGGAGATGGTAAATCAGGGACTGGGGGAGATGGTTGCTGAGGGACTGAGGGAGCTGGTTGCTCCGGGACTGGGGGAGATGGTAACTCAGTGACTTGCGGAGATGGTAACTCAGGGACTTGGGGAGATGGTAACTCAGGGACTGGGGGAGATGGCAACTCAGGGACTGGGGGAGATAGTAACTCAGGGACTGGGGGAGATGGTCCCTCAGGGACTGGGTGAGATGGTAACTCAGGGACTGGGTGAGATGGTAACTCAGGGACTGGGGGAAATGGTCACTCAGGCACTGGGGGAGATGGTAGCTCAGGGACTGGGGGAGATGGTAACTCAGGGACAGGGAGAGATGGTAACTCAGGGACTGCGGGTGATGGTAACTCAGACTGGGGGAGATCATAACTCAGGACTAGGGGAGATGGTCGCTCAGGGACTCGGGAAGATGGTAACTCAGGGACTGGGGGAGATGGTAACTCAGGGACTGGGGGAGATGGTAACTCAGGGACTGGGGGAGATGGTAACTCAGGGACTGGGGGAGATGGTAACTCAGGGACTGGGGGAGATGGTAACTCAGGGAGTGGGGGAGATGGTAGCTCAGGGACTGGGGGAGATGGTAACTGAGAGACTGAGGGAGATGGTCAATCAGGGACTGGGGGAGATGGTAACTCAGGGATTGGGGAAGATGGTAACTCAGGGATTGGGGGAGATGGTAACTCAGGGAGTGGGGGAGATGGTAACTCAGGGACTGGGGGAGATGGTAACTCATAGACTGGGGGAGATGGTAACTCAGGGACTGGGGGAATTGGTGATCAGGGACTGGGGGAGATGGTAACTCAGGGACAGGGGGAGATGGTAACTCAGTGACTGGGGGAGATGGTAACTCAGGGACTGGGGGAGATTGTAACTCAGGGACTGGGGGAGATGGTAACTCAGAGACTGGGGGAGATGGTCGCTCTAGGACTGGGGGAGATGGTAACCCAGAGACTGGGGGAGATGGTTACTCAGGGACTGGGGGTGATGGTAACTCAGGGACTGGGGGAGATGGTCGCTCAGAGATTGAGGGAGATGGTCGCTCAGGGACTGGGGAAGATGGTAACTCAGGGAGTTGGGGAGATGGTAACTCAGCGACTGGGGGAGATGGTAACTCAGGGACTGGGGGAGATGGTAACTCAGACACTGAGGGAGATGGTCGCTCAGGGACTGGGGGAGATGATAACTCAGAGACTGGGGGAGATGGTAACTCAGGGACTGGGGGAGATGGTAACTCAGGGACTGGGGAGATGGTAACTCAGGGACTGGGGGAGATAGTAACTCAGGGACTGGGGGAGATGGTAACTCAGAGACTGAGGGAGATGGTCGCTCAGGGACTGGGGGAGATGGTAACTCAGAGACTGGGGGAGATGGTTACTCAGGGATTGGGGGAGATGGTAGCTCAGGTGCTGGGGGAGATGGTCGCTCAGGGACTGGGGAAGATGGTAACTCAGGGACTGGGGGAGGTGGTAATTCAGGGACTGGGGGAGATGGTAACTCAGGGACTGGGGGAGATGGTAACTCAGAGACTGAGGGAGATGGTCGCTCAGGGACTGGGGGAGATGGTAACTCAGAGTCTGGGGGAGATGGTAACTCAGGGATTGAGGGAGATGGTAACTCAGGGACTGGGGGAGATGGTAACTCAGGGACTGGGGGAGATGGTAACTCAGGGACTTGGGGAGATGGTAACTCAGGGACTGGCAGAGATGGTAACTCAGAGACTGAGGGAGATGGTCGCTCAGGGACTGGGGGAGATGGTAACTCAGTGACTGGGGGAGATGGTAACTCAGGGACTGGGGGATATGGTAACTCAGGGACTGGGGGAGATGGTAACCCAGGAACTGGGGGAGATGGTAACTCAGTGTCTGGGGGAGATGGTAACTCAGGGACTGGGGGAGATGGTAACTCTGGTACTGGGGGAGATGGTAACTCAGGGACTGGAGGAGCTGGTAACTCAGGGTCTGGGGGAGATGGTAACTCAGGGACTGGGGCAGATGGTAACTCAGGGACTGGGGGAGATGGTAACTGGGAGACTGAGGGAGATGGTCGCTCAGGGACTGGGGAAGATGGTAACTCAGGGACTGGGGGAGATTGTAACTCAGGGACTGGGGGAGATGGTAAATCAGGGATTGGGGGAGATGGTAACTCAGAGACTGGGGGAGATGGTAACTCAGGCCTAGGGGAGATGGTAGCTCAGGGACTGGGGGAGATGGTCGCTCAGAGACTGGGTGAGATGGTAACTCAGGGACTGGGTGAGATGGTAACTCAGGACTGGGTGAGATGGTCGCTCAGGGAATGCCGTAGAGGGTAACTCAGTGACTGGGGGAGATGGTCGCTCAGGGACTCGGGGAGATGGTCGCTCAGGGACTGGGGGAGATGGCAACTCAGGGACTGGGGGGTATGGTCGCTCAGAGACTGGGTGAGATGGTAACTCAGGGACTGGGGGAGATTTTAACTCAGGACTAGGGGAGATGGTCGCTCAGGGACTGGGGAAGATGGTAACTCAGGGACTGAGTGAGATGGCAACTCAGGGACTGGGGGAGATGGCAACTCAGGGACTGGGGGAGATAGTAACTCAGGGACTGGGGGAGATAGTAACTCAGGGACTGGGGGAGATGGTCGCTCAGGGGCTGTGTTAGATGGTAACTCAGGGACTGGGTGAGATGGTAACTCAGGGACTGGGTGAGATGGTAACTCAGGGACTGGGGGAAATGGTCACTCAGGCACTGGGGGAGATGGTAGCTCAGGGACTGGGGGAGATGGTAACTCAGGGACAGGGAGAGATGGTAACTCAGGGACTGCGGGAGATGGTAACTCAGAGACTGGGGGAGATCATAACTCAGGACTAGGGGAGATGGTCGCTCAGGGACTCGGGAAGATGGTAACTCAGGGACTGGGGGAGATGGTAACTCAGGGACTGGGGGAGATGGTAACTCAGGGACTGGGGGAGATGGTAACTCAGGGACTGGGGGAGATGGTAACTCAGGGACTGGGGGAGATGGTAACTCAGGGAGTGGGGGAGATGGTAGCTCAGGGACTGGGGGAGATGGTAACTGAGAGACTGAGGGAGATGGTCAATCAGGGACTGGGGGAGATGGTAACTCAGGGATTGGAGAAGATGGTAACTCAGGGATTGGGGAGATGGTAACTCAGGGAGTGGGGGAGATGGTAACTCAGGGACTGGGGGAGATGGTAACTCATAGACTGGGGGAGATGGTAACTCAGGGACTGGGGGAAATGGTCGATCAGGGACTGGGGGAGATGGTAACTCAGGGACAGGGGGAGATGGTAACTCAGTGACTGGGGGAGATGGTAACTCAGGGACTGGGGGAGATTGTAACTCAGGGACTGGGGGAGATGGTAACTCAGAGACTGGGGGAGATGGTCGCTCTAGGACTGGGGGAGATGGTAACTCAGAGACTGGGGGAGATGGTACCTCAGAGACTGGGGGAGATGGTAACTCAGGCCTAGGGGAGATGGTAGCTCAGGGACTGGGGGAGATGGTCGCTCAGAGACTGGGTGAGATGGTAACTCAGGGACTGGGTGAGATGGTAACTCAGGACTGGGGGGATGGTCGCTCAGGGAATGCCGTAGAGGGTAACTCAGTGACTGGGGGTGATGGTCGCTCAGGGACTTGGGGAGATGGTCGCTCAGGGACTGGGGGAGATGGCAACTCAGGGACTGGGGGGTATGGTCGCTCAGAGACTGGGGTAGATGGTAACTCAGGGACTTGGGGAGATGGTAACTCAGGGAGTGGGTGAGATGGTAACTCAGGGACTGGGGGAGATGTTAACTCAGGGACTGGGGGAGATGGTAACTCAGGGACTGGGGGAGATGGTAACTCAGGACTAGGGGAGATGGTCGCTCAGGGAATGCCGTAGAGGGTAACTCAGTGACTGGGGGAGATGGTCGCTCAGGGACTCGGGGAGATGGTCGCTCAGGGACTGGGGGAGATGGCAACTCAGGGACTTGGGGGTATGGTCGCTCAGAGACTGGGGGAGATGGTAACTCAGGGACTTGGGGAGATGGTAACTCAGGGAGTGGGTGAGATGGTAACTCAGGGACTAGGGGAGATGTTAACTCAGGGACTGGGGGAGATGGTAACTCAGGGACTGGGGGAGATGGTAACTCAGGACTAGGGGAGATGGTCGCTCAGGGACTGGGGAAGATGGTAACTCAGGGACTGAGGGAGATGGTAACTCAGGGACTGGGGGAGATGGTAACTCAGGGACTGGGGGAGATGGTAACTCAGAGAATGGGGGAGGTGGTCGCTCAGGGACTGGGGGAGATGGTAACTCAGGGACTGGGGGAGATGGTAACTCAGGGACTGGGGGAGATGATCGCTCAGAGACTGGGGGAGATGGTCGCTCAGGGAATGGGGGAGATGGTAACTCAGGGACTGGGGGAGATGTTCACTCAGGGAATGGGGGAGATGGTAACTCAGGGACTGGGGGAGATGGGAACTCAGGGACTGGGTGAGATGGTAACTCGGACTGGGGGAGATGGTCGCTCAGAGACTGGAGGAAATGGTAACTCAGGGACTGGGGGAGATGGTAACTCAGGGACTGGGGGAGATGGTCGCTGAGGGACTGGGGGAGATGGTAACTCAGGGTCTGGGGGAGATAGTAACTCAGGTTCTGGGGGAGATGGTAACTCAGAGACTGGGGGAGATGGTAACTCACGGACTGAGGGAGATGGTAACTCAGTGACTGGGGGAGATGGAAACTCAGGGACTGGGGGAGAGCGTAACTCAGGGACCGGGGGAGATGGTAACTCAGGGACTGGGGGAGATGGTAACTCAGGGACTGGGGGAGATGGTCGCTCAGGGACTGGGGGAGGTGGTCGCTCAGGGACTGGGGGAGATGGTAACTCAGGGACTGGGGGAGATGGTTGCTGAGGGACTGAGGGAGCTGGTTGCTCCGGGACTGGGGGAGATGGTAACTCAGTGACTTGCGGAGATGGTAACTCAGGGACTTGGGGAGATGGTAACTCAGGGACTGGGGGAGATGGCAACTCAGGGACTGGGGGAGATAGTAACTCAGGGACTGGGGGAGATGGTCGCTCAGGGACTGGGTGAGATGGTAACTCAGGGACTGGGTGAGATGGTAACTCAGGGACTGGGGGAAATGGTCACTCAGGCACTGGGGGAGATGGTAGCTCAGGGACTGGGGGAGATGGTAACTCAGGGACAGGGAGAGATGGTAACTCAGGGACTGCGGGTGATGGTAACTCAGACTGGGGGAGATCATTACTCAGGACTAGGGGAGATGGTCGCTCAGGGACTCGGGAAGATGGTAACTCAGGGACTGGGGGAGATGGTAACTCAGGGACTGGGGGAGATGGTAACTCAGGGACTGGGGGAGATGGTAACTCAGGGACTGGGGGAGATGGTAACTCAGGGACTGGGGGAGATGGTAACTCAGGGAGTGGGGGAGATGGTAGCTCAGGGACTGGGGGGGATGGTAACTGAGAGACTGAGGGAGATGGTCAATCAGGGACTGGGGGAGATGGTAACTCAGGGATTGGGGAAGCTGGTAACTCAGGGATTGGGGGAGATGGTAACTCAGGGAGTGGGGGAGATGGTAACTCAGGGACTGGGGGAGATGGTAACTCATAGACTGGGGGAGATGGTAACTCAGGGACTGGGGGAAATGGTCGATCAGGGACTGGGGGAGATGGTAACTCAGGAACAGGGGGAGATGGTAACTCAGTGACTGGGGGAGATGGTAACTCAGGGACTGGGGGAGATTGTAACTCAGGGACTGGGGGAGATGGTAACTCAGAGACTGGGGGAGATGGTCGCTCTAGGACTGGGGGAGATGGTAACCCAGAGACTGGGGGAGATGGTTACTCAGGGACTGGGGGAGATGGTAACTCAGGGACTGGGGGAGATGGTCGCTCAGAGATTGAGGGAGATGGTCGCTCAGGGACTGGGGAAGATGGTAACTCAGGGAGTTGGGGAGATGGTAACTCAGACACTGAGGGAGATGGTCGCTCAGGGACTGGGGGAGATGATAACTCAGAGACTGGGGGAGATGGTAACTCAGGGACTGGGGGAGATGGTAACTCAGGGACTGGGGAGATGGTAACTCAGGGACTGGGGGAGATGGTAACTCAGAGACTGAGGGAGATGGTCGCTCAGGGACTGGGGGAGATGGTAACTCAGAGACTGGGGGAGATGGTTACTCAGGGATTGGGGGAGATGGTAGCTCAGGTGCTGGGGGAGATGGTCGCTCAGGGACTGGGGAAGATGGTAACTCAGGGACTGGGGGAGGTGGTAATTCAGGGACTGGGGGAGATGGTAACTCAGGGACTGGGGGAGATGGTAACTCAGAGACTGAGGGAGATGGTCGCTCAGGGACTGGGGGAGATGGTAACTCAGAGTCTGGGGGAGATGGTAACTCAGGGATTGAGGGAGATGGTAACTCAGGGACTGGGGGAGATGGTAACTCAGGGACTGGGGGAGATGGTAACTCAGGGAATTGGGGAGATGGTAACTCAGGGACTGGCAGAGATGGTAACTCAGAGACTGAGGGAGATGGTCGCTCAGGGACTGGGGGAGATGGTAACTCAGTGACTGGGGGAGATGGTAACTCAGGGACTGGGGGAGATGGTAACTCAGGGACTGGGGGAGATGGTAACCCAGGAACTGGGGGAGATGGTAACTCAGGGTCTGGGGGAGATGGTAACTCAGGGACTGGGGGAGATGGTAACTCTGGTACTGGGGGAGATGGTAACTCAGGGACTGGAGGAGCTGGTAACTCAGGGTCTGGGGGAGATGGTAACTCAGGGACTGGGGCAGATGGTAACTCAGGGACTGGGGGAGATGGTAACTGGGAGACTGAGGGAGATGGTCGCTCAGGGACTGGGGAAGATGGTAACTCAGGGACTGGGGGAGATTGTAACTCAGGGACTGGGGGAGATGGTAAATCAGGGATTGGGGGAGATGGTAACTCAGAGACTGGGGGAGATGGTAACTCAGGCCTAGGGGAGATGGTAGCTCAGGGACTGGGGGAGATGGTCGCTCAGAGACTGGGTGAGATGGTAACTCAGGGACTGGGTGAGATGGTAACTCAGGACTGGGTGAGATGGTCGCTCAGGGAATGCCGTAGAGGGTAACTCAGTGACTGGGGGAGATGGTCGCTCAGGGACTCGGGGAGATGGTCGCTCAGGGACTGGGGGAGATGGCAACTCAGGGACTGGGGGGTATGGTCGCTCAGAGACTGGGTGAGATGGTAACTCAGGGACTGGGGGAGATTTTAACTCAGGACTAGGGGAGATGGTCGCTCAGGGACTGGGGAAGATGGTAACTCAGGGACTGAGTGAGATGGTAACTCAGGGACTGGGGGAGATGGTAACTCAGGGACTGGGGGAGATGGTAACTCAGAGAATGGGGGAGGTGGTCGCTCAGGGACTGGGGGAGATGGTAACTCAGTGACTGGGGGAGATGGTAACTCAGGGACTGGGGGAGATGGTCGCTCAGAGACTGGGGGAGATGGTCGCTCAGGGAATGGGGGAGATGGTAACTCAGGGACTGGGGGAGATGTTCACTCAGGGAATGGGGGAGATGGTAACTCAGGGACTGGGGGAGATGGGAACTCAGGGACTGGGTGAGATGGTAACTCGGACTGGGGGAGATGGTCGCTCAGAGACTGGAGGAAATTGTAACTCAGGGACTGGGGGAGATGGTAACTCAGGGACTGGGGGAGATGGTCCCTGAGGGACTGGGGGAGATGGTAACTCACGGTCTGGGGGAGATAGTAACTCAGGTTCTGGGGGAGATGGTAACTCAGAGACTGGGGGAGATGGTAACTCACGGACTGAGGGAGATGGTAACTCAGTGACTGGGGGAGATGGAAACTCAGGGACTGGGGGAGATGGTCGATCAGGGACTGGGGGAGATGGTAACTCAGGGACAGGGGGAGATGGTAACTCAGTGACTGGGGGAGATGGTAACTCAGGGGCTGTGGGAGATTGTAACTCAGGGACTGGGGGAGATGGTAACTCAGAGACTGGGGGAGATGGTCGCTCTAGGACTGGGGGAGATGGTAACCCAGAGACTGGGGGAGATGGTTACTCAGGGACTGGGGGAGATGGTAACTCAGGGACTGGGGGAGATGGTCGCTCAGAGATTGAGGGAGATGGTCGCTCAGGGACTGGGGAAGATGGTAACTCAGGGAGTTGGGGAGATGGTAACTCAGGGACTGGGGGAGATGGTAACTCAGGGACTGGGGGAGATGGTAACTCAGACACTGAGGGAGATGGTCGCTCAGGGACTGGGGGAGATGGTAACTCAGAGACTGGGGGAGATGGTAACTCAGGGACTGGGGGAGATGGTAACTCAGGGACTGGGGGAGATGGTAACTCAGGGACTGGGGGAGATAGTAACTCAGGGACTGGGGGAGATGGTAACTCAGAGACTGAGGGAGATGGTCGCTCAGGGACTGAGGGAGATGGTAACTCAGAGACTGGGGGAAATGGTTACTCAGGGATTGGGGGAGATGGTAGCTCAGGTGCTGGGGGAGATGGTCGCTCAGGGACTGGGGAAATGGTAACTCAGGGACTGGGGGCGGTGGTAATTCAGGGACTGGGGGAGATGGTAACTCAGGGACTGGGGGAGATGGTAACTCAGAGACTGAGGGAGATGGTCGCTCAGGGACTGGGGGAGATGGTAACTCAGAGTCTGGGGGAGATGTTAACTCAGGGATTGAGGGAGATGGTAACTCAGGGACTGGGGGAGATGGTAACTCAGGGACTGGGGGAGATGGTAACTCAGGGACTTGGGGAGATGGTAACTCAGAGACTGGCAGAGATGGTAACTCAGAGACTGAGGGAGATGGTCGCTCAGGGACTGGGGGAGATGGTAACTCAGTGACTGGGGGAGATGGTAACTCAGGGATTGGGGGAGATGGTAACTCAGGGACTGGGGGAGATGGTAACCCAGGAACTGGGGGAGATGGTAACTCAGGGTCTGGGGGAGATGGTAACTCAGGGACTGGGTGAGATGGTAACTCTGGTACTGGGGGAGATGGTAACTCAGGGACTGGAGGAGCTGGTAACTCAGGGTCTGGGGGAGATGGTAACTCAGGGACTGGGGCAGATGGTAACTCAGGGACTGGGGGAGATGGTAACTGGGAGACTGAGGGAGATGGTCGCTCAGGGACTGGGGAAGATGGTAACTCAGGGACTGGGGGAGATTGTAACTCAGGGACTGGGGGAGATGGTAAATCAGGGATTGGGGGAGATGGTAACTCAGAGACTGGGGGAGATGGTAACTCAGGCCTAGGGGAGATGGTAGCTCAGGGACTGGGGGAGATGGTCGCTCAGAGACTGGGTGAGATGGTAACTCAGGGACTGGGTGAGATGGTAACTCAGGACTGGGGGAGATGGTCGCTCAGGGAATGCCGTAGAGGGTAACTCAGTGACTGGGGGAGATGGTCGCTCAGGGACTCGGGGAGATGGTCGCTCAGGGACTGGGGGAGATGGCAACTCAGGGACTGGGGGGTATGGTCGCTCAGAGACTGGGTGAGATGGTAACTCAGGGACTTGGGGAGATGGTAACTCAGGGAGTGGGGGAGATGGTAACTCAGGGACTGGGGGAGATGTTAACTCAGGACTAGGGGAGATGGTCGCTCAGGGACTGGGGAAGATGGTAACTCAGGGACTGAGGGAGATGGTAACTCAGGGACTGGGGGAGATGGTAACTCAGGGACTGGGGGAGATGGTAACTCAGAGAATGGGGGAGGTGGTCGCTCAGGGACTGGGGGAGATGGTAACTCAGGGACTGGGGGAGATGGTAACTCAGGGACTGGGGGAGATGGTCGCTCAGAGACTGGGGGAGATGGTCGCTCAGGGAATGGGGGAGATGGTAACTCAGGGACTGGGGGAGATGTTCACTCAGGGAATGGGGGAGATGGTAACTCAGGGACTGGGGGAGATGGGAAATCAGGGACTGGGTGAGATGGTAACTCGGACTGGGGGAGATGGTCGCTCAGAGACTGGAGGAAATTGTAACTCAGGGACTGGGGGAGATGGTAACTCAGGGACTGGGGGAGATGGTCGCTGAGGGACTGGGGGAGATGGTAACTCAGGGTCTGGGGGAGATATTAACTCAGGTTCTGGGGGAGATGGTAAATCAGAGACTGGGGGAGATGGTAACTCACGGACTGAGGGAGATGGTAACTCAGTGACTGGGGGAGATGGAAACTCAGGGACTGGGGGAGAGCGTAACTCAGTGACCGGGGGAGATGGTAACTCAGGGACTGGGGGAGATGGTAACTCAGGGACTGGGGGAGATGGTCGCTCAGGGACTGGGGGAGGTGGTCGCTCAGGGACTGGGGGAGATGGTAACTCAGGGACTGGGGGAGATGGTTGCTGAGGGACTAAGGGAGCTGGTTGCTCCGGGACTGGGGGAGATGGTAACTCAGTGACTTGGGGAGATGGTAACTCAGGGACTTGGGGAGATGGTAACTCAGGGACTGGGGGAGATGGGAACTCAGGGACTGGGGGAGATAGTAACTCAGGGACTGGGGGAGATGGTCGCTCAGGGGCTGTGTTAGATGGTAACTCAGGGACTGGGTGAGATGGTAACTCAGGGACTGGGTGAGATGGTAACTCAGGGACTGGGGGAAATGGTCACTCAGGCACTGGGGGAGATGTTAGCTCAGGGACTGGGGGAGATGGTAACTCAGGGACAGGGAGAGATGGTAACTCAGGGACTGCGGGAGATGGTAACTCAGAGACTGGGGGAGATCATAACTCAGGACTAGGGGAGATGGTCGCTCAGGGACTCGGGAAGATGGTATCTCAGGGACTGGGGGAGATGGTAACTCAGGGACTGGGGGAGATGGTAACTCAGGGACTGGGGGAGATGGTAACTCAGGGACTGGGGGAGATGGTAACTCAGGGACAGGGGGAGATGGTAACTCAGGGAGTGGGGGAGATGGTAGCTCAGGGACTGGGGGAGATGGTAACTGAGAGACTGAGGGAGATGGTCAATCAGGGACTGGGGGAGATGGTAACTCAGGGATTGGGGAAGATGGTAACTCAGGGATTGGGGGAGATGGTAACTCAGGGAGTGGGGGAGATGGTAACTCAGGGACTGGGGGAGATGGTAACTCATAGACTGGGGGAGATGGTAACTCAGGGACTGGGGGAAATGATCGATCAGGGACTGGGGGAGATGGTAACTCAGGGACAGGGGGCGATGGTAACTCAGTGACTGGGGGAGATGGTAACTCAGGGACAGGGGGGGATTGTAACTCAGGGACTGGGGGAGATGGTAACTCAGAGATTGGGGGAGATGGTCGCTCTAGGACTGGGGGAGATGGTAACTCAGAGACTGGGGGAGATGGTCGCTCAGAGACTGGGTGAGATGGTAACTCAGGGACTGGGTGAGATGGTAACTCAGGACTGGGGGAGATGGTCGCTCAGGGAATGCCGTAGAGGGTAACTCAGTGACTGGGGGAGATGGTCGCTCAGGGACTCAGGGAGATGGTCGCTCAGGGACTGGGGGAGATGGCAACTCAGGGACTGGGGGGTATGGTCGCTCAGAGACTGGGGGAGATGGTAACTCAGGGACTTGGGGAGATGGTAACTCAGGGAGTGGGTGAGATGGTAACTCAGGGACTGGGGGAGATGTTAACTCAGGGACTGGGGGAGATGGTAACTCAGGGACTGGGGGAGATGGTAACTCAGGACTAGGGGAGATGGTCGCTCAGGGAATGCCGTAGAGGGTAACTCAGTGACTGGGGGAGATGGTCGCTCAGGGACTCGGGGAGATGGTCGCTCAGGGACTGGGGGAGATGGCAACTCAGGGACTGGGGGGTATGGTCGCTCAGAGACTGTGGGAGATGGTAACTCAGGGACTTGGGGAGATGGTAACTCAGGGAGTGGGTGAGATGGTAACTCAGGGACTGGGGGAGATGTTAACTCAGGGACTGGGGGAGATGGTAACTCAGGGACTGGGGGAGATGGTAACTCAGGACTAGGGGAGATGGTCGCTCAGGGACTGGGGAAGATGGTAACTCAGGGACTGAGGGAGATGGTAACTCAGGGACTGGGGGAGATGGTAACTCAGGGACTGGGGGAGATGGTAACTCAGGGACTGGGGGAGATGGTCGCTCAGAGACTGGGGGAGATGGTCGCTCAGGGAATGGGGGAGATGGTAACTCAGGGACTGGGGGAGATGTTCACTCAGGGACTGGGTGAGATGGTAACTCGAACTGGGGGAGATGGTCGCTCAGAGACTGGAGGAAATGGTAACTCAGGGACTGGGGGAGATGGTAACTCAGGGACTGGGGGAGATGGTCGCTGAAGAACTGGGGGAGATGGTAACTCAGGTTCTGGGGGAGATAGTAACTCAGGTTCTGGGGGAGATGGTAACTCAGAGACTGGGGGAGATGGTAACTCACGGACTGAGGGAGATGGTAACTCAGTGACTGGGGGAGATGTAAACTCAGGGACTGGGGGAGAGCGTAACTCAGGGACCGGGGGAGATGGTAACTCAGGGACTGGGCGAGATGGTAACTCAGGGACTGGGGGAGATGGTCGCTCAGGGACTGGGGAAGGTGGTCGCTCAGGGACTGGGGGAGATGGTAACTCAGGGACTGGGGGAGATGGTTGCTGAGGGACAGAGGGAGCTGGTTGCTCCGGGACTGGGGGAGATGGTAACTCAGTGACTTGGGGAGATGGTAACTCAGGGACTTGGGGAGATGGTAACTCAGGGACTGGGGGAGATGGCAACTCAGGGACTGGGGGAGATAGTAACTCAGGGACTGGGGGAGATGGTCGCTCAGGGGCTGTGTTAGATGGTAACTCAGGGACTGGGTGAGATGGTAACTCAGGGACTGGGTGAGATGGTAACTCAGGGACTGGGGGAAATGGTCACTCAGGCACTGGGGGAGATGGTAGCTCAAGGACTGGGGGAGATGGTAACTCAGGGACAGGGAGAGATGGTAACTCAGGGACTGCGGGAGATGGTAACTCAGAGACTGGGGGAGATCATAACTCAGGACTAGGGGAGATGGTCGCTCAGGGACTCGGGAAGATGGTAACTCAGGGACTGGGGGAGATGGTAACTCAGGGACTGGGGGAGATGGTAACTCAGGGACTGGGGGAGATGGTAACTCAGGGACTGGGGGAGATGGTAACTCAGGGACTGGGGGAGATGGTAACTCAGGGAGTGGGGGAGATGGTAGCTCAGGGACTGGGGGAGATGGTAACTGAGAGACTGAGGGAGATGGTCAATCAGGGACTGGGGGAGATGGTAACTCAGGGATTGGGGAAGATGGTAACTCAGGGATTGGGGGAGATGGTAACTCAGGGAGTGGGGGAGATGGTAACTCAGGGACTGGGGGAGATGGTAACTCATAGACTGGGGGAGATGGTAACTCAGGGACTGGGGGAAATGGTCGATCAGGGACTGGGGGAGATGGTAACTCAGGGACAGGGGGAGATGGTAACTCAGTGACTGGGGGAGATGGTAACTCAGGGACTGGGGGAGATTGTAACTCAGGGACTGGGGGAGATGGTAACTCAGAGACTGGGGGAGATGGTCGCTCTAGGACTGGGGGAGATGGTAACTCAGAGACTGGGGGAGATGGTAACTCAGAGACTGGGGGAGATGGTAACTCAGGCCTAGGGGAGATGGTAGCTCAGGGACTGGGGGAGATGGTCGCTCAGAGACTGGGTGAGATGGTAACTCAGGGACTGGGTGAGATGGTAACTCAGGACTGGGGGAGATGGTCGCTCAGGGAATGCCGTAGAGGGTAACTCAGTGACTGGGGGAGATGGTCGCTCAGGGACTCGGGGAGATGGTCGCTCAGGGATTGGGGGAGATTGCAACTCAGGGACTGGGGGGTATGGTCGCTCAGAGACTGGGGGAGATGGTAACTCAGGGACTTGGGGAGATGGTAACTCAGGGAGTGGGTGAGATGGTAACTCAGGGACTGGGGGAGATGTTAACTCAGGGACTGGGGCAGATGGTAACTCAGGGACTGGGGGAGATGATAACTCAGGACTCGGGGAGATGGTCGCTCAGGGAATGCCGTAGAGGGTAACTCAGTGACTGGGGGAGATGGTCGCTCAGGGACTCGGGGAGATGGTCGCTCAGGGACTGGGGGTGATGGCAACTCAGGGACTGGGGGGTATGGTCGCTCAGAGACTGGGGGAGATGGTAACTCAGGGACTTGGGGAGATGGTAACTCAGGGAGTGGGTGAGATGGTAACTCAGGGACTGGGGGAGATGTTAACTCAGGGACTGGGGGAGATGGTAACTCAGGGACTGGGGGAGATGGTAACTCAGGACTAGGGGAGATGGTCGCTCAGGGACTGGGGAAGATGGTAACTCAGGGACTGAGGGAGATGGTAACTCAGGGACTGGGGGAGATGGTAACTCAGGGACTGGGGGAGATGGTAACTCAGAGAATGGGGGAGGTGGTCGCTCAGGGACTGGGGGAGATGGTAACTCAGGGACTGGGGGAGATGGTAACTCAGGGACTGGGGGAGATGGTCGCTCAGAGACTGGGGGAGATGGTCGCTCAGGGAATGGGGGAGATGGTAACTCAGGGACTGGGGGAGATGTTCACTCAGGGAATGGGGGAGATGGTAACTCAGGGACTGGGGGAGATGGGAACTCAGGGACTGGGTGAGATGGTAACTCGGACTGGGGGAGATGGTCGCTCAGAGACTGGAGGAAATGGTAACTCAGGGACTGGGGGAATATGGTAACTCAGGGACTGGGGGAGATGGTCGCTGAGGGACTGGGGGAGATGGTAACTCAGGGTCTGGGGGAGATAGTAACTCAGGTTCTGGGGGAGATGGTAACTCAGAGACTGGGGGAGATGGTAACTCACGGACTGAGGGAGATGGTAACTCAGTGACTGGGGGAGATGGAAACTCAGGGACTGGGGGAGAGCGTAACTCAGGGACCGGGGGAGATGGTAACTCAGGGACTGGGGGAGATGGTAACTCAGGGACTGGGGGAGATGGTCGCTCAGGGACTGGGGGAGGTGGTCGCTCAGGGACTGGGGGAGATGGTAACTCAGGGACTGGGGGAGATGGTTGCTGAGGGACTGAAGGAGCTGGTTGCTCCGGGACTGGGGGAGATGGTAACTCAGTGACTTGGGGAGATGGTAACTCAGGGACTTGGGGAGATGGTAACTCAGGGACTGGGGGAGATGGCAACTCAGGGACTGGGGGAGATAGTAACTCAGGGACTGGGGGAGATGGTCGCTCAGGGGCTGTGTTAGATGGTAACTCAGGGACTGGGTGAGATGGTAACTCAGGGACTGGGTGAGATGGTAACTCAGGGACTGGGGGAAATGGTCACTCAGGCACTGGGGGAGATGGTAGCTCAGGGACTGGGGGAGATGGTAACTCAGGGACAGGGAGAGATGGTAACTCAGGGACAGGGAGAGATGGTAACTCAGGGACTGCGGGAGATGGTAACTCAGAGACTGGGGGAGATCGTAACTCAGGACTGGGGGAGATGGTCGCTCAGGGGCTGTGTTAGATGGTAACTCAGGGACTGGGTGAGATGGTAACTCAGGGACTGCTGGAGATGGTAACTCAGGGACTGGGGGAAATGGTCACTCAGGCACTGGGGGAGATGGTAGCTCAGGGATTCGGGAAGATGTTAACTCAGGGACTGGGGGAGATGGTAACTCAGGGACTGGGG
This sequence comes from Somniosus microcephalus, assembly GCF_052327205.1. NCBI lineage: Eukaryota > Metazoa > Chordata > Chondrichthyes > Squaliformes > Somniosidae > Somniosus > Somniosus microcephalus. The sequence goes on along the minus strand of NW_028225180.1, from coordinate 86,804,408 downwards.
GAGATGGTAACTCAGGGACTGGGGGAGATGGTAACTCAGGGACTGGGGGCGATGGTAACTCAGGGACTGGGGGAGATGGTAACTCTGGGAGTGGGGGAGATGGTAGCTCAGGGACTGGGGGAGATGGTAACTGAGAGACTGAGGGAGATGGTCAATCAGGGACTGGGGGAGATGGTAACTCAGGGATTGGGGAAGGTGGTAACTCAGGGATTGGGGGAGATGGTAACTCAGGGAGTGGGGAAGATGGTAACTCAGGGACTGGGGGAGATGGTAACTCATAGACTGGGGGAGATGGTAACTCAGGGACTGGGGGAAATGGTCGATCAGGGACTGGGGGTGATGGTAACTCAGGGACAGGGGGAGATGGTAACTCAGTGACTGGGGGAGATGGTAACTCAGGGACTGGGGGAGATTGTAACTCAGGGACTGGGGGAGATGGTAACTCAGAGACTGGGGGAGATGGTCGCTCTAGGACTGGGGAGATGGTAACTCAGAGACTGGGGGAGATGGTTACTCAGGGACTGGGGGAGATGGTAACTCAGGGACTGGGGGAGATGGTCGCTCAGAGATTGAGGGAGATGGTCGCTCAGGGACTGGGGAAGATGGTAACTCAGGGAGTGGGGGAGATGGTAACTCAGGGACTGGGGGAGATGGTAACTCAGGGACTGGGGGAGATGGTAACTCAGACACTGAGGGAGATGGTCGCTCAGGGACTGGGGGAGAAGGTAACTCAGAGACTGGGGGAGATGGTAACTCAGGGACTGGGGGAGATGGTAACTCAGGGACTGGGGGAGATGGTAACTCAGGGACTGGGGTAGATGGTAACTCAGGGGCTGGGGGAGATGGTAACTCAGGGACTGGCAGAGATGGTAACTGAGAGACTGAGGGAGATGGTCACTCAGGGACTGGGGGAGATCGTAACTCAGGGACTGGGGGAGATGGTAACTCAGGGACTGGGGGAGATGGTAACTCAGGGACTGGGGGAGCTGGTAACCCAGGAACTGGGGTAGATGGTAACTCAGGGACTGGGGGAGATGGTAGCTCATGGACTGGGGGAGATGGTAACTCAAGGACTGGGGGAGATGGTAACTCAGGTACTGGGGGAGATGGTAACTCAGGGACTGGAGGAGCTGGTAACTCAGGGACTGGGGGAGACGGTAACTCAGGGACTGGGGGAGATGGTAACTCAGGGACTGGGGCAGATGGTAACTCAGGGACTGGGGGAGATGGTAACTGGGTGACTGAGGGAGATGGTAACTCAGGGACTGGGGGAGATGGTAACTCAGGGACTGGGGGAGATGATAAATCAGGGACTGGGGGAGATGGTAACTCAGGGACTGGGGGAGATGATAAATCAGGCACTGGGGGAAATGGTCACTCAGGCACTGGGGGAGATGGTAGCTCAGGGACTGGGGGAGATGGTAACTCAGAGACAGGGAGAGATGGTAACTCAGGGACTGCGGGTGATGGTAACTCAGACTGGGGGAGATCATAACTCAGGACTAGGGGAGATGGTCGCTCAGGGACTCGGGAAGATGGTAACTCAGGGACTGGGGGAGATGGTAACTCAGGGACTGGGGGAGATGGTAACTCAGGGACTGGGGGAGATGGTAACTCAGGGACTGGGGGAGATGGTAACTCAGGGACTGGGGGAGATGGTAACTCAGGGAGTGGGGGAGATGGTAGCTCAGGGACTGGGGGAGATGGTAACTGAGAGACTGAGGGAGATGGTCAATCAGGGACTGGGGGAGATGGTAACTCAGGGATTGGGGAAGATGGTAACTCAGGGATTGGGGGAGATGGTAACTCAGGGAGTGGGGGAGATGGTAACTCAGGGACTGGGGGAGATGGTAACTCATAGACTGGGGGAGATGGTAACTCAGGGACTGGGGGAAATGGTCGATCAGGGACTGGGGGAGATGGTAACTCAGGGACAGGGGGAGATGGTAACTCAGTGACTGGGGGAGATGGTAACTCAGGGACTGGGGGAGATTGTAACTCAGGGACTGGGGGAGATGGTAACTCAGAGACTGGGGGAGATGGTCGCTCTAGGACTGGGGGAGATGGTAACCCAGAGACTGGGGGAGATGGTTACTCAGGGACTGGGGGAGATGGTAACTCAGGGACTGGGGGAGATGGTCGCTCAGAGATTGAGGGAGATGGTCGCTCAGGGACTGGGGAAGATGGTAACTTAGGGAGTTGGGGAGATGGTAACTCAGGGACTGGGGGAGATGGTAACTCAGGGACTGGGGGAGATGGTAACTCAGACACTGAGGGAGATGGTCGCTCAGGGACTGGGGGAGATGGTAACTCAGAGACTGGGGGAGATGGTAAATCAGGGACTGGGGGAGATGGTAACTCAGGGACTGGGGGAGATGGTAACTCAGGGACTGGGGGAGATAGTAACTCAGGGACTGGGGGAGATGGTAACTCAGAGACTGAGGGAGATGGTCGCTCAGGGACTGGGGGAGATGGTAACTCAGAGACTGGGGGAGATGGTTACTCAGGGATTGGGGGAGATGGTAGCTCAGGTGCTGGGGGAGATGGTCGCTCAGGGACTGGGGAAGATGGTAACTCAGGGACTGGGGGAGGTGGTAATTCAGGGACTGGGGGAGATGGTAACTCAGGGACTGGGGGAGATGGTAACTCAGAGACTGAGGGAGATGGTCGCTCAGGGACTGGGGGAGATGGTAACTCAGAGTCTGGGGGAGATGGTAACTCAGGGATTGAGGGAGATGGTAACTCAGGGACTGGGGGAGATGGTAACTCAGGGACTGGGGGAGATGGTAACTCAGGGACTTGGGGAGTTGGTAACTCAGGGACTGGCAGAGATGGTAACTCAGAGACTGAGGGAGATGGTCGCTCAGGGACTGGGGGAGATGGTAACCCAGTGACTGGGGGAGATGGTAACTCAGGGACTTGGGGAGATGGTAACTCAGGGACTGGGGGAGATGGTAACCCAGGAACTGGGGGAGATGGTAACTCAGGGTCTCGGGGAGATGGTAACTCAGGGACTGGGGGAGATGGTAACTCTGGTACTGGGGAGATGGTAACTCAGGGACTGGAGGAGCTGGTAACTCAGGGTCTGGGGGAGATGGTAACTCAGGGACTGGGGCAGATGGTAACTCAGGGACTGGGGGAGATGGTAACTGGGAGACTGAGGGAGATGGTCGCTCAGGGACTGGGGAAGATTGTAACTCAGGGACTGGGGGAGATTGTAACTCAGGGACTGGGGGAGATGGTAAATCAGGGATTGGGGGAGATGGTAACTCAGAGACTGGGGGAGATGGTAACTCAGGCCTAGGGGAGATGGTAGCTCAGGGACTGGGGGAGATGGTCGCTCAGAGACTGGGTGAGATGGTAACTCAGGGACTGGGTGAGATGGTAACTCAGGACTGGGGGAGATGGCCGCTCAGTGAATGCCGTTGAGGGTAACTCAGTGACTGGGGGAGATGGTCGCTCAGGGACTCGGGGAGATGGTCGCTCAGGGACTGGGGGAGATGGCAACTCAGGGACTGGGGGGTATGGTCGCTCAGAGACTGGGGGAGATGGGAACTCAGGGACTTGGGGAGATGGTAACTCAGGGAGTGGGTGAGATGGTAACTCAGGGACTGGGGGAGATGTTAACTCAGGACTAGGGGAGATGGTCGCTCAGGGACTGGGGAAGATGGTAACTCAGGGACTGATGGAGATGTTAACTCAGGGACTGGGGGAGATGGTAACTCAGGGACTGGGGGAGATGGTAACTCAGAGAATGGGGGAGGTGGTCACTCAGGGACTGGGGGAGATGGTAACTCAGGGACTGGGGGAGATGGTAACTCAGGGACTGGGGGAGATGGTCGCTCAGAGACTGAGGGAGATGGTCGCTCAGGGAATGGGGGAGATGGTAACTCAGGGACTGGGGGAGATGTTCACTCAGGGAATGGGGGAGATGGTAACTCAGGGACTGGGGGAGATGGGAACTCAGGGACTGGGTTAGATGGTAACTCGGACTGGGGGAGATGGTCGCTCAGAGACTGGAGGAAATTGTAACTCAGGGACTGGGGGAGATGGTAACTCAGGGACTGGGGGAGATGGTCGCTGAGGGACTGGGGGAGATGGTAACTCAGGGTCTGGGGGAGATAGTAACTCAGGTTCTGGGGGAGATGGTAACTCAGAGACTGTGGGAGATTGTAACCCACGGACTGAGGGAGATGGTAACTCAGTGACTGGGGGAGATGGAAACTCAGGGACTGGGGGAGATGGTAACTCAGGGACTGGGGGAGATGGTAACCCAGGAACTGGGGGAGATGGTAACTCAGGGTCTGGGGGAGCTGGTAACTCAGGGACTGGGGGAGATGGTAACTCTGGTACTGGGGGAGATGGTAACTCAGGGACTGGAGGAGCTGGTAACTCAGGGTCTGGGGGAGAAGGTAACTCAGGGACTGGGGCAGATGGTAACTCAGGGACTGGGGGAGATGGTAACTGGGAGACTGAGGGAGATGGTCGCTCAGGGACTGGGGAAGATGGTAACTCAGGGACTGGGGGAGATTGTAACTCAGGGACTGGGGGAGATGGTAACTCAGGGACTGGGTGAGATGGTAACTCAGGACTGGGGGAGATGGTCGCTCAGGGAATGCCGTAGAGGGTAACTCAGTGACTGGGGGAGATGGTCGCTCAGGGACTCGGGGAGATGGTCGCTCAGGGACTGGGGGAGATGGCAACTCAGGGACTGGGGGGTATGGTCGCTCAGAGACTGGGGGAGATGGTAACTCAGGGACTTGGGGAGATGGTAACTCAGGGAGTGGGTGAGATGGTAACTCAGGGACTGGGGGAGATGTTAACTCAGGACTCGGGGAGGTGGTCGCTCAGGGACTTGGGAAGATGTTAAGTCAGGGACTGAGGGAGATGGTAACTCAGGGACTGGGGGAGATGGTAACTCAGGGACTGGGGGAGATGGTAACTCAGAGAATGGGGGAGGTGGTCGCTCAGGGACTGGGGGCGATGGTAACTCAGGGACTGGGGGAGATGGTAACTCAGGGACTGGGGGAGATGGTCGCTCAGAGACTGGGGGAGATGGTCGCTCAGGGAATGGGGGAGATGGTAACTCAGGGACTGGGGGAGATGTTCACTCAGGGAATGGGGGAGATGGTAACTCAGGGACTGGGGGAGATGGGAACTCAGGGACTGGGTGAGATGGTAACTCGGACTGGGGGAGATGGTCGCTCAGAGACTGGAGGAAATTGTAACTCAGGGACTGGGGGAGATGGTAACTCAGGGACTGGGGGAGATGGTCGCTGAGGGACTGGGGGAGATGGTAACTCAGGGTCTGGGGGAGATAGTAACTCAGGTTCTGGGGGGGATGGTAACTCAGAGACTGGGGGAGATGGTAACTCACGGACTGAGGGAGATGGTAACTCTGTGACTGGGGGAGATGGAAACTCAGGGACTGGGGGAGAGCGTAACTCAGTGACCGGGGGAGATGGTAACTCAGGGACTGGGGGAGATGGTAACTCAGGGACTGGGGGAGATGGTCGCTCAGGGACTGGGGGAGGTGGTCGCTCAGGGACTGGGGGAGATGGTAACTCAGGGACTGGGGGAGATGGTTGCTGAGGGACTGAGGGAGCTGGTTGCTCCGGGACTGGGGGAGATGGTAACTCAGTGACTTGGGGAGATGGTAACTCAGGGATTGGGGAGATGGTAACTCAGGGACTGGGGGAGATGGCAACTCAGGGACTGGGGGAGATAGTAACTCAGGGACTGGGGGAGATGGTCGCTCAGGGGCTGTGTTAGATGGTAACTCAGGGACTGGGGGAGATGGTAGCTCAGGGACTGGGGGAGATGGTAACTCAGGGACAGGGAGAGATGGTAACTCAGGGACTGCGGGAGATGGTAACTCAGAGACTGGGGGAGATCATAACTCAGGACTCGGGGAGATGGTCGCTCAGGGACTCGGGAAGATGGTAACTCAGGGACTGGGGGAGATGGTAACTCAGGGACTGGGGGAGATGGTAACTCAGGGACTGGGGGAGATGGTAACTCATGGACTGGGGGAGATGGTAACTCAGGGACTGGGGGAGATGGCAACTCAGGGAGTGGGGGAGATGGTAGCTCAGGGACTGGGGGAGATGGTAACTGAGAGACTGAGGGAGATGGTCAATCAGGGACTGGGGGAGATGGTAACTCAGGGATTGGGGAAGATGGTAACTCAGGGATTGGGGGAGATGGTAACTCAGGGAGTGGGGGAGATGGTAACTCAGGGACTGGGGGAGATGGTAACTCATAGACTGGGGGAGATGGTAACTCATGGACTGGGGGAAATGGTCGATCAGGGACTGGGGGAGATGGTAACTCAGGGACAGGGGGAGATGGTAACTCAGTGACTGGGGGAGATGGTAACTCAGGGGCTGGGGGAGATTGTAACTCAGGGACTGGGGGAGATGGTAACTCAGAGACTGGGGGAGATGGTCGCTCTAGGACTGGGGGAGATGGTAACCCAGAGACTGGGGGAGATGGTTACTCAGGGACTGGGGGAGATGGTAACTCAGGGACTGGGGGAGATGGTCGCTCAGAGATTGAGGGAGATGGTCGCTCAGGGACTGGGGAAGATGGTAACTCAGGGAGTTGGGGAGATGGTAACTCAGGGACTGCGGGAGATGGTAACTCAGGGACTGGGGGAGATGGTAACTCAGTCACTGAGGGAGATGGTCGCTCAGGGACTGGGGGAGATGGTTACTCAGAGACTGGGGGAGATGGTAACCCAGGGACTGGGGGGGATGGTAACTCAGGGACTGGGGGAGATGGTAACTCAGGGACTGGGGGAGATAGTAACTCAGGGACTGGGGGAGATGGTAACTCAGAGACTGAGGGAGATGGTCGCTCAGGGACTGGGGGAGATGGTAACTCAGAGACTGGGGGAGATGGTTACTCAGGGATTGGGGGAGATGGTAGCTCAGGTGCTGGGGGAGATGGTCGCTCAGGGACTGGGGAAGATGGTAACTCAGGGACTGGGGGAGGTGGTAATTCAGGGACTGGGGGAGATGGTAACTCAGGGACTGGGGGAGATGGTAACTCAGAGACTGAGGGAGATGGTCGCTCAGGGACTGGGGGAGATGGTAACTCAGAGTCTGGGGGAGATGGTAACTCAGGGATTGAGGGAGATGGTAACTCAGGGACTGGGGGAGATGGTAACTCAGGGACTGGGGGAGATGGTCGCTGAGGGACTGGGGGAGATGGTAACTCAGGGTCTGGGGGAGATAGTAACTCAGGTTCTGGGGGAGATGGTAACTCAGAGACTGGGGGAGATGGTAACTCACGGACTGAGGGAGATGGTAACTCTGTGACTGGGGGAGATGGAAACTCAGGGACTGGGGGAGAGCGTAACTCAGTGACCGGGGGAGATGGTAACTCAGGGACTGGGGGAGATGGTAACTCAGGGACTGGGGGAGATGGTCGCTCAGGGACTGGGGGAGGTGGTCGCTCAGGGACTGGGGGAGATGGTAACTCAGGGACTGGGGGAGATGGTTGCTGAGGGACTGAGGGAGCTGGTTGCTCCGGGACTGTGGGAGATGGTAACTCAGTGACTTGGGGAGCTGGTAACTCAGGGACTTGGGGAGATGGTAACTCAGGGACTGGGGGAGATGGCAACTCAGGGACTGGGGGAGATAGTAACTCAGGGACTGGGGGAGATGGTCGCTCAGGGACAGGGAGAGATGGTAACTCAGGGACTGCGGGAGATGGTAACTCAGAGACTGGGGGAGATCATAACTCAGGACTCGGGGAGATGGTCGCCCAGGGACTCGGGAAGATGGTAACTCAGGGACTGGGGGAGATGGTAACTCAGGGACTGGGGGAGATGGTAACTCAGGGACTGGGGGAGATGGTAACTCAGGGACTGGGGGAGATGGTAACTCAGGGACTGGGGGAGATGGTAACTCAGGGAGTGGGGGAGATGGTAGCTCAGGGACTGGGGGAGATGGTAACTGAGAGACTGAGGGAGATGGTCAATCAGGGACTGGGGGAGATGGTAACTCAGGGATTGGGGAAGATGGTAACTCAGGGATTGGGGGAGATGGTAACTCAGGGAGTGGGGGAGATGGTAACTCAGGGACTGGGGGAGATGGTAACTCATAGACTGGGGGAGATGGTAACTCAGGGACTGGGGGAAATGGTCGATCAGGGACTGGGGGAGATGGTAACTCAGGGACAGGGGGAGATGGTAACTCAGTGACTGGGGGAGATGGTAACTCAGGGGCTGGGGGAGATTGTAACTCAGGGACTGGGGGAGATGGTAACTCAGAGACTGGGGGAGATGGTCGCTCTAGGACTGGGGGAGATGGTAACCCAGAGACTGGGGGAGATGGTTACTCAGGGACTGGGGGAGATGGTAACTCAGGGACTGGGGGAGATGGTCGCTCAGAGATTGAGGGAGATGGTCGCTCAGGGACTGGGGAAGATGGTAACTCAGGGAGTTGGGGAGATGGTAACTCAGGGACTGCGGGAGATGGTAACTCAGGGACTGGGGGAGATGGTAACTCAGTCACTGAGGGAGATGGTAACCCAGGGACTGGGGGAGATGGTAACTCAGGGACTGGGGGAGATGGTAACTCAGGGACTGGGGGAGATAGTAACTCAGGGACTGGGGGAGATGGTAACTCAGAGACTGAGGGAGATGGTCGCTCAGGGACTGGGGGAGATGGTAACTCAGAGACTGGGGGAGATGGTTACTCAGGGATTGGGGGAGATGGTAGCTCAGGTGCTGGGGGAGATGGTCGCTCAGGGACTGGGGAAGATGGTAACTCAGGGACTGGGGGAGGTGGTAATTCAGGGACTGGGGGAGATGGTAACTCAGGGACTGGGGGAGATGGTAACTCAGAGACTGAGGGAGATGGTCGCTCAGGGACTGGGGGAGATGGTAACTCAGAGTCTGGGGGAGATGGTAACTCAGGGATTGAGGGAGATGGTAACTCAGGGACTGGGGGAGATGGTAACTCAGGGACTGGGGGAGATGGTAACTCAGGGACTTGGGGAGATGGTAACTCAGGGACTGGCAGAGATGGTAACTCAGAGACTGAGGGAGATGGTCGCTCAGGGACTGGGGGAGATGGTAACTCAGTGACTGGGGGAGATGGTAACTCAGGGACCGGGGGAGATGGTAACTCAGGGACTGGGGGAGATGGTAACCCAGGAACTGGGGGAGATGGTAACTCAGGGTCTGGGGGAGATGGTAACTCAGGGACTGGGTGAGATGGTAACTCTGGTACTGGGGGAGATGGTAACTCAGGGACTGGAGGAGCTGGTAACTCAGGGTCTGGGGGAGATGGTAACTCAGGGATTGGAAAGATTGTAACTCAGGGACTGGGGGAGATGGTAAATCAGGGATTGGGGGAGATGGTAACTCAGAGACTGGGGGAGATGGTAACTCAGGCCTAGGGGAGATGGTAGCTCAGGGACTGGGGGAGATGGTCGCTCAGAGACTGGGTGAGATGGTAACTCAGGGACTGGGTGAGATGGTAACTCAGGACTGGGGGAGATGGTCGCTCAGGGAATGCCGTAGAGGGTAACTCAGTGACTGGGGGAGGTGGTCGCTCAGGGACTCGGGGAGATGGTCGCTCAGGGACTGGGGGAGATGGCAACTCAGGGACTGGGGGGTATGGTCGCTCAGAGACTGGGGGAGATGGTAACTCAGGGACTTGGGGAGATGGTAACTCAGGGAGTGGGGGAGATGGTAACTCAGGGACTGGGGGAGATGGTAACTCAGGGACTGGGGGAGATGGTAACTCAGAGAATGGGGGAGGTGGTCGCTCAGGGAATGGGGGAGATGGGAACTCAGGGACTGGGGGAGATGTTCACTCAGGGAATGGGGGAGATGGTAACTCAGGGACTGGGGGAGATGGGAACTCAGGGACTGGGTGAGATGGTAACTCGGACTGGGGGAGATGGTCGCTCAGAGACTGGAGGAAATTGTAACTCAGGGACTGGGGGAGATGGTAACTCAGGGACTGGGGGAGATGGTCGCTGAGGGACTGGGGGAGATGGTAACTCAGGGTCTGGGGGAGATAGTAACTCAGGTTCTGGGGGAGATGGTAACTCAGAGACTGGGGGAGATGGTAAATCACGGACTGAGGGAGATGGTAACTCAGTGACTGGGGGAGATGGAAACTCAGGGACTGGGGGAGAGCGTAACTCAGTGACCGGGGGAGATGGTAACTCAGGGACTGGGGGAGATGGTAACTCAGGGACTGGGGGAGATGGTTGCTCAGGGACTGGGGGAGGTGGTCGCTCAGGGACTGGGGGAGATGGTAACTCAGGGACTGGGGGAGATGGTTGCTGAGGGACTGAGGGAGCTGGTTGCTCCGGGACTGGGGGAGATGGTAACTCAGTGACTTGGGGAGATGGTAACTCAGGGACTTGGGGAGATGGTAACTCAGGGACTGGGGGAGATGGGAACTCAGGGACTGGGGGAGATAGTAACTCAGGGACTGGAGGAGATGGTCGCTCAGGGGCTGTGTTAGATGGTAACTCAGGGACTGGGTGAGATGGTAACTCAGGGACTGGGGGAAATGGTCACTCAGGCACTGGGGGAGATGGTAGCTCATGGACTGGGGTAGATGGTAACTCAGGGACAGGGAGAGATGGTAACTCAGGGAATGCGGGAGATGGTAACTCAGAGACTGGGGGAGATCATAACTCAGGACTAGGGGAGATGGTCGCTCAGGGACTCGGGAAGATGGTAACTCAGGGACTGGGGGAGATGGTAACTCAGGGACTGGGGGAGATGGTAACTCAGGGACTGGGGGAGATGGTAACTCAGGGACTGGGGGAGATGGTAACTCAGGGACTGGGGGAGATGGTAACTCAGGGAGTGGGGGAGATGGTAGCTCAGGGACTGGGGGAGATGGTAACTGAGAGACTGAGGGAGATGGTCAATCAGGGACTGGGGGAGATGGTAACTCAGGGATTGGGGAAGATGGTAACTCAGGGATTGGGGGAGATGGTAACTCAGGGAGTGGGGGAGATGGTAACTCAGGGACTGGGGGAGATGGTAACTCATAGACTGGGGGAGATGGTAACTCAGGGACTGGGGGAAATGGTCGATCAGGGACTGGGGGAGATGGTAACTCAGGGACAGGGGGAGATGGTAACTCAGTGACTGGGGGAGATGGTAACTCAGGGACTGGGGGAGATTGTAACTCAGGGACTGGGGGAGATGGTAACTCAGAGATTGGGGGAGATGGTCGCTCTAGGACTGGGGGAGATGGTAACTCAGAGACTGGGGGAGATGGTAACTCAGAGACTGGGGGAGTTGGTAACTCAGGCCTAGGGGAGATGGTAGCTCAGGGACTGGGGGAGATGGTCGCTCAGAGACTGGGTGAGATGGTAACTCAGGGACTGCGTGAGATGGTAACTCAGGACTGGGGGAGATGGTCGCTCAGGGAATGCCGTAGAGGGTAACTCAGTGACTGGGGGAGATGGTCGCTCAGGGACTCGGGGAGATGGTCGCTCAGGGACTGGGGGAGATGGCAACTCAGGGACTGGGGGGTATGGTCGCTCAGAGACTGGGGGAGATGGTAACTCAGGGACTTGGGGAGATGGTAACTCAGGGAGTGGGTGAGATGGTAACTCAGGGACTGTGGGAGATGTTAACTCAGGGACTGGGGGAGATGGTAACTCAGGGACTGGGGGAGATGGTAACTCAGGACTAGGGGAGATGGTCGCTCAGGGAATGCCGTAGAGGGTAACTCGGTGACTGGGGGAGATGGTCGCTCAGGGACTCGGGGAGATGGTCGCTCAGGGACTGGGGGAGATGGCAACTCAGGGACTGGGGGAGATGGCAACTCAGGGACTGGGGGAGATGGTAACTCAGGGACTTGGGGAGATGGTAACTCAGGGAGTGGGTGAGATGGTAACTCAGGGACTGGGGGAGATGTTAACTCAGGGACTGGGGGAGATGGTAACTCAGGGACTGGGGGAGATGGTAACTCAGGACTAGGGGAGATGGTCGCTCAGGGACTGGGGAAGATGGTAACTCAGGGACTGAGGGAGATGGTAACTCAGGGACTGGGGGAGATGGTAACTCAGGGACTGGGGGAGATGGTAACTCAGGGACTGGGGGAGATGGTCGCTCAGAGACTGGGGGAGATGGTCGCTCAGGGAATGGGGGAGATGGTAACTCAGGGACTGGGGGAGATGTTCACTCAGGGAATTGGGGAGATGGTAACTCAGGGACTGGGGGAGATGGGAACTCAGGGACTGGGTGAGATGGTAACTCGGACTGGGGGAGATGGTCGCTCAGAGACTGGGGGAGATAGTAACTCAGGGACTGGGGGAGATGGTAACTCAGAGACTGAGGGAGATGGTCGCTCAGGGACTGGGGGAGATGGTAACTCAGAGACTGGGGGAGATGGTTACTCAGGGATTGGGGGAGATGGTAGCTCAGGTGCTGGGGGAGATGGTCGCTCAGGGACTGGGGAAGATGGTAACTCAGGGACTGGGGGAGTTGGTAATGCAGGGACTGGGGTAGATGGTAACTCAGGGACTGGGGGAGATGGTAACTCAGAGACTGAGGGAGATGGTCGCTCAGGGACTGGGGGAGATGGTAACTCAGAGTCTGGGGGAGATGGTAACTCAGGGATTGAGGGAGATGGTAACTCAGGGACTGGGGGAGATGGTAACTCAGGGACTGGGGGAGATGGTCGCTGAGGGACTGGGGGAGATGGTAACTCAGGGTCTGGGGGAGATAGTAACTCAGGTTCTGGGGGAGATGGTAACTCAGAGACTGGGGGAGATGGTAACTCACGGACTGAGGGAGATGGTAACTCTGTGACTGGGGGAGATGGAAACTCAGGGACTGGGGGAGAGCGTAACTCAGTGACCGGGGGAGATGGTAACTCAGGGACTGGGGGAGATGGTAACTCAGGGACTGGGGGAGATGGTCGCTCAGGGACTGGGGGAGGTGGTCGCTCAGGGACTGGGGGAGATGGTAACTCAGGGACTGGGGGAGATGGTTGCTGAGGGACTGAGGGAGCTGGTTGCTCCGGGACTGGGGGAGATGGTAACTCAGTGACTTGGGGAGCTGGTAACTCAGGGACTTGGGGAGATGGTAACTCAGGGACTGGGGGAGATGGCAACTCAGGGACTGGGGGAGATAGTAACTCAGGGACTGGGGGAGATGGTCGCTCAGGGGCTGTGTTAGATGGTAACTCAGGGACTGGGGGAGATGGTAGCTCAGGGACTGGGGGAGATGGTAACTCAGGGACAGGGAGAGATGGTAACTCAGGGACTGCGGGAGATGGTAACTCAGAGACTGGGGGAGATCATAACTCAGGACTCGGGGAGATGGTCGCCCAGGGACTCGGGAAGATGGTAACTCAGGGACTGGGGGAGATGGTAACTCAGGGACTGGGGGAGATGGTAACTCAGGGACTGGGGGAGATGGTAACTCAGGGACTGGGGGAGATGGTAACTCAGGGACTGGGGGAGATGGTAACTCAGGGAGTGGGGGAGATGGTAGCTCAGGGACTGGGGGAGATGGTAACTGAGAGGCTGAGGGAGATGGTCAATCAGGGACTGGGGGAGATGGTAACTCAGGGATTGGGGAAGATGGTAACTCAGGGATTGGGGGAGATGGTAACTCAGGGAGTGGGGGAGATGGTAACTCAGGGACTGGGGGAGATGGTAACTCATAGACTGGGGGAGATGGTAACTCAGGGACTGGGGGAAATGGTCGATCAGGGACTGGGGGAGATGGTAACTCAGGGACAGGGGGAGATGGTAACTCAGTGACTGGGGGAGATGGTAACTCAGGGGCTGGGGGAGATTGTAACTCAGGGACTGGGGGAGATGGTAACTCAGAGACTGGGGGAGATGGTCGCTCTAGGACTGGGGGAGATGGTAACCCAGAGACTGGGGGAGATGGTTACTCAGGGACTGGGGGAGATGGTAACTCAGGGACTGGGGGAGATGGTCGCTCAGAGATTGAGGGAGATGGTCGCTCAGGGACTGGGGAAGATGGTAACTCAGGGAGTTGGGGAGATGGTAACTCAGGGACTGCGGGAGATGGTAACTCAGGGACTGGGGGAGATGGTAACTCAGTCACTGAGGGAGATGGTCGCTCAGGGACTGGGGGAGATGGTAACTCAGAGACTGGGGGAGATGGTAACCCAGGGACTGGGGGAGATGGTAACTCAGGGACTGGGGGAGATGGTAACTCAGGGACTGGGGGAGATAGTAACTCAGGGACTGGGGGAGATGGTAACTCAGAGACTGAGGGAGATGGTCGCTCAGGGACTGGGGGAGATGGTAACTCAGAGACTGGGGGAGATGGTTACTCAGGGATTGGGGGAGATGGTAGCTCAGGTGCTGGGGGAGATGGTCGCTCAGGGACTGGGGAAGATGGTAACTCAGGGACTGGGGGAGGTGGTAATTCAGGGACTGGGGGAGATGGTAACTCAGGGACTGGGGGAGATGGTAACTCAGAGACTGAGGGAGATGGTCGCTCAGGGACTGGGGGAGATGGTAACTCAGAGTCTGGGGGAGATGGTAACTCAGGGATTGAGGGAGATGGTAACTCAGGGACTGGGGGAGATGGTAACTCAGGGACTGGGGGAGATGGTAACTCAGGGACTTGGGGAGATGGTAACTCAGGGACTGGCAGAGATGGTAACTCAGAGACTGAGGGAGATGGTAAATCAGGGATTGGGGGAGATGGTAACTCAGAGACTGGGGGAGATGGTAACTCAGTGACTGGGGGAGATGGTAACTCAGGGACCGGGGGAGATGGTAACTCAGGGACTGGGGGAGATGGTAACCCAGGAACTGGGGGAGATGGTAACTCAGGGTCTGGGGGAGATGGTAACTCAGGGACTGGGTGAGATGGTAACTCTGGTACTGGGGGAGATGGTAACTCAGGGACTGGAGGAGCTGGTAACTCAGGGTCTGGGGGAGATGGTAACTCAGGGATTGGAAAGATTGTAACTCAGGGACTGGGGGAGATGGTAAATCAGGGATTGGGGGAGATGGTAACTCAGAGACTGGGGGAGATGGTAACTCAGGCCTAGGGGAGATGGTAGCTCAGGGACTGGGGGAGATGGTCGCTCAGAGACTGGGTGAGATGGTAACTCAGGGACTGGGTGAGATGGTAACTCAGGACTGGGGGAGATGGTCGCTCAGGGAATGCCGTAGAGGGTAACTCAGTGACTGGGGGAGGTGGTCGCTCAGGGACTCGGGGAGATGGTCGCTCAGGGACTGGGGGAGATGGCAACTCAGGGACTGGGGGGTATGGTCGCTCAGAGACTGGGGGAGATGGTAACTCAGGGACTTGGGGAGATGGTAACTCAGGGAGTGGGGGAGATGGTAACTCAGGGACTGGGGGAGATGGTAACTCAGGGACTGGGGGAGATGGTAACTCAGAGAATGGGGGAGGTGGTCGCTCAGGGAATGGGGGAGATGGGAACTCAGGGACTGGGGGAGATGTTCACTCAGGGAATGGGGGAGATGGTAACTCAGGGACTGGGGGAGATGGGAACTCAGGGACTGGGTGAGATGGTAACTCGGACTGGGGGAGATGGTCGCTCAGAGACTGGAGGAAATTGTAACTCAGGGACTGGGGGAGATGGTAACTCAGGGACTGGGGGAGATGGTCGCTGAGGGACTGGGGGAGATGGTAACTCAGGGTCTGGGGGAGATAGTAACTCAGGTTCTGGGGGAGATGGTAACTCAGAGACTGGGGGAGATGGTAACTCACGGACTGAGGGAGATGGTAACTCAGTGACTGGGGGAGATGGAAACTCAGGGACTGGGGGAGAGCGTAACTCAGTGACCGGGGGAGATGGTAACTCAGGGACTGGGGGAGATGGTAACTCAGGGACTGGGGGAGATGGTTGCTCAGGGACTGGGGGAGGTGGTCGCTCAGGGACTGGGGGAGATGGTAACTCAGGGACTGGGGGAGATGGTTGCTGAGGGACTGAGGGAGCTGGTTGCTCCGGGACTGGGGGAGATGGTAACTCAGTGACTTGGGGAGATGGTAACTCAGGGACTTGGGGAGATGGTAACTCAGGGACTGGGGGAGATGGGAACTCAGGGACTGGGGGAGATAGTAACTCAGGGACTGGAGGAGATGGTCGCTCAGGGGCTGTGTTAGATGGTAACTCAGGGACTGGGTGAGATGGTAACTCAGGGACTGGGGGAAATGGTCACTCAGGCACTGGGGGAGATGGTAGCTCATGGACTGGGGGAGATGGTAACTCAGGGACAGGGAGAGATGGTAACTCAGGGACTGCGGGAGATGGTAACTCAGAGACTGGGGGAGATCATAACTCAGGACTAGGGGAGATGGTCGCTCAGGGACTCGGGAAGATGGTAACTCAGGGACTGGGGGAGATGGTAACTCAGGGACTGGGGGAGATGGTAACTCAGGGACTGGGGGAGATGGTAACTCAGGGACTGGGGGAGATGGTAACTCAGGGACTGGGGGAGATGGTAACTCAGGGAGTGGGGGAGATGGTAGCTCAGGGACTGGGGGAGATGGTAACTGAGAGACTGAGGGAGATGGTCAATCAGGGACTGGGGGAGATGGTAACTCAGGGATTGGGGAAGATGGTAACTCAGGGATTGGGGGAGATGGTAACTCAGGGAGTGGGGGAGATGGTAACTCAGGGACTGGGGGAGATGGTAACTCATAGACTGGGGGAGATGGTAACTCAGGGACTGGGGGAAATGGTCGATCAGGGACTGGGGGAGATGGTAACTCAGGGACAGGGGGAGATGGTAACTCAGTGACTGGGGGAGATGGTAACTCAGGGACTGGGGGAGATTGTAACTCAGGGACTGGGGGAGATGGTAACTCAGAGATTGGGGGAGATGGTCGCTCTAGGACTGGGGGAGATGGTAACTCAGAGACTGGGGGAGATGGTAACTCAGAGACTGGGGGAGTTGGTAACTCAGGCCTAGGGGAGATGGTAGCTCAGGGACTGGGGGAGATGGTCGCTCAGAGACTGGGTGAGATGGTAACTCAGGGACTGGGTGAGATGGTAACTCAGGACTGGGGGAGATGGTCGCTCAGGGAATGCCGTAGAGGGTAACTCAGTGACTGGGGGAGATGGTCGCTCAGGGACTCGGGGAGATGGTCGCTCAGAGACTGGGGGAGATGGCAACTCAGGGACTGGGGGGTATGGTCGCTCAGAGACTGGGGGAGATGGTAACTCAGGGACTTGGGGAGATGGTAACTCAGGGAGTGGGTGAGATGGTAACTCAGGGACTGTGGGAGATGTTAACTCAGGGACTGGGGGAGATGGTAACTCAGGGACTGGGGGAGATGGTAACTCAGGACTAGGGGAGATGGTCGCTCAGGGAATGCCGTAGAGGGTAACTCGGTGACTGGGGGAGATGGTCGCTCAGGGACTCGGGGAGATGGTCGCTCAGGGACTGGGGGAGATGGCAACTCAGGGACTGGGGGAGATGGCAACTCAGGGACTGGGGGAGATGGTAACTCAGGGACTTGGGGAGATGGTAACTCAGGGAGTGGGTGAGATGGTAACTCAGGGACTGGGGGAGATGTTAACTCAGGGACTGGGGGAGATGATAACTCAGGGACTGGGGGAGATGGTAACTCAGGACTAGGGGAGATGGTCGCTCAGGGACTGGGGAAGATGGTAACTCAGGGACTGAGGGAGATGGTAACTCAGGGACTGGGGGAGATGGTAACTCAGGGACTGGGGGAGATGGTAACTCAGGGACTGGGGGAGATGGTCGCTCAGAGACTGGGGGAGATGGTCGCTCAGGGAATGGGGGAGATGGTAACTCAGGGACTGGGGGAGATGTTCACTCAGGGAATGGGGGAGATGGTAACTCAGGGACTGGGGGAGATGGGAACTCAGGGACTGGGTGAGATGGTAACTCGGACTGGGGGAGATGGTCGCTCAGAGACTGGAGGAAATGGTAACTCAGGGACTGGGGGAGATGGTAACTCAGGGACTGGGGGAGATGGTCGCTGAAGAACTGGGGGAGATGGTAACTCAGGGTCTGGGGGAGATAGTAACTCAGGTTCTGGGGGAGATGGTAACTCAGAGACAGGGGGAGATGGTAACTCATGGACTGAGGGAGATGGTAACTCAGTGACTGGGGGAGATGTAAACTCAGGGACTGGGGGAGAGCGTAACTCAGGGACCGGGGGAGATGGTAACTCAGGGACTGGGGGAGATGGTAACTCAGGGACTGGGGGAGATGGTCGCTCAGGGACTGGGGGAGGTGGTCGCTCAGGGACTGGGGGAGATGGTAACTCAGGGACTGGGGGAGATGGTTGCTGAGGGACTGAGGGAGCTGGTTGCTCCGGGACTGGGGGAGATGGTAACTCAGTGACTTGGGGAGATGGTAACTCAGGGACTTGGGGAGATGGTAACTCAGGGACTGGGGGAGATGGCAACTCAGGGACTGGGGGAGATAGTAACTCAGGGACTGGGGGAGATGGTCGCTCAGGGGCTGTGTTAGATGGTAACTCAGGGACTGGGTGAGATGGTAACTCAGGGACTGGGGGAGATGGTCGCTCAGGGACTGGGGGAGGTGGTCGCTCAGGGACTGGGGGAGATGGTAACTCAGGGACTGGGGGAGATGGTTGCTGAGGGACTGAGGGAGCTGGTTGCTCCGGGACTGGGGGAGATGGTAACTCAGTGACTTGGGGAGCTGGTAACTCAGGGACTTGGGGAGATGGTAACTCAGGGACTGGGGGAGATGGCAACTCAGGGACTGGGGGAGATAGTAACTCAGGGACTGGGGGAGATGGTCGCTCAGGGGCTGTGTTAGATGGTAACTCAGGGACTGGGGGAGATGGTAGCTCAGGGACTGGGGGAGATGGTAACTCAGGGACAGGGAGAGATGGTAACTCAGGGACTGCGGGAGATGGTAACTCAGAGACTGGGGGAGATCATAACTCAGGACTCGGGGAGATGGTCGCCCAGGGACTCGGGAAGATGGTAACTCAGGGACTGGGGGAGATGGTAACTCAGGGACTGGGGGAGATGGTAACTCAGGGACTGGGGGAGATGGTAACTCAGGGACTGGGGGAGATGGTAACTCAGGGACTGGGGGAGATGGTAACTCAGGGAGTGGGGGAGATGGTAGCTCAGGGACTGGGGGAGATGGTAACTGAGAGGCTGAGGGAGATGGTCAATCAGGGACTGGGGGAGATGGTAACTCAGGGATTGGGGAAGATGGTAACTCAGGGATTGGGGGAGATGGTAACTCAGGGAGTGGGGGAGATGGTAACTCAGGGACTGGGGGAGATGGTAACTCATAGACTGGGGGAGATGGTAACTCAGGGACTGGGGGAAATGGTCGATCAGGGACTGGGGGAGATGGTAACTCAGGGACAGGGGGAGATGGTAACTCAGTGACTGGGGGAGATGGTAACTCAGGGGCTGGGGGAGATTGTAACTCAGGGACTGGGGGAGATGGTAACTCAGAGACTGGGGGAGATGGTCGCTCTAGGACTGGGGGAGATGGTAACCCAGAGACTGGGGGAGATGGTTACTCAGGGACTGGGGGAGATGGTAACTCAGGGACTGGGGGAGATGGTCGCTCAGAGATTGAGGGAGATGGTCGCTCAGGGACTGGGGAAGATGGTAACTCAGGGAGTTGGGGAGATGGTAACTCAGGGACTGCGGGAGATGGTAACTCAGGGACTGGGGGAGATGGTAACTCAGTCACTGAGGGAGATGGTCGCTCAGGGACTGGGGGAGATGGTAACTCAGAGACTGGGGGAGATGGTAACCCAGGGACTGGGGGAGATGGTAACTCAGGGACTGGGGGAGATGGTAACTCAGGGACTGGGGGAGATAGTAACTCAGGGACTGGGGGAGATGGTAACTCAGAGACTGAGGGAGATGGTCGCTCAGGGACTGGGGGAGATGGTAACTCAGAGACTGGGGGAGATGGTTACTCAGGGATTGGGGGAGATGGTAGCTCAGGTGCTGGGGGAGATGGTCGCTCAGGGACTGGGGAAGATGGTAACTCAGGGACTGGGGGAGGTGGTAATTCAGGGACTGGGGGAGATGGTAACTCAGGGACTGGGGGAGATGGTAACTCAGAGACTGAGGGAGATGGTCGCTCAGGGACTGGGGGAGATGGTAACTCAGAGTCTGGGGGAGATGGTAACTCAGGGATTGAGGGAGATGGTAACTCAGGGACTGGGGGAGATGGTAACTCAGGGACTGGGGGAGATGGTAACTCAGGGACTTGGGGAGATGGTAACTCAGGGACTGGCAGAGATGGTAACTCAGAGACTGAGGGAGATGGTAAATCAGGGATTGGGGGAGATGGTAACTCAGAGACTGGGGGAGATGGTAACTCAGTGACTGGGGGAGATGGTAACTCAGGGACCGGGGGAGATGGTAACTCAGGGACTGGGGGAGATGGTAACCCAGGAACTGGGGGAGATGGTAACTCAGGGTCTGGGGGAGATGGTAACTCAGGGACTGGGTGAGATGGTAACTCTGGTACTGGGGGAGATGGTAACTCAGGGACTGGAGGAGCTGGTAACTCAGGGTCTGGGGGAGATGGTAACTCAGGGATTGGAAAGATTGTAACTCAGGGACTGGGGGAGATGGTAAATCAGGGATTGGGGGAGATGGTAACTCAGAGACTGGGGGAGATGGTAACTCAGGCCTAGGGGAGATGGTAGCTCAGGGACTGGGGGAGATGGTCGCTCAGAGACTGGGTGAGATGGTAACTCAGGGACTGGGTGAGATGGTAACTCAGGACTGGGGGAGATGGTCGCTCAGGGAATGCCGTAGAGGGTAACTCAGTGACTGGGGGAGGTGGTCGCTCAGGGACTCGGGGAGATGGTCGCTCAGGGACTGGGGGAGATGGCAACTCAGGGACTGGGGGGTATGGTCGCTCAGAGACTGGGGGAGATGGTAACTCAGGGACTTGGGGAGATGGTAACTCAGGGAGTGGGGGAGATGGTAACTCAGGGACTGGGGGAGATGGTAACTCAGGGACTGGGGGAGATGGTAACTCAGAGAATGGGGGAGGTGGTCGCTCAGGGAATGGGGGAGATGGGAACTCAGGGACTGGGGGAGATGTTCACTCAGGGAATGGGGGAGATGGTAACTCAGGGACTGGGGGAGATGGGAACTCAGGGACTGGGTGAGATGGTAACTCGGACTGGGGGAGATGGTCGCTCAGAGACTGGAGGAAATTGTAACTCAGGGACTGGGGGAGATGGTAACTCAGGGACTGGGGGAGATGGTCGCTGAGGGACTGGGGGAGATGGTAACTCAGGGTCTGGGGGAGATAGTAACTCAGGTTCTGGGGGAGATGGTAACTCAGAGACTGGGGGAGATGGTAACTCACGGACTGAGGGAGATGGTAACTCAGTGACTGGGGGAGATGGAAACTCAGGGACTGGGGGAGAGCGTAACTCAGTGACCGGGGGAGATGGTAACTCAGGGACTGGGGGAGATGGTAACTCAGGGACTGGGGGAGATGGTTGCTCAGGGACTGGGGGAGGTGGTCGCTCAGGGACTGGGGGAGATGGTAACTCAGGGACTGGGGGAGATGGTTGCTGAGGGACTGAGGGAGCTGGTTGCTCCGGGACTGGGGGAGATGGTAACTCAGTGACTTGGGGAGATGGTAACTCAGGGACTTGGGGAGATGGTAACTCAGGGACTGGGGGAGATGGGAACTCAGGGACTGGGGGAGATAGTAACTCAGGGACTGGAGGAGATGGTCGCTCAGGGGCTGTGTTAGATGGTAACTCAGGGACTGGGTGAGATGGTAACTCAGGGACTGGGGGAAATGGTCACTCAGGCACTGGGGGAGATGGTAGCTCATGGACTGGGGGAGATGGTAACTCAGGGACAGGGAGAGATGGTAACTCAGGGACTGCGGGAGATGGTAACTCAGAGACTGGGGGAGATCATAACTCAGGACTAGGGGAGATGGTCGCTCAGGGACTCGGGAAGATGGTAACTCAGGGACTGGGGGAGATGGTAACTCAGGGACTGGGGGAGATGGTAACTCAGGGACTGGGGGAGATGGTAACTCAGGGACTGGGGGAGATGGTAACTCAGGGACTGGGGGAGATGGTAACTCAGGGACTGGGGGAGATGGTAACTCATAGACTGGGGGAGATGGTAACTCAGGGACTGGGGGAAATGGTCGATCAGGGACTGGGGGAGATGGTAACTCAGGGACAGGGGGAGATGGTAACTCAGTGACTGGGGGAGATGGTAACTCAGGGACTGGGGGAGATTGTAACTCAGGGACTGGGGGAGATGGTAACTCAGAGATTGGGGGAGATGGTCGCTCTAGGACTGGGGGAGATGGTAACTCAGAGACTGGGGGAGATGGTAACTCAGAGACTGGGGGAGTTGGTAACTCAGGCCTAGGGGAGATGGTAGCTCAGGGACTGGGGGAGATGGTCGCTCAGAGACTGGGTGAGATGGTAACTCAGGGACTGGGTGAGATGGTAACTCAGGACTGGGGGAGATGGTCGCTCAGGGAATGCCGTAGAGGGTAACTCAGTGACTGGGGGAGATGGTCGCTCAGGGACTCGGGGAGATGGTCGCTCAGAGACTGGGGGAGATGGCAACTCAGGGACTGGGGGGTATGGTCGCTCAGAGACTGGGGGAGATGGTAACTCAGGGACTTGGGGAGATGGTAACTCAGGGAGTGGGTGAGATGGTAACTCAGGGACTGTGGGAGATGTTAACTCAGGGACTGGGGGAGATGGTAACTCAGGGACTGGGGGAGATGGTAACTCAGGACTAGGGGAGATGG
The DNA here is from genome assembly GCF_052327205.1 of Somniosus microcephalus. NCBI lineage: Eukaryota > Metazoa > Chordata > Chondrichthyes > Squaliformes > Somniosidae > Somniosus > Somniosus microcephalus. The sequence goes on along the minus strand of NW_028225180.1, from coordinate 86,781,653 downwards.
TCGCTCAGGGAATGCCGTAGAGGGTAACTCGGTGACTGGGGGAGATGGTCGCTCAGGGACTCGGGGAGATGGTCGCTCAGGGACTGGGGGAGATGGCAACTCAGGGACTGGGGGAGATGGCAACTCAGGGACTGGGGGAGATGGTAACTCAGGGACTTGGGGAGATGGTAACTCAGGGAGTGGGTGAGATGGTAACTCAGGGACTGGGGGAGATGTTAACTCAGGGACTGGGGGAGATGGTAACTCAGGGACTGGGGGAGATGGTAACTCAGGACTAGGGGAGATGGTCGCTCAGGGACTGGGGAAGATGGTAACTCAGGGACTGAGGGAGATGGTAACTCAGGGACTGGGGGAGATGGTAACTCAGGGACTGGGGGAGATGGTAACTCAGGGACTGGGGGAGATGGTCGCTCAGAGACTGGGGGAGATGGTCGCTCAGGGAATGGGGGAGATGGTAACTCAGGGACTGGGGGAGATGTTCACTCAGGGAATGGGGGAGATGGTAACTCAGGGACTGGGGGAGATGGGAACTCAGGGACTGGGTGAGATGGTAACTCGGACTGGGGGAGATGGTCGCTCAGAGACTGGAGGAAATGGTAACTCAGGGACTGGGGGAGATGGTAACTCAGGGACTGGGGGAGATGGTCGCTGAAGAACTGGGGGAGATGGTAACTCAGGGTCTGGGGGAGATAGTAACTCAGGTTCTGGGGGAGATGGTAACTCAGAGACAGGGGGAGATGGTAACTCATGGACTGAGGGAGATGGTAACTCAGTGACTGGGGGAGATGTAAACTCAGGGACTGGGGGAGAGCGTAACTCAGGGACCGGGGGAGATGGTAACTCAGGGACTGGGGGAGATGGTAACTCAGGGACTGGGGGAGATGGTCGCTCAGGGACTGGGGGAGGTGGTCGCTCAGGGACTGGGGGAGATGGTAACTCAGGGACTGGGGGAGATGGTTGCTGAGGGACTGAGGGAGCTGGTTGCTCCGGGACTGGGGGAGATGGTAACTCAGTGACTTGGGGAGATGGTAACTCAGGGACTTGGGGAGATGGTAACTCAGGGACTGGGGGAGATGGCAACTCAGGGACTGGGGGAGATAGTAACTCAGGGACTGGGGGAGATGGTCGCTCAGGGGCTGTGTTAGATGGTAACTCAGGGACTGGGTGAGATGGTAACTCAGGGACTGGGTGAGATGGTAACTCAGGGACTGGGGGAAATGGTCACTCAGGCACTGGGGGAGATGGTAGCTCAGGGACTGGGGGAGATGGTAACTCAGGGACAGGGAGAGATGGTAACTCAGGGACTGCGGGAGATGGTAACTCAGAGACTGGGGGAGATCATAACTCAGGACTAGGGGAGATGGTCGCTCAGGGACTCGGGAAGATGGTAACTCAGGGACTGGGGGAGATGGTAACTCAGGGACTGGGGGAGATGGTAACTCAGGGACTGGGGGAGATGGTAACTCAGGGACTGGGGGAGATGGTAACTCAGGGACTGGGGGAGATGGTAACTCAGGGAGTGGGGGAGATGGTAGCTCAGGGACTGGGGGAGATGGTAACTGAGAGACTGAGGGAGATGGTCAATCAGGGACTGGGGGAGATGGTAACTCAGGGATTGGGGAAGATGGTAACTCAGGGATTGGGGGAGATGGTAACTCAGGGAGTGGGGGAGATGGTAACTCAGGGACTGGGGGAGATGGTAACTCATAGACTGGGGGACATGGTAACTCAGGGACTGGGGGAAATGGTCGATCAGGGACTGGGGGAGATGGTAACTCAGGGACAGGGGGAGATGGTAACTCAGTGACTGGGGGAGATGGTAACTCAGGGACTGGGGGAGATTGTAACTCAGGGACTGGGGAGATGGTAACACAGAGACTGGGGGAGATGGTCGCTCTAGGACTGGGGGAGATGGTAACTCAGAGACTGGGGGAGATGGTAACTCAGAGACTGGGGGAGATGGTAACTCAGGCCTAGGGGAGATGGTAGCTCAGGGACTGGGGGAGATGGTCGCTGAAGAACTGGGGGAGATGGTAACTCAGGGTCTGGGGGAGATAGTAACTCAGGTTCTGGGGGAGATGGTAACTCAGAGACTGGGGGAGATGGTAACTCACGGACTGAGGGAGATGGTAACTCAGTGACTGGGGGAGATGTAAACTCAGGGACTGGGGGAGAGCGTAACTCAGGGACCGGGGGAGATGGTAACTCAGGGACTGGGGGAGATGGTAACTCAGGGACTGGGGGAGATGGTCGCTCAGGGACTGGGGGAGGTGGTCGCTCAGGGACTGGGGGAGATGGTAACTCAGGGACTGGGGGAGATGGTTGCTGAGGGACTGAGGGAGCTGGTTGCTCCGGGACTGGTTGAGATGGTAACTCAGTGACTTGGGGAGATGGTAACTCAGGGACTTGGGGAGATGGTAACTCAGGGACTGGGGGAGATGGCAACTCAGGGACTGGGGGAGATAGTAACTCAGGGACTGGGGGAGATGGTCGCTCAGGGGCTGTGTTAGATGGTAACTCAGGGACTGGGTGAGATGGTAACTCAGGGACTGGGTGAGATGGTAACTCAGGGACTGGGGGAAATGGTCACTCAGGCACTGGGGGAGATGGTAGCTCAGGGACTGGGGGAGATGGTAACTCAGGGACAGGGAGAGATGGTAACTCAGGGACTGCGGGAGATGGTAACTCAGAGACTGGGGGAGATCATAACTCAGGACTAGGGGAGATGGTCGCTCAGGGACTCGGGAAGATGGTAACTCAGGGACTGGGGGAGATGGTAACTCAGGGACTGGGGGAGATGGTAACTCAGGGACTGGGGGAGATGGTAACTCAGGGACTGGGGGAGATGGTAACTCAGGGACTGGGGGAGATGGTAACTCAGGGAGTGGGGGAGATGGTAGCTCAGGGACTGGGGGAGATGGTAACTGAGAGACTGAGGGAGATGGTCAATCAGGGACTGGGGGAGATGGTAACTGAGGGATTGGGGAAGATGGTAACTCAGGGATTGGGGGAGATGGTAACTCAGGGAGTGGGGGAGATGGTAACTCAGGGACTGGGGGAGATGGTAACTCAAAGACTGGGGGAGATGGTAACTCAGGGACTGGGGGAAATGGTCGATCAGGGACTGGGGGAGATGGTAACTCAGGGACAGGGGGAGATGGTAACTCAGTGACTGGGGGAGATGATAACTCAGGGACTGGGGGAGATTGTAACTCAGGGACTGGGGGAGATGGTAACTCAGAGACTGGGGGAGATGGTCGCTCTAGGACTGGGGGAGATGGTAACTCAGAGACTGGGGGAGATGGTAACTCAGAGACTGGGGGAGATGGTAACTCAGGCCTAGGGGAGATGGTAGCTCAGGGACTGGGGGAGATGGTCGCTCAGAGACTGGGTGAGATGGTAACTCAGGGACTGGGTGAGATGGTAACTCAGGACTGGGGGAGATGGTCGCTCAGGGAATGCCGTAGAGGGTAACTCAGTGACTGGGGGAGATGGTCGCTCAGGGACTCGGGGAGATGGTCGCTCAGGGATTGGGGGAGATGGCAACTCAGGGACTGGGGGGTATGGTCGCTCAGAGACTGGGGGAGATGGTAACTCAGGGACTTGGGGAGATGGTAACTCAGGGAGTGGGTGAGATGGTAACTCAGGGACTGGGGGAGATGTTAACTCAGGGACTGGGGCAGATGGTAACTCAGGGACTGGGGGAGATGGTAACTCAGGACTAGGGGAGATGGTCGCTCAGGGAATGCCGTAGAGGGTAACTCAGTGACTGGGGGAGATGGTCGCTCAGGGACTCGGGGAGATGGTCGCTCAGGCACTGGGGGAGATGGCAACTCAGGGACTGGGGGGTATGGTCGCTCAGAGACTGGGGGAGATGGTAACACAGGGACTTGGGGAGATGGTAACTCAGGGAGTGGGTGAGATGGTAACTCAGGGACTGGGGGAGATGTTAACTCAGGGACTGGGGGAGATGGTAACTCAGGGACTGGGGGAGATGGTAACTCAGGACTAGGGGAGATGGTCGCTCAGGGACTGGGGAAGATGGTAACTCAGGGACTGAGGGAGATGGTAACTCAGGGACTGGGGGAGATGGTAACTCAGGGACTGGGGGAGATGGTAACTCAGAGAATGGGGGAGGTGGTCGCTCAGGGACTGGGGGAGATGGTAACTCAGGGACTGGGGGAGATGGTAACTCAGGGACTGGGGGAGATGGTCGCTCAGAGACTGGGGGAGATGGTCGCTCAGGGAATGGGGGAGATGGTAACTCAGGGACTGGGGGAGATGTTCACTCAGGGAATGGGGGAGATGGTAACTCAGGGACTGGGTGAGATGGTAACTCGGACTGGGGGAGATGGTCGCTCAGAGACTGGAGGAAATGGTAACTCAGGGACTGGGGGAGATGGTAACTCAGGGACTGTGGGAGATGGTCGCTGAAGAACTGGGGGAGATGGTAACTCAGGGTCTGGGGGAGATAGTAACTCAGGTTCTGGGGGAGATGGTAACTCAGAGACTGGGGGAGATGGTAACTCACGGACTGAGGGAGATGGTAACTCAGTGACTGGGGGAGATGGAAACTCAGGGACTGGGGGAGAGCGTAACTCAGGGACCGGGGGAGATGGTAACTCAGGGACTGGGGGAGATGGTAACTCAGGGACTGGGGGAGATGGTCGCTCAGGGACTGGGGGAGGTGGTCGCTCAGGGACTGGGGGAGATGGTAACTCAGGGACTGGGGGAGATGGTTGCTGAGGGACTGAGGGAGCTGGTTGCTCCGGGACTGGGGGAGATGGTAACTCAGTGACTTGGGGAGATGGTAACTCAGGGACTTGGGGAGATGGTAACTCAGGGACTGGGGGAGATGGCAACTCAGGGACTGGGGGAGATAGTAACTCAGGGACTGGGGGAGATGGTCGCTCAGGGGCTGTGTTAGATGGTAACTCAGGGACTGGGTGAGATGGTAACTCAGGGACTGGGTGAGATGGTAACTCAGGGACTGGGGGAAATGGTCACTCAGGCACTGGGGGAGATGGTAGCTCAGGGACTGGGGGAGATGGTAACTCAGGGACAGGGAGAGATGGTAACTCAGGGACTGCGGGAGATGGTAACTCAGAGACTGGGGGAGATCATAACTCAGGACTAGGGGAGATGGTCGCTCAGGGACTCGGGAAGATGGTAACTCAGGGACTGGGGGAGATGGTAACTCAGGGACTGGGGGAGATGGTAACTCAGGGACTGGGGGAGATGGTAACTCAGGGACTGGGGGAGATGGTAACTCAGGGACTGGGGGAGATGGTAACTCAGGGAGTGGGGGAGATGGTAGCTCAGGGACTGGGGGAGATGGTAACTGAGAGACTGAGGGAGATGGTCAATCAGGGACTGGGGGAGATGGTAACTCAGGGATTGGGGAAGATGGTAACTCAGGGATTGGGGGAGATGGTAACTCAGGGAGTGGGGGAGATGGTAACTCAGGGACTGGGGGAGATGGTAACTCATAGACTGGGGGAGATGGTAACTCAGGGACTGGGGGAAATGGTCGATCAGGGACTGGGGGAGATGGTAACTCAGGGACAGGGGGAGATGGTAACTCAGTGACTGGGGGAGATGGTGACTCAGGGACTGGGGGAGATTGTAACTCAGGGACTGGGGAGATGGTAACACAGAGACTGGGGGAGATGGTCGCTCTAGGACTGGGGGAGATGGTAACTCAGAGACTGGGGGAGATGGTAACTCAGAGACTGGGGGAGATGGTAACTCAGGCCTAGGGGAGATGGTAGCTCAGGGACTGGGGGAGATGGTCGCTGAAGAACTGGGGGAGATGGTAACTCAGGGTCTGGGGGAGATAGTAACTCAGGTTCTGGGGGAGATGGTAACTCAGAGACTGGGGGAGATGGTAACTCACGGACTGAGGGAGATGGTAACTCAGTGACTGGGGGAGATGTAAACTCAGGGACTGGGGGAGAGCGTAACTCAGGGACCGGGGGAGATGGTAACTCAGGGACTGGGGGAGATGGTAACTCAGGGACTGGGGGAGATGGTCGCTCAGGGACTGGGGGAGGTGGTCGCTCAGGGACTGGGGGAGATGGTAACTCAGGGACTGGGGGAGATGGTTGCTGAGGGACTGAGGGAGCTGGTTGCTCCGGGACTGGGGGAGATGGTAACTCAGTGACTTGGGGAGATGGTAACTCAGGGACTTGGGGAGATGGTAACTCAGGGACTGGGGGAGATGGCAACTCAGGGATTGGGGGAGATAGTAACTCAGGGACTGGGGGAGATGGTCGCTCAGGGGCTGTGTTAGATGGTAACTCAGGGACTGGGTGAGATGGTAACTCAGGGACTGGGTGAGATGGTAACTCAGGGACTGGGGGAAATGGTCACTCAGGCACTGGGGGAGATGGTAGCTCAGGGACTGGGGGAGATGGTAACTCAGGGACAGGGAGAGATGGTAACTCAGGGACTGCGGGAGATGGTAACTCAGAGACTGGGGGAGATCATAACTCAGGACTAGGGGAGATGGTCGCTCAGGGACTCGGGAAGATGGTAACTCAGGGACTGGGGGAGATGGTAACTCAGGGACTGGGGGAGATGGTAACTCAGGGACTGGGGGAGATGGTAACTCAGGGACTGGGGGAGATGGTAACTCAGGGACTGGGGGAGATGGTAACTCAGGGAGTGGGGGAGATGGTAGCTCAGGGACTGTGGGAGATGGTAACTGAGAGACTGAGGGAGATGGTCAATCAGGGACTGGGGGATATGGTAACTCAGGGATTGGGGAAGATGGTAACTCAGGGATTGGGGGAGATGGTAACTCAGGGAGTGGGGGAGATGGTAACTCAGGGACTGGGGGAGATGGTAACTCATAGACTGGGGGAGATGGTAACTCAGGGACTGGGGGAAATGGTCGATCAGGGACTGGGGGAGATGGTAACTCAGGGACAGGGGGAGATGGTAACTCAGTGACTGGGGGAGATGGTAACTCAGGGACTGGGGGTGATTGTAACTCAGGGACTGGGGGAGATGGTAACTCAGAGACTGGGGGAGATGGTCGCTCTAGGACTGGGGGAGATGGTAACTCAGAGACTGGGGGAGATGGTAACTCAGAGACTGGGGGAGATGGTAACTCAGGCCTAGGGGAGATGGTAGCTCAGGGACTGGGGGAGATGGTCGCTCAGAGACTGGGTGAGATGGTAACTCAGGGACTGGGTGAGATGGTAACTCAGGACTGGGGGAGATGGTCGCTCAGGGAATGCCGTAGAGGGTAACTCAGTGACTGGGGGAGATGGTCGCTCAGGGACTTGGGGAGATGGTCGCTCAGGGATTGGGGGAGATGGCAACTCAGGGACTGGGGGGTATGGTCGCTCAGAGACTGGGGGAGATGGTAACTCAGGGACTTGGGGAGATGGTAACTCAGGGAGTGGGTGAGATGGTAACTCAGGGACTGGGGGAGATGTTAACTCAGGGACTGGGGCAGATGGTAACTCAGGGACTGGGGGAGATGGTAACTCAGGACTAGGGGAGATGGTCGCTCAGGGAATGCCGTAGAGGGTAACTCAGTGACTGGGGGAGATGGTCGCTCAGGGACTCGGGGAGATGGTCGCTCAGGGACTGGGGGAGATGGCAACTCAGGGACTGGGGGGTATGGTCGCTCAGAGACTGGGGGAGATGGTAACACAGGGACTTGGGGAGATGGTAACTCAGGGAGTGGGTGAGATGGTAACTCAGGGACTGGGGGAGATGTTAACTCAGGGACTGGGGGAGATGGTAACTCAGGGACTGGGGGAGATGGTAACTCAGGGACTGGGGGAGATGGTAACTCAGGGACTGGGGGAGATGGTAACTCAGGGACTGGGGGAGATGGTAACTCAGGGAGTGGGGGAGATGGTAGCTCAGGGACTGGGGGAGATGGTAACTGAGAGACTGAGGGAGATGGTCAATCAGGGACTGGGGGAGATGGTAACTGAGGGATTGGGGAAGATGGTAACTCAGGGATTGGGGGAGATGGTAACTCAGGGAGTGGGGGAGATGGTAACTCAGGGACTGGGGGAGATGGTAACTCATAGACTGGGGGAGATGGTAACTCAGGGACTGGGGGAAATGGTCGATCAGGGACTGGGGGAGATGGTAACTCAGGGACAGGGGGAGATGGTAACTCAGTGACTGGGGGAGATGGTAACTCAGGGACTGGGGGAGATTGTAACTCAGGGACTGGGGGAGATGGTAACTCAGAGACTGGGGGAGATGGTCGCTCTAGGACTGGGGGAGATGGTAACTCAGAGACTGGGGGAGATGGTAACTCAGAGACTGGGGGAGATGGTAACTCAGGCCTAGGGGAGATGGTAGCTCAGGGACTGGGGGAGATGGTCGCTCAGAGACTGGGTGAGATGGTAACTCAGGGACTGGGTGAGATGGTAACTCAGGACTGGGGGAGATGGTCGCTCAGGGAATGCCGTAGAGGGTAACTCAGTGACTGGGGGAGATGGTCGCTCAGGGACTCGGGGAGATGGTCGCTCAGGGATTGGGGGAGATGGCAACTCAGGGACTGGGGGGTATGGTCGCTCAGAGACTGGGGGAGATGGTAACTCAGGGACTTGGGGAGATGGTAACTCAGGGAGTGGGTGAGATGGTAACTCAGGGACTGGGGGAGATGTTAACTCAGGGACTGGGGCAGATGGTAACTCAGGGACTGGGGGAGATGGTAACTCAGGACTAGGGGAGATGGTCGCTCAGGGAATGCCGTAGAGGGTAACTCAGTGACTGGGGGAGATGGTCGCTCAGGGACTCGGGGAGATGGTCGCTCAGGGACTGGGGGAGATGGCAACTCAGGGACTGGGGGGTATGGTCGCTCAGAGACTGGGGGAGATGGTAACACAGGGACTTGGGGAGATGGTAACTCAGGGAGTGGGTGAGATGGTAACTCAGGGACTGGGGGAGATGTTAACTCAGGGACTGGGGGAGATGGTAACTCAGGGACTGGGGGAGATGGTAACTCAGGACTAGGGGAGATGGTCGCTCAGGGACTGGGGAAGATGGTAACTCAGGGACTGAGGGAGATGGTAACTCAGGGACTGGGGGAGATGGTAACTCAGGGACTGGGGTAGATGGTAACTCAGAGAATGGGGGAGGTGGTCGCTCAGGGACTGGGGGAGATGGTAACTCAGGGACTGGGGGAGATGGTAACTCAGGGACTGGGGGAGATGGTCGCTCAGAGACTGGGGGAGATGGTCGCTCAGGGAATGGGGGAGATGGTAACTCAGGGACTGGGGGAGATGTTCACTCAGGGAATGGGGGAGATGGTAACTCAGGGACTGGGTGAGATGGTAACTCGGACTGGGGGAGATGGTCGCTCAGAGACTGGAGGAAATGGTAACTCAGGGACTGGGGGAGATGGTAACTCAGGGACTGTGGGAGATGGTCGCTGAAGAACTGGGGGAGATGGTAACTCAGGGTCTGGGGGAGATAGTAACTCAGGTTCTGGGGGAGATGGTAACTCAGAGACTGGGGGAGATGGTAACTCACGGACTGAGGGAGATGGTAACTCAGTGACTGGGGGAGATGGAAACTCAGGGACTGGGGGAGAGCGTAACTCAGGGACCGGGGGAGATGGTAACTCAGGGACTGGGGGAGATGGTAACTCAGGGACTGGGGGAGATGGTCGCTCAGGGACTGGGGGAGGTGGTCGCTCAGGGACTGGGGGAGATGGTAACTCAGGGACTGGGGGAGATGGTTGCTGAGGGACTGAGGGAGCTGGTTGCTCCGGGACTGGGGGAGATGGTAACTCAGTGACTTGGGGAGATGGTAACTCAGGGACTTGGGGAGATGGTAACTCAGGGACTGGGGGAGATGGCAACTCAGGGACTGGGGGAGATAGTAACTCAGGGACTGGGGGAGATGGTCGCTCAGGGGCTGTGTTAGATGGTAACTCAGGGACTGGGTGAGATGGTAACTCAGGGACTGGGTGAGATGGTAACTCAGGGACTGGGGGAAATGGTCACTCAGGCACTGGGGGAGATGGTAGCTCAGGGACTGGGGGAGATGGTAACTCAGGGACAGGGAGAGATGGTAACTCAGGGACTGCGGGAGATGGTAACTCAGAGACTGGGGGAGATCATAACTCAGGACTAGGGGAGATGGTCGCTCAGGGACTCGGGAAGATGGTAACTCAGGGACTGGGGGAGATGGTAACTCAGGGACAGGGGGAGATGGTAACTCAGGGACTGGGGGAGATGGTAACTCAGGGACTGGGGGAGATGGTAACTCAGGGACTGGGGGAGATGGTAACTCAGGGAGTGGGGGAGATGGTAGCTCAGGGACTGGGGGAGATGGTAACTGAGAGACTGAGGGAGATGGTCAATCAGGGACTGGGGGAGATGGTAACTCAGGGATTGGGGAAGATGGTAACTCAGGGATTGGGGGAGATGGTAACTCAGGGAGTGGGGGAGATGGTAACTCAGGGACTGGGGGAGATGGTAACTCATAGACTGGGGGAGATGGTAACTCAGGGACTGGGGGAAATGGTCGATCAGGGACTGGGGGAGATGGTAACTCAGGGACAGGGGGAGATGGTAACTCAGTGACTGGGGGAGATGGTGACTCAGGGACTGGGGGAGATTGTAACTCAGGGACTGGGGAGATGGTAACACAGAGACTGGGGGAGATGGTCGCTCTAGGACTGGGGGAGATGGTAACTCAGAGACTGGGGGAGATGGTAACTCAGAGACTGGGGGAGATGGTAACTCAGGCCTAGGGGAGATGGTAGCTCAGGGACTGGGGGAGATGGTCGCTGAAGAACTGGGGGAGATGGTAACTCAGGGTCTGGGGGAGATAGTAACTCAGGTTCTGGGGGAGATGGTAACTCAGAGACTGGGGGAGATGGTAACTCACGGACTGAGGGAGATGGTAACTCAGTGACTGGGGGAGATGTAAACTCAGGGACTGGGGGAGAGCGTAACTCAGGGACCGGGGGAGATGGTAACTCAGGGACTGGGGGAGATGGTAACTCAGGGACTGGGGGAGATGGTCGCTCAGGGACTGGGGGAGGTGGTCGCTCAGGGACTGGGGGAGATGGTAACTCAGGGACTGGGGGAGATGGTTGCTGAGGGACTGAGGGAGCTGGTTGCTCCGGGACTGGGGGAGATGGTAACTCAGTGACTTGGGGAGATGGTAACTCAGGGACTCGGGGAGATGGTAACTCAGGGACTGGGGGAGATGGCAACTCAGGGATTGGGGGAGATAGTAACTCAGGGACTGGGGGAGATGGTCGCTCAGGGGCTGTGTTAGATGGTAACTCAGGGACTGGGTGAGATGGTAACTCAGGGACTGGGTGAGATGGTAACTCAGGGACTGGGGGAAATGGTCACTCAGGCACTGGGGGAGATGGTAGCTCAGGGACTGGGGGAGATGGTAACTCAGGGACAGGGAGAGATGGTAACTCAGGGACTGCGGGAGATGGTAACTCAGAGACTGGGGGAGATCATAACTCAGGACTAGGGGAGATGGTCGCTCAGGGACTCGGGAAGATGGTAACTCAGGGACTGGGGGAGATGGTAACTCAGGGACTGGGGGAGATGGTAACTCAGGGACTGGGGGAGATGGTAACTCAGGGACTGGGGGAGATGGTAACTCAGGGACTGGGGGAGATGGTAACTCAGGGAGTGGGGGAGATGGTAGCTCAGGGACTGTGGGAGATGGTAACTGAGAGACTGAGGGAGATGGTCAATCAGGGACTGGGGGAGATGGTAACTCAGGGATTGGGGAAGATGGTAACTCAGGGATTGGGGGAGATGGTAACTCAGGGAGTGGGGGAGATGGTAACTCAGGGACTGGGGGAGATGGTAACTCATAGACTGGGGGAGATGGTAACTCAGGGACTGGGGGAAATGGTCGATCAGGGACTGGGGGAGATGGTAACTCAGGGACAGGGGGAGATGGTAACTCAGTGACTGGGGGAGATGGTAACTCAGGGACTGGGGGTGATTGTAACTCAGGGACTGGGGGAGATGGTAACTCAGAGACTGGGGGAGATGGTCGCTCTAGGACTGGGGGAGATGGTAACTCAGAGACTGGGGGAGATGGTAACTCAGAGACTGGGGGAGATGGTAACTCAGGCCTAGGGGAGATGGTAGCTCAGGGACTGGGGGAGATGGTCGCTCAGAGACTGGGTGAGATGGTAACTCAGGGACTGGGTGAGATGGTAACTCAGGACTGGGGGAGATGGTCGCTCAGGGAATGCCGTAGAGGGTAACTCAGTGACTGGGGGAGATGGTCGCTCAGGGACTTGGGGAGATGGTCGCTCAGGGATTGGGGGAGATGGCAACTCAGGGACTGGGGGTATGGTCGCTCAGAGACTGGGGGAGATGGTAACTCAGGGACTTGGGGAGATGGTAACTCAGGGAGTGGGTGAGATGGTAACTCAGGGACTGGGGGAGATGTTAACTCAGGGACTGGGGCAGATGGTAACTCAGGGACTGGGGGAGATGGTAACTCAGGACTAGGGGAGATGGTCGCTCAGGGAATGCCGTAGAGGGTAACTCAGTGACTGGGGGAGATGGTCGCTCAGGGACTCGGGGAGATGGTCGCTCAGGGACTGGGGGAGATGGCAACTCAGGGACTGGGGGGTATGGTCGCTCAGAGACTGGGGGAGATGGTAACACAGGGACTTGGGGAGATGGTAACTCAGGGAGTGGGTGAGATGGTAACTCAGGGACTGGGGGAGATGTTAACTCAGGGACTGGGGGAGATGGTAACTCAGGGACTGGGGGAGATGGTAACTCAGGACTAGGGGAGATGGTCGCTCAGGGACTGGGGAAGATGGTAACTCAGGGACTGAGGGAGATGGTAACTCAGGGACTGGGGGAGATGGTAACTCAGGGACTGGGGGAGATGGTAACTCAGAGAATGGGGGAGGTGGTCGCTCAGGGACTGGGGGAGATGGTAACTCAGGGACTGGGGGAGATGGTAACTCAGGGACTGGGGGAGATGGTCGCTCAGAGACTGGGGGAGATGGTCGCTCAGGGAATGGGGGAGATGGTAACTCAGGGACTGGGGGAGATGTTCACTCAGGGAATGGGGGAGATGGTAACTCAGGGACTGGGGGAGATGGGAACTCAGGGACTGGGTGAGATGGTAACTCGGACTGGGGGAGATGGTCGCTCAGAGACTGGAGGAAATGGTAACTCAGGGACTGGGGGAGATGGTAACTCAGGGACTGGGGGAGATGGTCGCTGAGGGACTGGGGGAGATGGTAACTCAGGGTCTGGGGGAGATAGTAACTCAGGTTCTGGGGGAGATGGTAACTCAGAGACTGGGGGAGATGGTAACTCACGGACTGAGGGAGATGGTAACTCAGTGACTGGGGGAGATGGAAACTCAGGGACTGGGGGAGAGCGTAACTCAGGGACCGGGTGAGATGGTAACTCAGGGACTGGGGTAGATGGTAACTCAGGGACTGGGGGAGATGGTCGCTCAGGGACTGGGGGAGTTGGTCGCTCAGGGACTGGGGGAGATGGTAACTCAGGGACTGGGGGAGATGGTTGCTGAGGGACTGAGGGAGCTGGTTGCTCCGGGACTGGGGGAGATGGTAACTCAGTGACTTGGGGAGATGGTAACTCAGGGACTTGGGGAGATGGTATCTCAGGGACTGGGGGAGATGGCAACTCAGGGACTGGGGGAGATAGTAACTCAGGGACTGGGGGAGATGGTCGCTCAGGGGCTGTGTTAGATGGTAACTCAGGGACTGGGTGAGATGGTAACTCAGGGACTGGGTGAGATGGTAACTCAGGGACTGGGGGCAATGGTCACTCAGGCACTGGGGGAGATGGTAGCTCAGGGACTGGGGGAGATGGTAACTCAGGGACAGGGAGAGATGGTAACTCAGGGACTGCGGGAGATGGTAACTCAGAGACTGGGGGAGATCGTAACTCAGGACTAGGGGAGATGGTCGCTCAGGGATTCGGGAAGATGGTAACTCAGGGACTGGGGGAGATGGTAACTCAGGGACTGGGGGAGATGGTAACTCAGGGACTGGGGGAGATGGTAACTCAGGGACTGGGGGAGATGGTAACTCAGGGACTGAGGGAGATGGTAACTCTGGGAGTGGGGGAGATGGTAGCTCAGGGACTGGGGGAGATGGTAACTGAGAGACTGAGGGAGATGGTCAATCAGGGACTGGGGGAGATGGTAACTCAGGGATTGGGGAAGGTGGTAACTCAGGGATTGGGGGAGATGGTAACTCAGGGAGTGGGGGAGATGGTAACTCAGGGACTGGGGGAGATGGTAACTCAGTGACTTGGGGAGATGGTAACTCAGGGACTTGGGGAGATGGTAACTCAGGGACTGGGGGAGATGGCAACTCAGGGATTGGGGGAGATAGTAACTCAGGGACTGGGGGAGATGGTCGCTCAGGGGCTGTGTTAGATGGTAACTCAGGGACTGGGTGAGATGGTAACTCAGGGACTGGGTGAGATGGTAACTCAGGGACTGGGGGAAATGGTCACTCAGGCACTGGGGGAGATGGTAGCTCAGGGACTGGGGGAGATGGTAACTCAGGGACAGGGAGAGATGGTAACTCAGGGACTGCGGGAGATGGTAACTCAGAGACTGGGGGAGATCATAACTCAGGACTAGGGGAGATGGTCGCTCAGGGACTCGGGAAGATGGTAACTCAGGGACTGGGGGAGATGGTACCTCAGGGACTGGGGGAGATGGTAACTCAGGGACTGAGGGAGATGGTAACTCAGGGACTGGGGGAGATGGTAACTCAGGGACTGGGGGAGATGGTAACTCAGGGAGTGGGGGAGATGGTAGCTCAGGGACTGTGGGAGATGGTAACTGAGAGACTGAGGGAGATGGTCAATCAGGGACTGGGGGAGATGGTAACTCAGGGATTGGGGAAGATGGTAACTCAGGGATTGGGGGAGATGGTAACTCAGGGAGTGGGGGAGATGGTAACTCAGGGACTGGGGGAGATGGTAACTCATAGACTGGGGGAGATGGTAACTCAGGGACTGGGGGAAATGGTCGATCAGGGACTGGGGGAGATGGTAACTCAGGGACAGGGGGAGATGGTAACTCAGTGACTGGGGGAGATGGTAACTCAGGGACTGGGGGTGATTGTAACTCAGGGACTGGGGGAGATGGTAACTCAGAGACTGGGGGAGATGGTCGCTCTAGGACTGGGGGAGATGGTAACTCAGAGACTGGGGGAGATGGTAACTCAGAGACTGGGGGAGATGGTAACTCAGGCCTAGGGGAGATGGTAGCTCAGGGACTGGGGGAGATGGTCGCTCAGAGACTGGGTGAGATGGTAACTCAGGGACTGGGTGAGATGGTAACTCAGGACTGGGGGAGATGGTCGCTCAGGGAATGCCGTAGAGGGTAACTCAGTGACTGGGGGAGATGGTCGCTCAGGGACTTGGGGAGATGGTCGCTCAGGGATTGGGGGAGATGGCAACTCAGGGACTGGGGGGTATGGTCGCTCAGAGACTGGGGGAGATGGTAACTCAGGGACTTGGGGAGATGGTAACTCAGGGAGTGGGTGAGATGGTAACTCAGGGACTGGGGGAGATGTTAACTCAGGGACTGGGGCAGATGGTAACTCAGGGACTGGGGGAGATGGTAACTCAGGACTAGGGGAGATGGTCGCTCAGGGAATGCCGTAGAGGGTAACTCAGTGACTGGGGGAGATGGTCGCTCAGGGACTCGGGGAGATGGTCGCTCAGGGACTGGGGGAGATGGCAACTCAGGGACTGGGGGGTATGGTCGCTCAGAGACTGGGGGAGATGGTAACACAGGGACTTGGGGAGATGGTAACTCAGGGAGTGGGTGAGATGGTAACTCAGGGACTGGGGGAGATGTTAACTCAGGGACTGGGGGAGATGGTAACTCAGGGACTGGGGGAGATGGTAACTCAGGACTAGGGGAGATGGTCGCTCAGGGACTGGGGAAGATGGTAACTCAGGGACTGAGGGAGATGATAACTCAGGGACTGGGGGAGATGGTAACTCAGGGACTGGGGGAGATGGTAACTCAGAGAATGGGGGAGGTGGTCGCTCAGGGACTGGGGGAGATGGTAACTCAGGGACTGGGGGAGATGGTAACTCAGGGACTGGGGGAGATGGTCGCTCAGAGACTGGGGGAGATGGTCGCTCAGGGAATGGGGGAGATGGTAACTCAGGGACTGGGGGAGATGTTCACTCAGGGAATGGGGGAGATGGTAACTCAGGGACTGGGGGAGATGGGAACTCAGGGACTGGGTGAGATGGTAACTCGGACTGGGGGAGATGGTCGCTCAGAGACTGGAGGAAATGGTAACTCAGGGACTGGGGGAGATGGTAACTCAGGGACTGGGGGAGATGGTCGCTGAGGGACTGGGGGAGATGGTAACTCAGGGTCTGGGGGAGATAGTAACTCAGGTTCTGGGGGAGATGGTAACTCAGAGACTGGGGGAGATGGTAACTCACGGACTGAGGGAGATGGTAACTCAGTGACTGGGGGAGATGGAAACTCAGGGACTGGGGGAGAGCGTAACTCAGGGACCGGGTGAGATGGTAACTCAGGGACTGGGGTAGATGGTAACTCAGGGACTGGGGGAGATGGT
The DNA here is from genome assembly GCF_052327205.1 of Somniosus microcephalus. Classification (NCBI taxonomy): domain Eukaryota; kingdom Metazoa; phylum Chordata; class Chondrichthyes; order Squaliformes; family Somniosidae; genus Somniosus; species Somniosus microcephalus. Next base: position 86,765,065 of record NW_028225180.1, on the reverse strand, counting down.
CGCTCAGGGACTGGGGGAGTTGGTCGCTCAGGGACTGGGGGAGATGGTAACTCAGGGACTGGGGGAGATGGTTGCTGAGGGACTGAGGGAGCTGGTTGCTCCGGGACTGGGGGAGATGGTAACTCAGTGACTTGGGGAGATGGTAACTCAGGGACTTGGGGAGATGGTATCTCAGGGACTGGGGGAGATGGCAACTCAGGGACTGGGGGAGATAGTAACTCAGGGACTGGGGGAGATGGTCGCTCAGGGGCTGTGTTAGATGGTAACTCAGGGACTGGGTGAGATGGTAACTCAGGGACTGGGTGAGATGGTAACTCAGGGACTGGGGGAAATGGTCACTCAGGCACTGGGGGAGATGGTAGCTCAGGGACTGGGGGAGATGGTAACTCAGGGACAGGGAGAGATGGTAACTCAGGGACTGCGGGAGATGGTAACTCAGAGACTGGGGGAGATCGTAACTCAGGACTAGGGGAGATGGTCGCTCAGGGATTCGGGAAGATGGTAACTCAGGGACTGGGGGAGATGGTAACTCAGGGACTGGGGGAGATGGTAACTCAGGGACTGGGGGAGATGGTAACTCAGGGACTGGGGGAGATGGTAACTCAGGGACTGAGGGAGATGGTAACTCTGGGAGTGGGGGAGATGGTAGCTCAGGGACTGGGGGAGATGGTAACTGAGAGACTGAGGGAGATGGTCAATCAGGGACTGGGGGAGATGGTAACTCAGGGATTGGGGAAGGTGGTAACTCAGGGATTGGGGGAGATGGTAACTCAGGGAGTGGGGGAGATGGTAACTCAGGGACTGGGGGAGATGGTAACTCAAAGACTGGGGGAGATGGTAACTCAGGGACTGGGGGAAATGGTCGATCAGGGACTGGGGGAGATGGTAACTCAGGGACAGGGGGAGATGGTAACTCAGTGACTGGGGGAGATGGTAACTCAGGGACTGGGGGAGATTGTAACTCAGGGACTGGGGGAGATGGTAACTCAGAGACTGGGGGAGATGGTCGCTCTAGGACTGGGGGAGATGGTAACTCAGAGACTGGGGGAGATGGTTACTCAGGGACTGGGGGAGATGGTAACTCAGGGACTGGGGGAGATGGTCGCTCAGAGATTGAGGGAGATGGTCGCTCAGGGACTGGGGAAGATGGTAACTCAGGGAGTGGGGGAGATGGTAACTCAGGGACTGGGGGAGATGGTAACTCAGGGACTGGGGGAGATGGTAACTCAGACACTGAGGGAGATGGTCGCTCAGGGACTGGGGGAGATGGTAACTCAGAGACTGGGGGAGATGGTAACTCAGGGACTGGGGGAGATGGTAACTCAGGGACTGGGGGAGATGGTAACTCAGGGACTGGGGGAGATGGTAACTCAGGGGCTGGGGGAGATGGTAACTCAGGGACTGGCAGAGATGGTAACTGAGAGACTGAGGGAGATGGTCACTCAGGGACTGGGGGAGATCATAACTCAGGGACTGGGGGAGATGGTAACTCAGGGACTGGGGGAGATGGTAACTCAGGGACTGGGGGAGCTGGTAACCCAGGAACTGGGGGAGATGGTAACTCAGGGACTGGGGGAGATGGTAGCTCATGGACTGGGGGAGATGGTAACTCAAGGACTGGGGGAGATGGTAACTCAGGTACTGGGGGAGATGGTAACTCAGGGACTGGAGGAGCTGGTAACTCAGGGACTGGGGGAGACGGTAACTCAGGGACTGGGGGAGATGTTAACTCAGGGACTGGGGCAGATGGTAACTCAGGGACTGGGGGAGATGGTAACTGGGTGACTGAGGGAGATAGTAACTCAGGGACTGGGGGAGATGGTAACTCAGGGACTGGGGGAGATGATAAATCAGGGACTGGGTGTGGTAAACCACTGTCATACCTGTCTGTGTCTGTATGTGTATTCCACTAGGTACAGGTCTGGACATGCCTCGGCTGACTCCTCCCACTATTCCATGTATATAAGTGACTACCTCCCAGTCCCTTAGTATTCTGGACGGGTCGACCACTCGAGACAAGACCTTCATTCTTTAGTTAATAAAGCCTGATTGTTACTCGCTCAACTTCAGTCTTTTGAGTAATTGATGGCGCATCAATTTTATTAACTAAATTTTTTATAATGGAGAAGATCCTCACACCAGCATGCCTGGACCTGGACAGTCGGGAAGCGGACGCTTCCACCAAGTTTGCTCACTGGCTCACGTGCTTCGAGACATTCCTGACTGCCTCCACTGCGGTCGAAACGGATGCGGACAAACTGTCTGTCCTGTTCTCCAAGGTGAACCACCGAGTGTACTCAGTCATCCGGGATGCGACCTCGTACACAGCCGCCCTCCAGCTCCTCAAGACCCAGTACACGCGCCCTGTGAACGAAGTATACGCTAGGCACCTTCTGGGGAGTCGCAAGCAACAACCTGGGGAATCGACTGAGGAATACCTCCAAGCACTGTCCGTGCTTGGCCGGGCCTGTGGGTGTAAGGCGGTAACGCCCACTAAGTACACGGAGGAACTGATCCGGGATGCCTTCGTAGCGGGCCACAGGTCCAACTACACCAGACAGCGACTGCTGGAGCAGAGTGACCTCACCCTCGACAAAGCCTCCGACATCGCACTAACGCTGGACGCAGCCTTCCGGGGCATGGATGCCTACTCCTCTGCACCGTGGACGCCGCGGGGAACGACAACCTGGGACACGGTAGGACAGCCCCATAGCACCGTGCCACCCCAGCCACAGCCCAACAACGGCCCAACTACCGCAGCAGTGTCCCAAAGCCAGACAGCAGTATCCCAAGGCCAGAAATGCTACTTCTGTGGCCAGGCCAAACACCCCAGAGCGCGCTGCCCGGCGAAGAATGCAACCTGCTCGGGCTGCGGGAAAAAGGGACACTACGCCAGCGTCTGCAAGGCCAAAGCCACCCCGAACGCCAGCAGCGCCGCGTGTGGGCCGTGCGAGCCGCCATCTTGGGCCTCCCCAGCCATGTGCGAACCACCGCAGCAGCAGCCATCTTGGACGACTCCAGCCACATGGGAATCATGGGCGCCGCCATTTTGGACACCAGCCGGGACGCAGCAGACCGCCAACCCCCCCGCATCTGATACTCGCAGCGACACACCGACCCCTACGCTGGCCTCTGTGACGCTGGACCAAACGAGACCGCACCAGCTAGCTCGGTCCAAAATGGACGTTAAGGTAAACGGCCATGCAATAAACTGCCTTTTTGACTCCGGGAGCACAGAGAGCTTCATCCACCCCGACACGGTGCGGCGTTGCTCTCTCCCAGTCCTGCCTGCGCACCAGCGGATTTCTATGGCCTCCGAGTCCCAGTCAGCGGACATTGGCGGCTACTGCGTGGTGACACTAGTAGTAGACGGGACTGTGTTCAATAATTTTAAACTCCTGGTCCTGCCCGACCTCTGCGCTGCCGTTCTACTGGGGTTGGATTTCCAGTGCCACCTCAAAAGCGTTACGATGGCGTACGGTGGCCCCCTCCCCCCACTCACAGTCCGCAGCCAGCAGCCTCCAAATTGCCCGCCGCGCACTAGATGCAACCTCTCCACACTCAGAGTCCCACCCCCCCCACTGTTTGCTAACCTCACCCCCGACTGTAAGCCCATCGCCACAAAGAGCAGGCGATACAGTGCCGGGGACAGGGTTTTCATCAAAACCGAAGTGGAACGGCTCCTGAAGGAGGGGATTATTGAGGGCAGCTCCAGCCCCGGGGCAGATGGTAACTCAGGGACTGGGGGAGATGGTAACTGGGTGACTGAGGGAGATAGTAACTCAGGGACTGGGGGAGATGGTAACTCAGGGACTGGGGGAGATGATAAATCAGGGACTGGGGGAGATGGTAACTCAGGGACTGGGGGAGATGATAACTCAGGGACTGGGGGAGATGGTAACTCAGGCACTGGGGGAGATGGTAACTCAGGGACTGGGGGAGATGGTAACAAAGGCTAGGGGAGTTGGTCGCTCAGGGACTGGGGAAGATGGTAACTCAGAGACTGGGGGAGATCGTTACTCTGGGACTGGGGGAGATGGTTACTCAGGGACTGGGGGACATGGTAACTCAGGGACTGGGGGAGATGTTAACTCAGAGACTGGGGGAGATGGTCGCTCAGAGACTGGGGCAGATGGTAACTCATGGACTGGGGGAGATGGTCGCTCTGAGAGTGGGGGAGATGGTAACTCAGGGACTTCGGGAGATGGTAACTCAGGGACTGGGTGAGATGGTAACTCAGGGACTGGGTGAGATGGTAACTCAGGGACTGGGGGAGATGGTAACTGAGAGACTGAGGGAGATGGTCAATCAGGGACTGGGGGAGATGGTAACTCAGAGACTGAGGGAGATGGTTACTCAGGGACTGGGGGAGGTGGTATCTCAGGGACTGGGGGAGATGGTAACTCAGGGACTGGGGGAGATGGTAACTGAGAGACTGAGGGAGGTGGTCAATCAGGGACTGGGGGAGATGGTAACTCAGAGACTGGGGGAGATGGTAACTCAGGGACTGGGGGAGATGGCAACTCAGAGACTGGGGGAGATGGTAACTCAGGGACTGGGGGAAAGGGTCGCTCAGGGACTGGGGGAGATGGTAACTTAGGGACTGGGGGAGATGGTAACTCAGGGACTGGGGGAGATGGTAACTCTGAGACTGGGGGAGATGCTAACTCAGGGACTGGGGGAGATGGTAACTCAGAGACTGAGGGAGATGGTTACTCAGGGACTGGGGGAGATGTTAACTCAGGGACTGGGGGAGATGGTCGCTCAGAGACTGAGGGAGATGGTCGCTCAGGGACTGGGGAAGATGGTAACTCAGGGAGTGGGGGAGATGGTAACTCAGGGACTGGGGCAGATGGTAACTCAGACACTGAGGGAGATGATCGCTCAGGGACTGGGGGAGATGGTAACTCAGAGACTGGGGGAGATGGTAACTCAGGGACTGGGGGAGATGGTAACTCAGGGACTGGGGGAGATGGTAACTCAAGGACTGGGGGAGATGGTAACTCAGGGACTGGGGGAGATGGTAACTCACGGACTGGCAGAGGTGGTAACTCAGAGACTGAGGGAGATGGTCGCTCAGGGACTGGGGGAGATGGTAACTCAGGGACTGGGGGAGATGGTGACTCAGGGACTGGGGGAGATGGTAACTCAGGGACTGGGGGAGATGGTAACTCAGGGACTGGGGGAGATGGTAACTCAGGGAGTGGGGGAGATGGTAGCTCAGGGACTGGGGGAGATGGTAACTGAGAGACTGAGGGAGATGGTCAATCAGGGACTGGGGGAGATGGTAACTCAGGGATTGGGGAAGATGGTAACTCAGGGATTGGGGGAGATGGTAACTCAGGGAGTGGGGGAGATGGTAACTCAGGGACTGGGGGAGATGGTAACTCATAGACTGGGGGAGATGGTAACTCAGGGACTGGGGGAAATGGTCGATCTGGGACTGGGGGAGATGGTAACTCAGGGACAGGGGGAGATGGTAACTCAGTGACTGGGGGAGATGGTAACTCAGGGACTGGGGGAGATTGTAACTCAGGGACTGGGGGAGATGGTAACTCAGAGACTGGGGGAGATGGTCGCTCTAGGATTGGGGGAGATGGTAACTCAGAGACTGGGGGAGATGGTTACTCAGGGACTGGGGGAGATGGTAACTCAGGGACTGGGGGAGATGGTCGCTCAGAGATTGAGGGAGATGGTCGCTCAGGGACTGGGGAAGATGGGAACTCAGGGAGTGGGGGAGATGGTAACTCAGGGACTGGGGAGATGGTAACTCAGGGACTGGGGGAGATGGTAACTCAGACACTGAGGGAGATGGTCGCTCAGGGACTGGGGGAGATGGTAACTCAGAGACTGGGGGAGATGGTAACTCAGGGACTGGGGGAGATGGTAACTCAGGGACTGGGGGAGATGGTAACTCAGGGACTGGGGGAGATGGTAACTCAGGGGCTGGGGGAGATGGTAACTCAGGGACTGGCAGAGATGGTAACTGAGAGACTGAGGGAGATGGTCACTCAGGGACTGGGGGAGATCGTAACTCAGGGACTGGGGGAGATGGTAACTCAGGGACTGGGGGAGATGGTAACTCAGGGACTGGGGGAGCTGGTAACCCAGGAACTGGGGGAGATGGTAACTCAGGGACTGGGGGAGATGGTAGCTCATGGACTGGGGGAGATGGTAACTCAAGGACTGGGGGAGATGGTAACTCTGGTACTGGGGGAGATGGTAACTCAGGGACTGGAGGAGCTGGTAACTCAGGGACTGGGGGAGACGGTAACTCAGGGACTGGGGGAGATGGTAACTCAGGGACTGGGGCAGATGGTAACTCAGGGACTGGGGTAGATGGTAACTGGGTGACTGAGGGAGATGGTAACTCAGGGACTGGGGGAGATGGTAACTCAGGGACTGGGGGAGATGATAAATCAGGGACTGGGGGAGATGGTAACTCAGGGACTGGGGAGATGATAACTCAGGGACTGGGGGAGATGGTAACTCAGGCACTGGGGGAGATGGTAACTCAGGGACTGGGGGAGATGGTAACTCAGGACTAGTGGAGTTGGTCGCTCAGGGACTGGGGAAGATGGTAACTCAGAGACTGGGGGAGATCGTTACTCTGGGACTGGGGGAGATGGTTACTCAGGGACTGGGGGAGATGGTATCTCAGGGACTGGGGGAGATGTTAACTCAGAGACTGGGGGAGATGGTCGCTCAGAGACTGGGGCAGATGGTAACTCATGGACTGGGGGAGATGGTCGCTCTGAGAGTGGGGGAGATGTTAACTCAGGGACTTGGGGAGATGGTAACTCAGGGACTGGGTGAGATGGTAACTCAGGGACTGGGTGAGATGGTAACTCAGGGACTGCGGGAGATGGTAGCTCAGGGACTGGGGGAGATGGTCGCTCAGAGACTGGGTGAGATGGTAAGTCAGGGACTGGGGGAGATGGTAACTGAGAGACTGAGGGAGATGGTCAATCAGGGACTGGGGGAGATGGTAACTCAGAGACTGAGGGAGATGGTTACTCAGGGACTGGGGGAGATGGTATCTCAGGGACTGGGGGAGATGGTAACTCAGGGACTGGGGGAGATGGTAACTGAGAGACTGAGGGAGGTGGTCAATCAGGGACTGGGGGAGATGGTAACTCAGAGACTGGGGGAGATGGTAACTCAGGGACTGGGGGAGATGGCAACTCAGAGACTGGGGGAGATGGTAACTCAGGGACTGGGGGAAAGGGTCGCTCAGGGACTGGGGGAGATGGTAACTTAGGGACTGGGGGAGATGGTAACTCAGGGACTGGGGGAGATGGTAACTCAGAGACTGGGGGAGATGGTAACTCAGGGACTGGGGGAGATGGTAACTCAGAGACTGGGGGAGATGGTTACTCAGGGACTGGGGGAGATGGTAACTCAGGGACTGGGGGAGATGGTCGCTCAGAGACTGAGGGAGATGGTCGCTCAGGGACTGGGGAAGATGGTAACTCAGGGACTGGGGGAGATGGTCACTCAGGGACTGGGGCAGATGGTAACTCAGACACTGAGGGAGATGATCGCTCGGGGACTGGGGGAGATGGTAACTCAGAGACTGGGGGAGATGGTAACTCAGGGACTGGGGGAGATGGTAACTCAGGGACTGGGGGAGATGGTAACTCAGGGACTGGGGGAGATGGTAACTCAAGGACTGGGGGAGATGGTAACTCAGGGACTGGGGGAGATGGTAACTCACGGACTGGCAGAGGTTGTAACTCAGAGACTGAGGGAGATGGTCGCTCAGGGACTGGGGGAGATGGTAACTCAGGGACTGGGTGAGATGGTAACTCAAGGACTGGGTGAGATGGTAACTCAGGGACTGGGGGAGATGGTCACTCAGGGACTGGGGGAGACGGTAGCTCAGGGACTAAGGGAGATGGTCGCTCAGAGACTGGGTGAGATGGTAACTCAGGGACTGGGTGAGATGGTAACTCAGGACTGGGTGAGATGGTCGCTCAGGGAATGCCGTAGAGAGTAACTCAGTGACCGGGGGAGATGGTCGCTCAGGGACTCGGGGAGATGGTCGCTCAGGGACTGGGGGAGATGGCAACTCAGGGACTGGGGGAGATGGTCGCTCAGAGACTGGGGGAGATGGTAACTCAGGGACTTGGGCAGATGGTAACTCAGGGACTGGGTGAGATGGTAACTCAAGGACTGGATGAGATGGTAACTCAGGAACTGGGGGAGATGGTCACTCAGGGACTGGGGGAGATGGTAGCTCAGGGACTGGGGGAGATGGTAACTCAGGGACTGGGTGAGATGGTAACTCAGGGAGTGGGTGTTTGGTAACTCAGGGACTGGGGGAGATGGTTACTCAGGGACTGGGGGAGATGGTAACTCAGAGACTGGGGGAGATGGTAACTCAGGACTAGGGGAGATGGTCGCTGAGGGACTGGGGAAGATGGTAACTCAGGGACTGAGGGAGATGGTAACTCAGGGACTGGGGTAGATGGTAACTCAGGGACTGGGGGAGATGTTAACTCAGAGACTGGGGGAGATGGTCGCTCAGGGACTGTGGGAGATGGTAACTCAGGGACTGGGGGAGATGGTAACTCAGGGACTGGGCGAGATGGTCGCTCGGAGACTGGGGGAGATGGTCGCTCAGGGACTGGGGGAGATGGTAACTCAGGGACTGGGGGAGATGGTCACTCAGGGACTGGGGGAGATGGTAACTCAGGGACTGGGGGAGATGGGAACTCAGGGACTGGGGGAGATAGTAACTCAGGGTCTGGGGGAGATGGTAACTCGGACTGGGGGAGATGGTCGGTCAGGGACTGGAGGAAATGGTAACTCAGGGACTGGGGGAGATGGTAACTCAGGGACTGGGGGAGATGGTCGCTGAGGGACTGGGGGAGATGGTAACTCAGTGACTGGGGAGATGGAAACTCAGGGACTGGGGGAGAGCGTAACTCAGGGACCGGGGGAGATGGTAACTCAGGGACTGGGGGAGATGGTTGCTCAGGGACTGGGGGAGATGGTAGCTCAGGGACTGGGGGAGATGGTCGCTCAGGGACTGGGGGAGGTGGTCGCTCAGGGACTGGGGGAGATGTTTGCTGAGGAAATGAGGGAGCTGGTTGCTCCGGGACTGGGGGAGATGGTAACTCAGTGACTTGGGGAGATGGTAACTCAGGGACTTGGGGAGATGGTAACTCAGGGACTGGGGGAGATGGTAACTCAGGGACTGGGGGAGATGGTAACAGAGAGACTGAGGGAGATGGTAACTCTGGGACTGGGGGGGATGGTCACTCAGAGACTGGGGGAGATGGTCGCTCAGGGGCTGGGTGAGATGGTAACTCAGGGACTGGGTGAGATGGTAACTCAGGGATTGGGTGAGATGGTAACTCAGGGACTGGAGGAGATGGTCACTCAGCCACTGGGGGAGATGGTAGCTCAGGGACTGGGGGAGATGGTCGCTCAGGGACTCGGGAAGATGGTAAATCAGGGACTGGGGGAGATGGTAACTCAGGGACTGGGGGAGATGGTAACTCAGGGACTGGGGGAGATGATAACTCAGGGACTGGGGGAGATGGTAACTCAGGGACTGGGGGAGATGGTAACTGAGAGACTGAGGGAGATGGTCAATCAGGGACTGGGGGAGATGGTAACTCAGGGACTGTGTGTGTGTGGTTCTGTGTGTGTGTGTGGGTCTGTGTGTGTGTGTGGGTCGGTGTGTGTGTGTGGGTCAGTGTGTGTGTGTGGGTCGGTGTGTGTGTGTGGGTCGGTGTGTGTGTGTGGGTCGGTGTGTGTCTGTGTGTGTGTGGGTCTGTGTGTGTGTGGGTCTGTGTGTGTGGGTCTGTGTGTGTGTGGGTCTGTGTGTGTGTGTGGGTCTGTGTGGGTGTGGGTCTGTGTGTGTGTGGGTCTGTGTGTGTGTGGGTCTGTGTGTGTGGGGGTCTGTGTGTGTGGGGGTCTGTGTGTGTGGGGGTCTGTGTGTGTGGGGGTGTGTGTGTGTGGGGGGGTGTGTGTGTGGGGGTCTGTGTGTGTGGGGTTCTGTGTGTGTGGGAGTCTCTGTGTGTGTGGGTCTGCCTGTGTGTGGGGGTCTGCCTGTGTGTGTGGGGTTGTGTGTGTGGGGGGGGTCTGTGTTTGGGGGTCTGTGTGTGGGGGTGTGTGTGTGTGGGGGTCTGTGTGTGTGGGGGTCTGTGTGTGTGGGGTTCTGTGTGTGTGGGGGTCTCTGTGTGTGTGGGTCTGCCTGTGTGTGGGGGTCTGCCTGTGTGTGTGGGGGTGGGTGTGTGTGGGTCTGTGTGTGTGGGCCTGTGTGTGTGGGTGGGTCGGTGTCTGTGTGTGTGTGTGGGTCTGTGTGTGTGTGGGTCTGTGTGTGTGTAGGTCTGTGTGTGTGGGTCTGTGTGTGGGGGTGGGTCGGTGTCTGTGTGTGGGTGGGTCTGTGTGTCTGTGTGTGTGTAGGTCTGTGTGTAGGTCTGTGGGTCTGTGTCTTTTTGTCCTCTCTTGTGCTCAGGCACACACTGCTGGACTCTCTCTCTCTCGCTCAATTCAATTCAATTCAAATCGCTTTATTGGCATGACAAGTTACATCTTATGTTGCCAAAGCATCGGAAAACGTTCATGTTTGTTCACAAAAATACAGATCTATCCATACAGTGTATAAACAGATATATCCCTGAGTGTATAATATACTTTCATATAATTTATATATACTCTTATCTTATATTTAGTGGTTGTCCCTCTGTTTATGGCAAGCTGTAACATAGTGTGCCGTCAGTGTTATGCAATTTCTCTCTTCCCCTAGTAGATATGGGAGTTTTTGGTCGTCATTCAATTTTCTGAATTCCGGGCATATTTTTGTAAATTTTGGGTAGAAATTCTCCCTTATGCCCTGATATTTTCTACAAGCTGTGAGGAAGTGCATCTCTGTCTCCACCATTCCCTGACTGCAGTGAGAGCATATCCTGTCCTCCCTTGGTAGCCGGGTCTGCCTGTGTCTACCTTTTTCGATCGCCAGGCTATGTTCACTAAGTCTGTACATTGTCAGGATTTTTCTCAGTTTGCTGTCCTTTACCATGGTCAGGTAATCAGCTATGTTGTATTGTCTGTTTAGGGCCAAGTAGCAATTGAGTTTGCTTTGGGTTTTTGTTGTTTCTGCCCAATATGTCAGATATTTTTCCTTTTGCTTAGCGACGATTGTGTTGGGTCGAATTCTTTGTGTTACGCTGTCACTGTCCTGTGGCTGGTTATTGTTAGTAGTGTTAGTAGTTACTTCACTGAGTCCCAGGACTAGTTGACTGAGGGTATTCTTCTTTATGGTCAGCTCTTGGCATTTCAGGGCGTCATAGTGATAGCATTGGGGGTTGCTCATTTGTAGGTGATTCCAAAATTTGGTGGCTCTTTTTTGGATAGTGATTATTAATGGATATTGGCCTAGTTCCGCCCTGCATGCATTGTTTACTGTTTTCCTTTGAGTCCGGAGGATACTTTTACAGAATTCTGCATGTAGGATCTCAATTGGGTGTTTGTCCCATTTTGCAAATTCTTGTTGTGTTAGCGGTCCCCATACCTCACTGCCATAGAGTGCAATTGGTTCAATTACTGATTTGAAAATTTTTAGCCAATTGCTAATTGGGATTTCTATTTGGATTGATTTTTTGATGGCATAGAAAGCCCTTCTTGCTTTCTCTTTCAGTTCATTCACAGCCAGTTTGAAGTTTCCCGTAGAACTGATTTTTAAGCCCAAGTATGTGTAGTTAGTGGTTTGTTCAATTTTGGTTGTTCCTATTGTGAAATTTATTTTGGGTCCCTGAGGTCTGGATCTTTGCTGGAACACAACGACTTTGGTTTTTTTGGGATTTATTGTCAGGGCCCAAGTCTGGCAGTACGACTCCAGCAGATCCAGGTTCTGCTGTAGACCCTCCTTAGTTGGTGACAGCAGAACCAGGTCGTCTGCATAGAGGAGGAATTTAACCTTGGATTCATATAGGGTGAGGCCGGGTGCTGTAGATTGTTCAAGTAGTTTTGCTAATTCATTTATGTAAATATTAAAGAGTGTCGGTGAGATTGGCGAGCCCTGCGTCACCCCCCGCCCCTGTGGGAAGTATTTTGTTCGTTTGTCTCCAATTTTAACTGCACATTTGTTGTTTGTATACATTGATTTAATTACATCATATGTTTTTCCCCCTACCCCGCTTTCGATAAGTTTCAGGAATAAACCGTCATGCCAGATGGAGTCGAGAGCCTTCTGGAAATCTATAAAGCATGCGTAGATTTTGCTTTTGTTATGGTGAACGTGTTTGTCAATTAGGGTCTGTAGGGTGAAGATATGATCTGATGTTCTATAGTTTGGCAGGAATCCAATTTGGCTTTTACTCAAGACATTGTGCTCCTCAAGGAAGTTTATAAGTCTTTTGTTTATGATGCTACAGAATACCTTCCCCAGGTTACTGTTTACACAGATGCCTCGATAGTTATTTGGGTCGACTTTGTCCCCACTTTTGTATATGGGCGTTATGAGTCCTTTGTTCCAGATATCAGGGAAGTAACCGACACTCAGAACCAAGTTGAAGAGTTTTAGGATAGCCAGTTTCATTTTGTCGTCTGTGTGTTTAATCATCTCGTTTAGTATGCCGTCTGTCCCGCAAGTTTTTCCTGGTCGCAGGTCCTTGAGTTTTTCAGAAAGTTCTTTTTCTGTTATTGTGGAGTCTAGCGGGTTTTGGTTATCTTTTATGGCCATTTCTAGCTTTTCCAGTTTTTTGCATATTTGGTGTTGCTCTGGCCTTAGTGTGTTTTTCTGGTATAATTTTTCAAAGTGGTTTTCCCATGTGTCCCCATTTTGAATGGCCAATTCGTCGTGTTGGTTTTTGTGTAGTGTATTCAAGTTGTCCCAGAAACAATTGGAATCAATGGATTCCTCCACGGAGCTGAGTGTATTCTTAATAAATTGCTCTTTTTTGGTTCTGAGTGTGTTTCTGTATTGTGTTAGTGTCTGACAATAACTAAGGCGTAATTCCTCGTTTTCTGGATGTCTGTTTTTGGTTTGATATTTTTCTAAGTTTTTTCCTCATGTTATGGCAATCTGGGTCAAACCATTTTTCATAGTTTTTTGTTTTGGGTTTGTTCTTGCGAGCTTTCAAGTTTGCACTTGTTGCCAAATTATCGAAAATATTGTTTAGGTTATTTACTGCCCGGTTTACGCCTTCTTTATTGTGAGTGTATATGTTATCCAGAAAGGTGTCCAAGAGAGCTTGAGTTGATGCATTGCTAATTGTTTTCTGGTATTTTTCCGTGTCGTTTTTGGCCCATCTGTACGATTTCTTGGTGTTGTACAGTTTACTGGGTTGTGTTTCTATGTTGTTTGTTTCTGTCTTTTTGAGATACATAGCAATTTGACTGTGATCTGACAGTGTTGTTTGTGGTTTGACTGTGAATGCTCTGAAAGAGGATGGGTCCAAATCTGTAATCATATAGTCTACTGTGCTGCAGCCAAGAGGTGAGCAATAGGTCGATCTTCCTAGGAGGTCTCCTATGAACCTACCATTGACAATGTACAGACCCAGGCTTCGACAGAGCTGTAGGAGCTGTTTTCCGTTGGTATTTGTCTGCTTGTCGCAGTTATGCCTGTATGGAAGGGATGGGATATCAAAGTGGTTATTCCCGAATACGTAATTGTTTCCCTGATTATTGGTGAAGTCTGGTTCTTCGCCCATTCTTGAATTGAGGTCCCCGCAGATCAACACGTTCCCCTGGGCCTGGTATTGGATAATTTCCCCCTCTATGTTGGAGAAGGTGTCCTCTTTAAAGTACGGGGAATCCATTGGGGGGATATAAAGTGCGCAAATGTAAACATCTTGGGTGTTAGAGATAATCTCCCTCTCAATTTTGAGCCACATGTGGTTTTCGCCCTTTTTTATAAATTTGATGTAATTCTTAAGTTCTGTTTTAAACCAGATCAGTATGCCTCCGGAGTCTCTGCCTTGGGTTACTCTTGGTAATTTATTGGAGGGGACCACTAGCTCAGTGTACCCTTGGGGACAGCCAGTGTGTCCTTTTCCTTTATACCAAGTTTCCTGTAAAATGATAATATCTAGATCTTTAGTTTCATCTATGAACTCTGGGGTCCTACTCTTCACGTCGAGCACTGAAGAGCGTAGACCTTGGATATTCCAGGTCGAAATACATAAGGATTTCATGTTAAGTTTGACCTTTTACTATGATAGGTTAAAGAGTGGTACGTGTTTGTCGTGTCTAAGTGTGGGAAAAAAAGATCATCTCAGTTGTCTATAAAAGTTAATACTATTTGGTTACAGTTCTTTCTATTAATTAGTCCTTGATCCATAAGGCGGAAGTAAATGCTGCACATCTGCTTATTGTCTCTTAATGGATTGTTTCTGTCTGAGGTATTGCGTACGTCCTGTGCATCTCTCCCTCTGCCTGGCTGGGAGCGGTCCTGTTCCCCTGTGGGACAGGAGTGGTGCAGGTCTGATATTGTTGTTGTGCATGGGGACCCTCTCTGGTCTCGGTTGGTGTGGTGGTGGTCTTTGTAGTGGTCCTGATATGTACCCCGCTGATCTCTGGTGGTCGGGGGGGGGGTCCTCTTGGAGTCTGGGTATGGACCCGGTTAAAAGCGACGTCCTTCAGGGCTTTAGCAAAGATCGATATTCTTTTCCTTTGGATGTGGACGTGGTCGTAAAGACATTCCTCATCGAGGGTGGGGTGTTGGGCCAGGTGCACGTTGTGTTTTGATTCGCAGTCTCTTGCTATGCTGGCATTTATCTCATGAATTGTGTTGTTGTTGAAGTCTGTTCTCGGCAATATTGTGGAAACAGTGATTCTAGTGTTTGGAAATGTACTGCTTGCCTTCCTAATCACTGCTCTGAGCGATGTTGCTACCTCTTTCTGTTGGGCCTTTAGGTCATTTGTGCCTGTGTGTATTATTATGTGTTGGGGGGAGCCTAATCGGGTTTTGGTCAGCCATCCCATGGCTCTGTCTGTTGTTGGGCACCAGATCTTTTCACAGAATCACAGAAATCCCACAGTGCAGATAGAGGCCATTTTGGCCCATCGAGCTTGCACCGACACATATCCCACCCAATCCCCGTAACCCCTACACCAACACCAACACATATCCCACCCTACCCCTGTAACCCCACGTATTTAATCCCCCTAACACTAAGGGTCTACTTTACTTCTAGGGAAGAGCTTTTTCTCCCATAGAAATTTCCCATTTGAGTCTATGAGTATTACGATGTCAGCCTTGTTTGTGTTTACTGTCTGGTGGCTTTCGCCTGGACTCATAGTGTGTGTGTTGGGCTGGGGTGTCTGGTGTGTGCATTCCTCTTGTGAGCGGCTCGCTTGTGGTTCCACGGTGGTGGGGGAAGATTGAGATTCAGTATGCTGGTCGGTCTGTGTGGCACCCCTTGTATTGTGTGTCTGCTGCTTTTGTTCCGTGTGGGAGTGCAACCGTTCCGTCCGGCTCTGTCTTGTCTTATCTCTAGTCTCTGGTTGCTGGTCTAATGGTGTTATCTCTCCTCTATGGCTCTCTTCTTTTCCCTGCAGCTCTTTCACCCGATTCCCAAGTAGATTCACCTGGTTCTCAAGTAGATTCAGCTCTCTCTTGTGTCTCTCCCTCTCTTGCTTTTGTTCGTGATTCATTTTAAGGAACTCCTCTCTAAGTTTAACCATCTCTATCTCTAATTGATTAAATTTATCTTTTAGTTGTATCTGGCTGTGTGATCCCGGGGTATGTGTCTGGTCGACCCTGGAAGGCTCACTCACTTCCTGGCTATGCTGCTCTTCTCTTGGTGAGCTGGAATTGGTAGGGGGACTATGTGTGGCTTCCTCCCTGGTAGTTATGCTGGGGTTTGTCAGTTGTATCATGTGGCTGTGGGTCCCCGGGGTTAGTGTCTGGTTTGAACGGTGTGGCTCGTTCACCTCCTGACCAGGCTGATTTCCTCCTGGTAAGTTGTCAATGTTGGGGGGAGTGCGGGTCGCTTTTCCCCTGTTAGCCACTCTGGCACTGTCTGTGCACGTCTCGCTCTCTCTCTTTCTCTCCAATATCTCTCTCTCTCCCTCTCTCCTACCTTGCTATCTCTCTCCCACGTATCTCCCACTCTCACTGTCTGTGCACGTCTCTCTCTCTCTCGTGCGCTCGCTTGACTCTCAATCTCTGTGTCTGTTTAATTTCCAGTGTTGCGATGAACTGAAGGCCGGCGATTTGATTGAAATATTTCGCACAGGTTACAAGCACTGGGCCCTGTATGTGGGCAATGGATACGTGATTCACGTAGCACCTCCGAGTGAGTACCGATTCTCTAACCTCCGGCCACAATCTGCTACCTCTCAGTGTATCACCTCACAATGTAGCTCTCCGGCAAAACAATGTTCCCTATCATCAGGCTCCGAAGTGAAACAAGTGGAGGCTGATATCCGCTCTCCCCACCGCAATGTCAGCCATGGCTCTGTGGGTGTCTCTCTCTCTCTCTCTCTCTCACCTCGGAGTCAGAAGGTTGTGGGTCCAAATCCCACTCCAGAGACTTGAGCACAAAAATCTAGGCGGACACTCCCAGTGCAGTGCTGAGGGAGCGCCGCACTGTCGGAGGGGCGGTACTGAGGGAGCGCCGCACTGTCGGAGGGGCAGTACTGAGGGAGCGCCGCACTGTCGGAGGGGCAGTGCTGAGGGAGCGCCGCACTGTCGGAGGGGCAGTACTGAGGGAGCGCCGCACTGTCGGAGGGGCAGTGCTGAGGGAGCGCCGCACTGTCGGAGGGGCAGTACTGAGGGAGCGCCGCACTGTCGGAGGGGCAGTACTGAGGGAGCGCCGCACTGTCGGAGGGGCAGTAATGAGGGAGCGCCGCACTGTCGGAGGGGCAGTAATGAGGGAGCGCCGCACTGTCGGAGGGGCAGTACTGAGGGAGCGCCGCACTGTCGGAAAGGCAGTACTGAGGGAGCGCCGCACTGTCGGAGGGGCAGTACTGAGGGAGCGCCGCACTGTCGGAGGTGCTATCTTTCGGATGAGATGTTAAACCGAGGCCCCGTCTGCCCTCTCAGGTGGATGTAAAAGATCCCACGCCCACTATTGGAAGAAGAGCAGGGGGAGTTCTCCCCGGTGTCCTGGGGCCAATATTTATCCCTCAACTAACATAACTAAAACAGATTTTCTGGTCATTATCACATTGCTGTTTGTGGGAGCTTGCTGTGCGCAAAATGGCTGCCGCATTTCCTGCATTAAAACAGTGACCGCACTTCAAAAAAAGTACTTCACTGGCTGTGAATCACTGAGGTGGTGACCAGGCACTGTAGAAATGTCAGTCTCCGATCTGACTGACAGATAATTCCACCTCACTATCGACAGTGAGAGCGACAGAGCACTGCGAAAGGGGGGAGGGAAACGCGAGGGGAAGGAAAGAGAGTCCAGTGCCCTACTGAGGGCCCTGGTGTCTCTGACCAGGTGCCCTGTTTCCTCGCACCTTCCTACCCCTGTTTCAGGAGGTGTCCGGGCGCGGTGCCAGGGTCTCCCCATGACTTTAACTAAACTGGTTTGCCCTTGTGTTTGGAATAGCACATTGCCAAAGACTCGGCCTTTCGCAAGACTCCCGGAGCAGACAAACCTGTTCTCAAAACATTCCCTCCCTCCGCAAAGATAGAGCCACCTTTTTAAAACATAAATATTTCCTCGAGGTACTCTTAACCCATTCTGCTCTAGGTCCGCATAGCTGTGAGACTTCTCCCCTCTACAGTCTACAGACCCTCTCCGCTGCGCAGTCTAGACCCTCTCCCTCTACAGACCCTCTCCCTCCACAGTCTACAGACCCTCTCCCTCCACAGTCTACAGACCCTCTCCGCTGCGCAGTCTAGACCCTCTCCCTCCACAGTCTACAGTCCCTCTCCCTCCACAGTCTACAGACCCTCTCCCTCCACAGTCTACAGTCCCTCTCCCTCCACAGTCTACAGACCCTCTCCCTCCACAGTCTACAGACCCTCTCCCTCCACAGTCTACAGACCCTCTCCCTCCACAGTCTACAGACCCTCTCCCTCCGCAGTCTACAGACCCTCTCCCTCCGCAGTCTACAGACCCTCTCCCTCCGCAGTCTACAGACCCTCTCCCTCCGCAGTCTACAGACCCTCTCCCTCCAGTCTACAGACCCTCTCCCTCCAGTCTACAGACCCTCTCCCTCCAGTCTACAGACCCTCTCCCTCCGCAGTCCACAGACCCTCTCCCTCCAGTCTACAGACCCTCTCCCTCCAGTCTACAGACCCTCTCCCTCTGCAGTCTACAGACCCTCTCCCTCCGCAGTCTACAGACCCTCTCCCTCCAGTCTACAGACCCTCTCCCTCCACAGTCTACAGACCCTCTCCCTCCACAGTCTAGACCCTCTCCCTCCACAGTCTACAGACCCTCTCCGCTGCGCAGTCTAGACCCTCTCCCTCCACAGTCTACAGACCCTCTCCCTCCACAGTCTACAGACCCTCTCCCTCCACAGTCTACAGACCCTCTCCCTCCACAGTCTACAGACCCTCTCCCTCCACAGTCTACAGACCCTCTCCCTCCGCAGTCTACAGACCCTCTCCCTCCACAGTCTACAGACCCTCTCCCTCCACAGTCTACAGACCCTCTCCCTCCACAGTCAACAGACCCTCTCCCTCCGCAGTCTACAGACCCTCTCCCTCCAGTCTACAGACCCTCTCCCTCCACAGTCTACAGACCCTCTCCCTCCACAGTCTGCAGACCCTCTCCCTCCACAGTCTACAGACCCTCTCCCTCCACAGTCAACAGACCCTCTCCCTCCGCAGTCTACAGACCCTCTCCCTCCAGTCTACAGACACTCTCCCTCCACAGTCTACAGACCCTCTCCCTCCGCAGTCTACAGACCCTCTCCCTCCACAGTCTACAGACCCTCTCCCTCCACAGTCAACAGACCCTCTCCCTCCGCAGTCTACAGACCCTCTCCCTCCACAGTCTACAGACCCTCTCCCTCCACAGTCTAGACCCTCTCCCTCCGCAGTCTACAGACCCTCTCCCTCCACAGTCTACAGACCCTCTCCCTCCACAGTCTAGACCCTCTCCCTCCGCAGTCTACAGACCCTCTCCCTCCACAGTCTACAGACCCTCTCCCTCCACAGTCTACAGACCCTCTCCCTCCGCAGTCTACAGACCCTCTCCCTCCACAGTCTACAGACCCTCTCCCTCCACAGTCTAGACCCTCTCCCTCCGCAGTCTACAGACCCTCTCCCTCCACAGTCTACAGACCCTCTCCCTCCACAGTCTAGACCCTCTCCCTCCGCAGTCTACAGACCCTCTCCCTCCACAGTCGACAGACCCTCTCCCTCCACAGTCTACAGACCCTCTCCCTCCACAGTCTACAGACCCTCTCCCTCCACAGTCTACAGACCCTCTCCCTCCGCAGTCTACAGACCCTCTCCCTCCACAGTCTACAGACCCTCTCCCTCCGCAGTCTACAGACCCTCTCCCTCCGCAGTCTACAGACCCTCTCCCTCCACAGTCTACAGTCCCTCTCCCTCCACAGTCTAGACCCTCTCCCTCCGCAGTCTACAGACCCTCTCCCTCCGCAGTCTACAGACCCTCTCCCTCCACAGTCTACAGACCCTCTCCCTCCGCAGTCTACAGACTCTCTCCCTCCACAGTCTACAGACCCTCTCCCTCCGCAGTCTACAGACCCTCTCCCTCCACAGTCTACAGACCCGCTCCCTCCACAGTCTACAGACCCTCTCCCTCCACAGTCTACAGACCCTCTCCCTCCACAGTCTAGACCCTCTCCCTCCACAGTCTACAGACCCTCTCCCTCCGCAGTCTACAGTCCCTCTCCCTCCACAGTCTACAGTCCCTCTCCCTCCGCAGTCTACAGACCCTCTCCCTCCGCAGTCTACAGACCCTCTCCCTCCACAGTCTACAGACCCTCTCCCTCCGCAGTCTACAGACCCTCTCCCACCGCAGTCTACAGACCCTCTCCCTCCACAGTCTACAGACCCTCTCCCTCCACAGTCTACAGACCCTCTCCCTCCACAGTCTACAGACCCTCTCCCTCCACAGTCTACAGACCCTCTCCCTCCACAATCTACAGACCCTCTCCCTCCACAGTCTACAGACCCTCTCCCTCCGCAGTCTACAGTCCCTCTCCCTCCAGTCTACAGACCCTCTCCCTCCACAGTCTACAGACCCTCTCCCTCCACAGTCTACAGACCCTCTCCCTCCGCAGTCTACAGACCCTCTCCCTCCACAGTCTAGACCCTCTCCCTCCGCAGTCTACAGACCCTCTCCCTCCGCAGTCTACAGACCCTCTCCCTCCGCAGTCTACAGACCCTCTCCCTCCGCAGTCTACAGACCCTCTCCCTCCGCAGTCTACAGACCCTCTCCCTCCGCAGTCTACAGACCCTCTCCCTCCACAGTCTACAGACCCTCTCCCTCCGCAGTCCACAGACCCTCTCCCTCCGCAGTCTACAGACCCTCTCCCTCCACAGTCTACAGACCCTCTCCCTCCACAGTCTACAGACCCTCTCCCTCCACAGTCTAGACCCTCTCCCTCCACAGTCTACAGACCCTCTCCCTCCACAGTCTACAGACCCTCTCCCTCCACAGTCTAGACCCTCTCCCTCCACAGTCTACAGACCCTCTCCCTCCACAGTCTACAGTCCCTCTCCCTCCGCAGTCTACAGTCCCTCTCCCTCCACAGTCTACAGACCCTCTCCCTCCACAGTCTACAGTCCCTCTCCCTCCGCAGTCTAGACCCTCTCCCTCCACAGTCTACAGTCCCTCTCCCCCCACAGTCTACAGACCCTCTCCCTCCACAGTCTCCAGACCCTCTCCCTCCACAGTCTAGACCCTCTCCCTCCACAGTCTACAGACCCTCTCCCTCCACAGTCTACAGACCCTCTCCCTCCGCAGTCTACAGACCCTCTCCCTCCACAGTCTACAGACCCTCTCCCTCCACAGTCTACAGACCCTCTCCCTCCACAGTCTAGACCCTCTCCCTCCACAGTCTACAGACCCTCTCCCTCCGCAGTCTACAGACCCTCTCCCTCCACAGTCTACAGACCCTCTCCCTCCACAGTCTACAGACCCTCTCCCTCCACAGTCTACAGACCCTCTCCCTCCACAGTCTACAGACCCTCTCCCTCCGCAGTCTACAGACCCTCTCCCTCCACAGTCTACAGACCCTCTCCCTCCACAGTCTACAGACCCTCTCCCTCCACAGTCTACAGACCCTCTCCCTCCACAGTCCACAGTCCCTCTCCCTCCACAGTCTACAGACCCTCTCCCTCCGCAGTCTACAGACCCTCTCCCTCCACAGTCTACAGTCCCTCTCCCTCCACAGTCTACAGACCCTCTCCCTCCGCAGTCTACAGACCCTCTCCCTCCACAGTCTACAGACCCTCTCCCTCCACAGTCTACAGACCCTCTCCCTCCACAGTCTACAGACCCTCTCCCTCCACAGTCTACAGACCCTCTCCCTCCACAGTCTACAGACCCTCTCCCTCCGCAGTCTAGACCCTCTCCCTCCGCAGTCTACAGACCCTCTCCCTCCAGTCTACAGACCCTCTCCCTCCACAGTCTACAGACCCTCTCCCTCCACAGTCTACAGTCCCTCTCCCTCCACAGTCTACAGACCCTCTCCCTCCACAGTCTACAGACCCTCTCCCTCCGCAGTCTACAGACCCTCTCCCTCCACAGTCTACAGACCCTCTCCCTCCACAGTCTACAGACCCTCTCCCTCCACAGTCTACAGACCCTCTCCCTCCACAGTCTACAGACCCTCTCCCTCCGCAGTCTACAGACCCTCTCCCTCCACAGTCTACAGACCCTCTCCCTCCGCAGTCCACAGACCCTCTCCCTCCACAGTCTACAGACCCTCTCCCTCCACAGTCTACAGACCCTCTCCCTCCACAGTCTACAGACCCTCTCCCTCCGCTGTCTACAGACCCTCTCCCTCCACAGTCTACAGACCCTCTCCCTCCACAGTCTACAGACCCTCTCCCTCCACAGTCTACAGACCCTCTCCCTCCACAGTCTACAGACCCTCTCCCTCCACAGTCTACAGACCCTCTCCCTCCACAGTCTACAGACCCTCTCCCTCCACAGTCTACAGACCCTCTCCCTCCACAGTCTACAGACCCTCTCCCTCCACAGTCTACAGACCCTCTCCCTCCACAGTCTACAGACCCTCTCCCTCCACAGTCGACAGACCCTCTCCCTCCACAGTCTACAGACCCTCTCCCTCCACAGTCTACAGACCCTCTCCCTCCACAGTCTACAGACCCTCTCCCTCCACAGTCTACAGTCCCTCTCCCTCCACAGTCTACAGACCCTCTCCCTCCACAGTCTACAGTCCCTCTCCCTCCACAGTCTACAGACCCTCTCCCTCCACAGTCTACAGACCCTCTCCCTCCGCAGTCTACAGACCCTCTCCCTCCACAGTCTAGACCCTCTCCCTCCACAGTCTACAGACCCTCTCCCTCCACAGTCTACAGACCCTCTCCCTCCGCAGTCTACCGACCCTCTCCCTCCACAGTCTACAGACCCTCTCCCTCCACAGTCTACAGACCCTCTCCCTCCACAGTCTACAGACCCTCTCCCTCCACAGTCTACAGACCCTCTCCCTCCACAGTCTAGACCCTCTCCCTCCACAGTCAACAGACCCTCTCCCTCCACAGTCTACAGACCCTCTCCCTCCACAGTCTACAGACCCTCTCCCTCCGCAGTCTAGACCCTCTCCCTCCACAGTCTACAGACCCTCTCCCTCCGCAGTCTACAGACCCTCTCCCTCCGCAGTCTACAGACCCTCTCCCTCCGCAGTCTACAGACCCTCTCCCTCCGCAGTCTACAGACCCTCTCCCTCCGCAGTCTACAGACCCTCTCCCTCCGCAGTCTACAGACCCTCTCCCTCCGCAGTCTACAGACCCTCTCCCTCCGCAGTCTACAGACCCTCTCCCTCCGCAGTCTACAGACCCTCTCCCTCCACAGTCTAGACCCTCTCCCTCCACAGTCTACAGACCCTCTCCCTCCACAGTCTACAGTCCCTCTCCCTCCACAGTCTACAGACCCTCTCCCTCCACTGTCTAGACCCTCTCCCTCCACAGTCTACAGACCCTCTCCCTCCGCAGTCTACAGACCCTCTCCCTCCGCAGTCTAGACCCTCTCCCTCCACAGTCTACAGACCCTCTCCCTCCGCAGTCTACAGACCCTCTCCCTCCGCAGTCTACAGACCCTCTCCCTCCGCAGTCTACAGACCCTCTCCCTCCGCAGTCTACAGACCCTCTCCCTCCACAGTCTACAGACCCCCTCTCTTCTCCCCTCCCCCTCTCCTCCTCCTCCTCTCCTCCTCCCCCTCCTCCTCCTCCACCCTCTCCTCCTCCACCCTCTCCCCTCCTCCTCCTCCTCTCCTCCCCCCCCTCTCCTCCTCCTCCCCCCCCTCTCCTCCTTCCCCCCTCTCCTGGGGACTGCAAGCCGAGTCTATGCAACCTGCGCTCATGATTGTACCCTGTTAGCCCCGGGTCTCCCCTGGTTCGTTGCACCCTCTGGGTAACCTCGCCATATGTTGTTCCTCCCTCTTGCCATCCAGGCGAGGTGTGCGACGCCGGGGCCTCCAGTCTCATGTCCGTTTTCACGGAAAAGGCCTACATTCAGAAGGACCCTCTGCACAAGGTGGTGGGCGGCCACCGTTACCGCGTCAACAACAAGTTCGATGGGACATTGCCCGTGCGGCCCATCAACGAGATCATCAAGGAGGCGGAGAGTCTGGTGGGGGAGGAGGTCTGTTACAGCGTCACCTCCGCCAACTGCGAGCACTTCGTCACAGAGCTGCGCTACGGGGTGGCCAAGTCGGCCCAGGTGAGTTCCTGACCCTCACAGCTCACTGTGTCCATCTCCATTTATTCCACCCCACTTCCGTCCTAGGGGCCGTCAATATAAGATCGTCACTAATAAATCCAATCGGGAATTCAGGAGAAACTCCTTTACCCAGAGAGTGGGGAGAATGTGGAACTCGCTCCCACAGGGAGGGGCTGAGGCGAATAGCAGAGATGGATTTAAGGGGAAGCTGGATAAACACATGAGGGAGAAAGGATTTTTTAAATTCGCTCCTGGGATGTGGGCGTCGCTGGCGAGGCCCAGCATTTATTGCCCATCCCTAATCGCCCCTTGAGAAGGCGGTGCTGAGCCACCTTCTTGAACCGCTGCAGTCCGTGTGGTGAAGGTGCTCCCACAGCGCTGTTAGGGAGGGAGTTCCAGGATTTTGACCCGGCGACGATGAAGGAACGGCCGATATATTTCCAAGTCAGGATGGTGTGTGACTTGGAGGGGAACTTGGAGGTGGTGGTGTTCCCGTGCGCCTGCTGCCCTTGTCCTTCTAGGTGGAAGAGGTCGTGGGTTTGGAATAGAAGGATGTGCTGATGGGGTGAGATGAAGAGGGTGGGAGGAGGCTCGAGTGGAGCTGAAACACCGGCACGGAGCAGATGGGCCGAATGGCCTGTTTCTGCGCCGTAGATTCGATGTAATGTACTCCGTTCCTCTCCAAGAAAAGCAATAAAGAACTCTCATTTCTCCAGCCTATGAAGTACTTTTTGGAATGTAGTCACTGTTGTAATGTAGGAAACGCGGCAGCCAATTTGCGCACAGCAAGCTCCCACAAACAGCAATGTGATAATGACCAGATCATCTGTTTTAGTGATGTTGGTTGAGGGATAAACATAGGCCCCAGGACACCGGGGAGAACTCCCCCTGCTCTTCCATTTATCTAACCCGTGCTGTACCTGCCCTGGGACTGTTTGAATGGACAGTGTAGAGGGAGCTTTACTCTGTATCTAACCCGTGCTGTACCTGCCCTGGGAGTGTTTGATGGGACAGTGTAGAGGGAGCTTTACTCTGTATCTAACCCGTGCTGTACCTGCCCTGGGAGTGTTTGATGGACAGTGTAGAGGGAGCTTTACTCTGTATCTAACCCGTGCTGTACCTGCCCTGGGAGTGTTTGATGGGACAGTGTAGAGGGAGCTTTACTCTGTATCTAACCCGTGCTGTACCTGCCCTGGGAGTGTTTGATGGGACAGTGTAGAGGGAGCTTTACTCTGTATCTAACCCGTGCTGTACCTGCCCCGGGAGTGTTTGATGGGACAGTGTAGAGGGAGCTTTACTCTGTATCTAACCCGTGCTGTACCTGCCCTGGGAGTGTTTGATGGGACAGTGTAGAGGGAGCTTTACTCTGTATCTAACCCATGCTGTACCTGCCCTGGGAGTGTTTGATGGGACAGTGTAGAGGGAGCTTTACTCTGTATCTAACCCGTGCTGTACCTGCCCTGGGAGTGTTTGATGGGACAGTGTAGAGGGAGGTTTACTCTGTATCTAACCCGTGCTGTGCCTGCCCTGGGAGTGTTTGATGGGACAGTGTAGAGGGAGCTTTACTCTGTATCTAACCCGTGCTGTACCTGCCCTGGGAGTGTTTGATGGGACAGTGTAGAGGGAGCTTTACTCTGTATCTAACCCGTGCTGTACCTGCCCTGGGAGTGTTTGATGGGACAGTGTAGAGGGAGCTTTACTCTGTATCTAACCCGTGCTGTACCTGCCCTGGGAGTGTTTGATGGGACAGTGTCGAGGGAGCTTTACTCTGTATCTAACCCGTGCTGTACCTGCCCTGGGAGTGTTTGATGGGACAGTGTAGAGGAAGCTTTACTCTGTATCTAACCCGTGCTGCACCTGCCCGGGAATGTTTGATGGGGACAGTGTAGAGGGAGCTTTACTCTGTATGTAACCCGTGCTGTACCTGCCCTGGGTGTGTTTAATGGGGACAGTGTAGAGGGAGCTTTACTCTGTATCTAACCCGTGCTGTACCTGCCCTGGGAGTGTTTGATGGGACAGTGTAGAGGGAGGTTTACTCTGTATCTAACCCGTGCTGTACCTGCCCTGGGAGTGTTTGATGGGACAGTGTAGAGGAAGCTTTACTCTGTATCTAACCCGTGCTGTACCTGCCCGGGAATGTTTGATGGGGACAGTGTAGAGGGAGCTTTACTCTGTATCTAACCCGTGCTGTACCTGCCCTGGGTGTGTTTAATGGGGACAGTGTAGAGGGAGCTTTACTCTGTATCTAACCCGTGCTGTACCTGCCCTGGGAGTGTTTGATGGGACAGTGTAGAGGGAGGTTTACTCTGTATCTAACCCGTGCTGTTCCTGCCCTGGGAGTGTTTGATGGGACAGTGTAGAGGGAGCTTTACTCTGTATCTAACCCGTGCTGTACCTGCCCTGGGAGTGTTTGATGGGACAGTGTAGAGGGAGCTTTACTCTGTATCTAACCCATGCTGTACCTGCCCTGGGAGTGTTTGATGGGACAGTGTAGAGGGAGCTTTACTCTGTATCTAACCCGTGCTGTACCTGCCCTGGGAGTGTTTGATGGGACAGTGTAGAGGGAGGTTTACTCTGTATCTAACCCGTGCTGTGCCTGCCCTGGGAGTGTTTGATGGGACAGTGTAGAGGGAGCTTTACTCTGTATCTAACCCGTGCTGTACCTGCCCTGGGAGTGTTTGATGGGACAGTGTAGAGGGAGCTTTACTCTGTATCTAACCCGTGCTGTGCCTGCCCTGGGAGTGTTTGATGGGACAGTGTAGAGGGAGCTTTACTCTGTATCTAACCCGTGCTGTACCTGCCCTGGGAGTGTTTGATGGGACAGTGTAGAGGGAGCTTTACTCTGTATCTAACCCGTGCTGTACCTGCTCTGGGAGTGTTCGATGATAAGGTATTTAGTAATTACGACTGTCTGTTCTATTTTTTTCCACCACCTCACGTTGACCCCTTGTTCCCTCCCCAGGTGGATGATGTGCTTTTTGCGTCGAAAGTTGCCGCGGGCGTCTTCGCGGTCGGCGCGGTCGCTGGCCTCTTCTACCAGATTCTGAAGAAGAAGGAGAAGCACCAGGAGTGACGGGGGGCGGGGAGGCGGCCACGTCAATCGTGCTGACGTCCCTCGATCCCCCTGCACAACCTAGTTGATTGTAAGCCCAGCGGAGAGGGACCAAGGGAGGGGTGGGGGTGAGGCACGTAACCGAGAGGGAGCTGTCTGAATGAGCGGAGGAGCCGGGAGTCCGAGAGACTGTACTGGGCAACACTTGGATATATTGGAACTTGCTTTTTCCTCCCCGCTTTAGGGCTCCGATTTACTCCCCTTACCTCCCACTCCACACTCCTTTCAGTAAATCCCCCCCCCCTTTCTATTCTTTCAATAAAAGGGACTTGTGTTTTTAATTGAGTTCTGCAATCGCCCCTTACTTGATTTAAAACATGAGACATGGGAGCAGGAGTCGGCCATTCGGCCCCTCGGGCCTGCTCCGCCATTCAATGAGATCATGGCTGATCTGATCTTGACCTCAACTCCACTTTCCTGCCCGCTCCCCATAACCCGCGACTCCCTTATCGTTCAAAAATCTGTCTCCCTTTGCTCCTCGTTTTTCCCTCACTCTGTTCACACCCGGAAGGCAGAGGGTTCCGTGGGTGTTCTCCCCAAGCTGCCAGTCTCCCCGAGCCCCCACCCCCCCCCCCAGGCGCCAGCTATTCGACCATGTGGGGAACGCGGGACGCCACGGCCAGAGCCCTGACATTCACGCCGGCGGATTTGGATTCTCAACGCCCCACCCACAGCCGTGAGTCTAACGGTATCACGCTCCCCTGCCCCCCAGCACACCCCAGCCCCTGGCCTGGCCTCTGGGGCTCAGTACCGTGTGTTGCGTTCACCCAGCCGCCCCCCACCACCGCCCCAGCCTGGGCCTGGCTGCGGTCAGCTCGCTCGGTACCCACCAGCAATTCAGGCTAGGACCCTCCTGGCCGCTAAGGCTCGGTACCTGACGGCTCATTCACCCCACCGTGGCCAATCCCGGCAGCCGGCGTCTGGTCGGGGCAGTGAGCCCCAAACTCTCAACCTTCCCCCTTGCTCACCATGTCCCGGAGGTGCCGAGTCCAGCTGAAGGGGCCCCGGTGGCCTGGACCTCTACCGCTGGCGAGATATTCGGCTACGGGGGGCATCGCACGACCCCCATCCACGGCAGCACGCTGGACTCCGATCGCCCTCCTGCTCAAACCCCCCGCCCCCCCCTCAGAGGGTGCTGAGGCTCCCGACCTCCTGCCTGAGCTGAGGGCAGATAACTCGGTAGAGACTAGGAGGGTGGGGAGGGCAGAAACGGGAGCTGTCAGCCCCTTCCGGTCCGTCCGCATTAGCGACGCGCCTTTTATCAGCGACCTCAAGGCGCCTCCACGGGGAAGCGGGTGCACTGCGCGGAGGTTAGCGAGCTCGCAGGCGCTGCCTCCCAGCCTCCCTCCTTCAGACCGCCATTGAATGATGTTTTAACGCGTTTGCGTACGGCTTTTGAACGTGAATATCGGACAGCTTCAGGAGAAACCTGAGGCGGCGGCACATCCCGGAGTGTCCCCCCTCTCTCTCTCTGGCCGAACTGCGACAATTAACCGCAGCAACAGTCGCACTTTTGTAACGAAGCGAAATAAAGATTCCTTTTTAATCGTCGACTGATTCTTCGCGCAGTAACATGCAGAGAGAAAGAGTGACTGCGATCAGTTCTGGGCCCCGCACCTCAGGAAGGATCTATCGGCCTCGGAGGGGGAGCAGCGCAGATTCACCAGAACGATACCTGGGACTAAAAGGGTTAAATTACGAGGACAGGTTGCACAGACTGGGCTTGTATTCCCTGGAGTTTAGAAGATTAAGGGGTGATCTAATCGAGGTGTTGAAGATGATTAAAGGATTCGATCGGGTCGATAGAGAGAGAAACTATTTCCTCTGGTGGGGGGAGTCCAGAACAAGGGGGCAGAACCTTCAAATTAGAGCCAGGCCATTCAGGGGTGATGTCAGGAAGCACTTCTTCACACAAAAAGGACCTGCACAAATGGTGGGACAATTGAAAGACTGAGAGCGAGGTATTTTTGTTGGGTAAGGGTATTTTTTTAATGCATTCTCGGGATGAGGGCGGTTGGCATTTACAGCCCGTCCCTTGGCTGCTTCGATGTATCCGAGGGTCTCGCTTGACCGCTTCCGGGGGCGGTTAAGAGTCAACCATGTTGGTGTGGGACTGGAGTCACGTATAGGCCCAGACCGGGTAAGGACAGCAGGTTTCCTTCCCTAAAGGGGACGTCTGTGAAACAGATGGGTTTTTAAACAATTCAAATTCTCAAACTGAATGGCCTCCTCCTGCTCCTAATGTAACAGGCTCGAGGGGCTGAATGGCCGCCTCCTGTTCCTGTGTAACAGGCTCGAGGGGCTGAATGGCCTCCTCCTGTTCCTGTGTAACAGGCTCGAGGGGCTGAATGGCCTCCTCCTGCTCCTGTGTAACAGGCTCGAGGGGCTGAATGACCTCCTCCTGTTCCTGTGTAAGAGGCTCGAGGGGCTGAATGGCCTCCCCCTGTTCCCACATAACAGGCTCGAGGGGCTGAATGGCCTCCTCCTGTTCCTGTGTAACAGGCTCGAGGGGCTGAATGGCCTCCTCCTGTTCCTGTGTAACAGGCTCGAGGGGCTGAATGGCCTCCTCCTGTTCCTGTGTAACAGGCTCGAGGGGCTGAATGGCCTCCCCCTGTTCCCACATAACAGGCTCGAGGGGCTGAATGGCCTCCTCCTGTTCCTGTGTAACAGGCTCGAGGGGCTGAATGGCCTCCTCCTGTTCCTGTGTAACAGGCTCGAGGGGCTGAATGGCCTCCTCCTGTTCCTGTGTAACACGCTCGAGGGGGCTGAATGGCCTCCCCCTGTTCCCACATAACAGGCTCGAGGGGCTGAATGACCTCCTCCTGTTCCTGTGTAACAGGCTCGAGGGGCTGAATGGCCTCCTCCTGTTCCTGTGTAACACGCTCGAGGGGCTGAATGGCCTCCTCCTGTTCCTGTGTAACAGGCTCGAGGGGCTGAATGGCCTCCTCCTGTTCCTGTGTAACAAGCTCGAGGGGCTGAATGGCCTCCTCCTGTTCCTGTGTAACAGGCTCGAGGGGGATGAATGGCCTCCTGTTCCTGTGTAACAAGCTCGAGTGGCTGAACGGCCTCCTTCTGTTCCTGTGTAACAGGCTCGAGGGGGATGAATGGCCTCCTGTTCCTGTGTAACAGGCTCGAGGGGGCTGAATGTCCTCCTCCTGTTCCTGTGTAACAGGCTCAAGGGGGCTGAATGGCCTCCTCCTGTTCCTGTGTGTTGTGGTTGATAAGGACTCAGATGAGAATTCGGTACGGTACAAAGATCGCTTTATTCAAGTACACACAGGGAGAAATCCCTCTTCCATCAAAGGCCAAGAGGATTGATTTTACAGCAAGCGACAGCTGCTTTTATGCTCGAAAACCACAAAAACGAACACGTTATTTTGCATGTATACATCTTACTTAGAAAAACTGCAGACATCGCTTTGTTTGTGGTTCTTAACACTCCTTGAGCTCAACCTGCCTGTGACAGTCGTGTGTCTGAACCTGGGCTGTATGAAATGCTTCTGTGGTTTTGTTATTTGGGTCACAATATTCCATTTAGATCGTTATTTTGCTCAGCATTTTAGCAGTTTAGGTCAAGTTTCCCAGCGCTCTCTGCGTTTAATTATGTTGGCCTGTGATACCCTAACACACTGTAACAGGCTCGAGGGGCTGAATGGCCTCTTCCTGTGCAGTAACCATTCTATGAGTCAATGAGCACACGAAAGGTGTGGTGTAATTGCAAATACTTTTTGCGCTTTTCTTGCTAATTTTCTTGCTGAGTTAGAATTCCATAGCTGCCACAACCGCACCCAATTGGCCATTCTTTATGTCTGAGCCAAGACAGCGCCTCTTGGCTGGCTATTCAACTGTGGGGGGCATCACAGCCCGGTCCAATCCCACCCTCACCCAATGCCCACCTGCCTCAGTTTCCAGATGGGTGACTGCAGCGTGATGAAGAGCAGGAACCCAGGATGGATTTGCCCTCTGTAACCCAGCGAGCCCCAAGCAAGCTCACCGCCGACTGAAAACTGAACCTGGAGTCTCCCGATCTGTGTGACTCACTGCCACCGCAGGCAGCACAGTGAGAAAATAGGCCATGGGAGGGGGGAACGGCACATGTAAAAAAAAATGTATAAATATAAATATATATACATATATATGTATAGAGTAAAAATACAAAGATATATACATATTTATGTATAAATGTAGGATAAAAATATATACATATTTATGCATAAATCTAGTAAAAATATAAGTACATATACATACTTATGCATAAATCTAGTAAATTTATATAAATATTTATGCATAAATCTAGTTAAAAAATATATACATATTTATGCAAAAATCTAATAAAAATATAAGTACATAATACATATTTATGCATAAATCTAATAAAAATATAAGTACATATACATATTTATGCATAAATCTAGTAAATTTATATAAATATGCATAAATCTAGTTTAAAAATATATACATATTTATGCATAAATATAGGATAAATATATATACATTTTTATATATATACATAGACACATATATCTGTCTAAAAATAGTATAAATATGAATATATATACGTATAGATAGATGTGTATTGTACAATAGGAGTGATTTGAGGGCTGCAATTCCTATCTAGGTCATAAGGGGCGCTAAGGCAGGTTGGGAGGACCAGGCAGGGGCGACTCTTGGTGCTCGGCCGCACCCTCCTCGGCAAAGCGGCGCCTGCTTGCGGCGCGGGGCGTGCCGGGAGCTGTAGTCCAGGGGAGGGACTGCAACTCCCAGAGGGCGCTGCGGCCGGGGGCGGGGTCTGTGGGCGAAGCCAGGGGTCTGGGTCTGGGGGCGGGGCCAGGAGGTTTCCACAGCAACGGAGGTAACATAGTTGGATGGCAACCAGGGAGCAGCAATGTGGGGATATTCATCTTAATAATACTGATCATGGCTGTTGTTAGAGTGGAATAGGGTGTGGAGGGAGAGGCAGAGGGTGAGGCTGGCAGGGGATAAACAGAGAATTCAACCCTAAACTCAGTTAATGTTTCTGGGATTGGAGTGAGGGTGATGGGCTGGAGTGTGATTGGAGTGAGGGTGATGGGCTGGAGTGGGATTGGAGTGAGAGTGATGGGCTGGAGTGGGATTGGAGTGAGGGTGATGGGCTGGAGTGGGATTGGAGTGAGGGTGATGGGCTGGAGTGTGATTGGAGTGAGGGTGATGGGCTGGAGTGGGATTGGAGTGAGGGTGATGGGCTGGAGTGGGATTGGAGTGAGGGTGATGGGCTGGAGTGGGATTGGAGTGAGGGTAATGGGCTGGAGTGGGATTGGAGTGAGAGTGATGGGCTGGAGTGGGATTGGAGTGACACTGATGGGCTGGAGTGAGATTGGAGTGAAAGTGATGGGCTGGAGTGGGATTGGAGTGAAAGTGATGGGCTGGAGTGGGATTGGAGTGACTGATGGGCTGGAGTGGGATTGGAGTGAGAGTGATGGACTGGAGTGGGATTGGAGTGACACTGATGGGCTGGAGTGAGATTGGAGTGAAAGTGATGGGCTGGAGAGGGATTGGAGTGAAAATGATGGACTGGAGTGGGATTGGAGTGAACGTAATGGGCTGGAGTGGGATTGGAGTGAAAATGATGGACTGGAGTGGAGTGAGAGAGATGGGCTGGAGTGGGATTGGAGTGAGGGTGATGGGCTGGAGTGAGATTGGAGTGACAGTGATGGGCTGGAGTGGGATTGGAGTGACCGTGATGGGCTGGAGTGGGATTGGAGTGAGGGTGATGGGCTGGAGTGTGATTGGAGTGACGGTGATGGGCTGGGGTGGGATTGGAGTGAGGGTGATGGGCTGGAGTGGGATTGGAGTGAGGGTGATGGGCTGGAGTGGGATTGGAGTGAGAGTGATGGGCTGGAGTGGGATTGGAGTGAGGGTGATGGGCTGGAGTGGGATTGGAGTGAGAGTGATGGGCTGGAGTGGGATTGGAGTGAGGGTGATGGGCTGGAGTGGAATTGGAGTGAGAGTGATGGGCTGGAGTGGGATTGGAGTGAGGGTGATGGGCTGGAGTGGGATTGGAGTGAGAGTGATGGGCTGGAGTGGGATTGGAGTGAGAGTGATGGGCTGGAGTGGGATTGGAGTGAGGGTGATGGGCTGGAGTGGGATTGGAGTGAGGGTGATGGGCTGGAGTGGGATTGGAGTGAGGGTGATGGGCTGGAGTGGGATTGGAGTGAGGGTGATGGGCTGGAGTGGGATTGGAGTGACAGTGATGGGCTGGAGTGGGATTGGAGTGACAGTGATGGGCTGGAGTGGGATTGGAGTGAGGGTGATGGGCTGGAGTGGGATTGGAGTGAGGGTGATGGGCTGGAGTGGGATTGGAGTGAGAGTGATGGGCTGGAGTGGGATTGGAGTGAGGGTGATGGGCTGGAGTGGGTTTGGAGTGAGAGTGATGGGCTGGAGTGGGATTGGAGTGAGAGTGATGGGCTGGAGTGGGATTGGAGTGAGAGTGATGGGCTGGAGTGGGATTGGAGTGAGAGTGATGGGCTGGAGTGGGATTGGAGTGAGGGTGATGGGCTGGAGTGGGATTGGAGTGAGGGTGATGGGCTGGAGTGGGATTGGAGTGAGAGTGATGGGCTGGAGTGGGATTGGAGTGAGGGTGATGGGCTGGAGTGGGATTGGAGTGAGAGTGATGGGCTGGAGTGGGGGGCTGGAGTGGGATTGGAGTGACAGTGATGGGCTGGAGTGGGATTGGAGTGAGGGTGATGGGCTGGAGTGGGATTGGAGTGAGGGTGATGGGCTGGAGTGGGATTGGAGTGAGGGTGATGGGCCGGAGTGGGATTGGAGTGACAGTGATGGGCTGGAGTGGGATTGGAGTGAGAGTGATGGGCCGGAGTGGGATTGGAGTGAGGGTGATGGGCTGGAGTGGGATTGGAGTGAGTGTGTTGGGCTGGAGTGTGATTGGAGTGAGGGTGATGGGCTGGAGTGGGACTGGAGTGAGAGTGATGGGCTGGAGTGGGATTGGAGTGAGGGTGATGGGCTGGAGTGGGATTGGAGTGAGTGATGGGCTGGAGTGGGATTGGAGTGAGGGTGCTGGGCTGGAGTGGAATTGGAGTGAGAGTGATGGGCTGGAGTGGGATTGGAGTGAGGGTGATGGGCTGGAGTGGGATTGGATTGAGGGTGATGGGCTGGAGTGGGATTGGAGTGAGGGTGATGGGCTGGAGTGGGATTGGAGTGAGGGTGATGGGCTGGAGTGGGATTGGAGTGACAGTGATGGGCTGGAGTGGGATTGGAGTGACAGTGATGGGCTGGAGTGGGATTAGAGTGAGAGTGATGGGCTGGAGTGGGATTGGAGTGACAGTGATGGGCTGGAGTGGGATTGGAGTGAGGATGATGGGCTGGAGTGGGATTGGAGTGAGGGTGATGGGCCGGAGTGGGATTGGAGTGACAGTGATGGGCTGGAGTGGGATTGGAGTGAGGGTAATGGGCTGGAGTGGGATTGGAGTGACAGTGATGGGCTGGAGTGGGATTGGAGTGAGGGTGATGGGCTGGAGTGGGATTGGAGTGAGGGTGATGGGCTGGAGTGGGATTGGAGTGAGGGTGATGGGCCGGAGTGGGATTGGAGTGACAGTGATGGGCTGGAGTGGGATTGGAGTGAGAGTGATGGGCTGGAGTGGGATTGGAGTGAGAGTGATGGGCCGGAGTGGGATTGGAGTGAGGGTGATGGGCTGGAGTGTGATTGGAGTGAGGGTGATGGGCTGGAGTGGGATTGGAGTGAGAGTGATGGGCCGGAGTGGGATTGGAGTGAGGGTGATGGGCTGGAGTGGGATTGGAGTGAGAGTGATGGGCCGGAGTGGGATTGGAGTGAGGGTGATGGGCTGGAGTGTGATTGGAGTGAGGGTGATGGGCTGGAGTGGGATTGGAGTGAGGGTGATGGGCTGGAGTGGGATTGGAGTGAGGGTGATGGGCTGGAGTGGGATTGGAGTGAGAGTGATGGGCTGGAGTGGGATTGGAGTGACAGTGATGGGCTGGAGTGGGATTGGAGTGAGAGTGATGGGCCGGAGTGGGATTGGAGTGAGGGTGATGGGCTGGAGTGGGATTGGAGTGAGGGTGATGGGCTGGAGTGGGATTGGAGTGAGAGTGATGGGCCGGAGTGGGATTGGAGTGAGGGTGATGGGCTGGAGTGTGATTGGAGTGAGGGTGATGGGCTGGAGTGGGATTGGAGTGAGGTTGATGGGCTGGAGTGGGATTGGAGTGAGGGTGATGGGCTGGAGTGGGATTGGAGTGAGAGTGATGGGCTGGAGTGGGATTGGAGTGAGGGTGATGGGCCGGAGTGGGATTGGAGTGAGGGTGATGGGCTGGAGTGGGATTGGAGTGAGGGTGATGGGCTGGAGTGGGATTGGAGTGAGGGTGATGGGCTGGAGTGGGATTGGAGTGAGAGTGATGGGCTGGAGTGGGATTGGAGTGAGGGTGATGGGCCGGAGTGGGATTGGAGTGAGGGTGATGGGCTGGAGTGGGATTGGAGTGAGGGTGATGGGCTGGAGTGGGATTGGAGTGAGAGTGATGGGCTGGAGTGGGATTGGAGTGAGGGTGATGGGCTGGAGTGGGATTGGAGTGAGGGTGATGGGCTGGAGTGGGATTGGAGTGAGAGTGATGGGCTGGAGTGGGATTGGAGTGAGAGTGATGGGCTGGAGTGGGATTGGAGTGAGGGTGATGGGCCGGAGTGGGATTGGAGTGAGGGTGATGGGCCGGAGTGGGATTGGAGTGAGGGTGATGGGCTGGAGTGTGATTACTGTATATCAATTATTCAACATCTCAGTTTAAAGTCAATCACTTAAAATGAATAATTAAAATCAATAACTTGAAATAAATAATCAAAATCAATAACTTACAATTAATAACTTGAAATGATTAACTTAACATCAATATGTAAAATTAATAACTTTTAATTAATTTAAATGGAATCACTTCAAATTAATAACTTAAAATCGATAACTTTAAAAGATCAATAACTTTGAAATAGATTTGAGAGATGTATTATTGTAAAAGGAATCATTTTTGTGCTGGATCACTAATTTGCTTTATACACAGGACAGCAGCAAAGAAAGTCGATATTTCTCATTCATTGGGTTATGTCATCATACAGAATATGATCAAAGCCCCAGAATTGATTTTATCTCGTTTGTGAGACACTAAATTCATTTATTTTCATTTTAAAAATGATCTTCTGTGTTAATAACTCAAGTCACTTTTACCGGACAGAAGCAATACACATTTTAGGGGTTTGAAATGGGTTGAAATTGGTACGAACTCTAAGGAGGATAATTGCTCAATTAGAGTTTAAACAGTAAATTTATTATATATTTAAAAATAACATATCCAGTGCATTAACAAACTCCATTAATTAGATCACAATTTTAGGTTAGGAAAAACCCAGGATAAATTTTTAACGTCCGATTTTAAACAGCGACCGCAAAATATAGTTTGATGAATGATTGAGTCCCTTGGATTCTATAAACAAAATAATGGCAAACAGGTAATATTTTAGCGATTTTTAATGGGCTGGAGTCCGTATGGATTGCAAAGTAA
Organism: Somniosus microcephalus; assembly: GCF_052327205.1. Lineage (NCBI taxonomy): Eukaryota > Metazoa > Chordata > Chondrichthyes > Squaliformes > Somniosidae > Somniosus > Somniosus microcephalus. The sequence goes on along the minus strand of NW_028225180.1, from coordinate 86,728,603 downwards.
GGAAAATAATGAGAATAACTTTTCCGAAAGATATTTAAACAGTAATTTAATAATATATTCGAATGATTTGTCAGCTTATAGGATTAAGAGATGAGACTAAATGTGGAGAAAGTGTTTCCCGTGGCAGGAGGGTCGGTAACCAGAGGACACAGATTGAAGAGAATCGGGAAAAGAACCAGAGGGGAGATGAGGAGAATGTTTTTACAGCGAGTTGTTGTGATCTGGAATGCGCTGCCTGAAAGGGCGGTGGAAGCAGATTCAATAGTAACTTTCAAAAGGGAATTGGAGAAATACTGGAAAAGGACGAATGTGCAGGGCTGTGGGGAGAGAGCAGGGGGGAGTGGGACTAATTGGAGAGCTCGTTCAAAGAGCCGGCACAGGCACGATGGGCCGAATGGCCTCCTCCTGTGCAGTCTGATTGTAAATAAATATTTGAGGGTTTTTAATAGGTTAAGTAATTACATAAAAATCTCTGAATGACTTCCCGGAAAGTAATATTGCTTAAATAAGTCCAACACCAAAGTAATTGTCCCACAGTTTTGTTTTCAGTGCTGCCTTCGTTTTATTGCTGCACCCTTTTTAATTACAGGTTTCCTGATGTCAGATTATTGCAGGCAGCGGGGTCGCGGCTGAATCTCCGGCCAGTGCCTTGAGGAGAATCCCAGCGGTGGTGGATTTGCACAGTTCGCTGCCTCTCCAAGGTTCCGCGGCGCCCTGTCACTTGCAAGGACTTGAGGTCTGGGAGTTTACTTCCGCCCCTTCGATTTTAAAACGGGAAACCGGTGCGCGGATTCAAGCTGCCGCAGCCGTTGGCTCCGAGAATGACCCTCGGCTGATCGTGTGACCGTGTTGTCTCTCCCTCCCCATGTGTTTTGCCTCCATTTCCCGCATACCTCTTCTAAAGATGCAAACTGCTTGCTGGTGGGGAGGGGGGGAGGGTGTGTGGGTGTTGGAGTGCGGATTCCACAGACTCCAGCTGCCCTCAAGTGCCTGGCCATTGGCCATTGGCGTCTGGACCTTTAGCGTCGGCGAGCTATTCGACTCTGGTAGACGCCACCGACCGAACACCACAGTGAGCAGCAGCAGCCTATTCCTCCAGGGAGGGCACTAGAGCTGAGCCTGAAGCTGTCCTCTGCACTCGGGCGCTTTAACCCAGGGGGTCAGCGGACCGAGAGCAGGAGCCCCAGCTAATTTTTACCCTCCCGCAGCCTAGCCACACTGAGACCAGTTGTAACAACCCCACTCCGGCCCTGGCCAAGACTGGTTAACTTAGCACGGGCAGGGGATCGAAGCTGGGTCCATCCCGGGTCTGCAATGGTAGGTACCATACCCTACGATGCACCACACAAGGACCCATCTCAAAGCATCTCCCTTATCCTCCTGTTAAAGTACAGCCAGGGCACAGGATCTACACACTCCGCCACGCAACGTGAGGAGGTTTTGTGCTACGATCCTCTTCCACTCCAGAGACCCGACTCCCATAATCCAGGCCGACACTCCCCGGCTCCAGTACTGAGGGAGCGCCGCACTGTCGGAGGGGCGGTACTGAGGCAGCGCCGCACTGTCGGAGGGGCAGTACTGAGGGAGCGTGCACTGTCGGAGGGACAGTACTGAGGGAGCGCCGCACTGTCAGGGGGGGCAGTACTGAGGGAGCGCCGCATTGTCGGGGGGGGCAGTACTGAGGGATCGACGCACTGTCGGAGGGGCAGCACTGAAGGAGCGCCGCACTGTCGGAGAGGCAGTACTGAGGGAGCGCCGCACTGTCGGGGGGGCAGTACTGAGGGAGCGCCGCACTGTCGGAGGGGCAGTACTGAGGGAGCGCCGCACTGTCAGAGGGGCAGTACTGAGGGAGCGCCGCACTGTCAGAGGGGCAGTACTGAGGGAATGTCACACTGTATGAGGGGCAGTACTGAGGGAGCGCCGCACTGTCGGAGGGGCTGTACTGAGGGAGTGCCGCACTGTCGGAGGGGCAGTACTGAGGGAGCGCCGCACTGTCGGAGGGGCAGTACTGAGGGAAGGCCGCACTGTAGGAGGGGCAGTACTGAGGGAGCGCCGCACTGTCGGAGGGGCAGTACTGAGGGAGCACCGCACTGTCGGAGGGGCAGTACTGAGGGAGCGCCGCACGGTTGGAGGGGCAGTACTGAGGGAGCGCCGCACTGTCGGAGGGGCGGTACTGAGGGAGCGCCGCACTGTATGAGGGGCGGTACTGAGGGAGCGCCGCACTGTCGGAGGGGCGGTACTGAGGGAGCGCCGCACTGTCGGAGGGGCGGTACTGAGGGAGCGCCGCACTGTCGGAGGGGCGGTACTGAGGGAGCGCCGCACTGTCGGAGGGGCTGTACTGAGGGAGCGCCGCACTGTCGGAGGGGCGGTACTGAGGGAGCGCCGCACTGTCGGAGGGGCGGTACTGAGGGAGCGCCGCACTGTCGGAGGGGCGGTACTGAGGGAGCGCCGCACTGTCGGAGGGGCGGTACTGAGGGAGCGCCGCACTGTCAGAGGGGCGGTACTGAGGGAGCGTCGCACTGTCGAAGGTGCCGTCTTTCGGATGAAACGTTAAACCGAGGCCTGTCTGCCCTCTCGGGTGGATGTAAAAGATCCCACGGCCACTAATGGAAGAAGAGCAGGGGGAGTCCTCCCCGGTGTCCTGGGGCCAATATTTATCCCTCAACCAACATCACCAAAAACAGATGATCTGGTCTTTATCACATTTATGATTGTGGGAGCTTGCTGTGCACAAATTGGCTGCCGCGTTTCCCACATTACAACTGTGAGCACACTTCAAAAAAAGTGATTGATTGGCCGTGAAACGCTTTGGGACGTCCTGAGGCGGTGAAAGGCGCGGGAGAAATGCAAATTCTTTCTTTTAAAGGCGCGATATAAACGTCACCGTTCGACAGGCCCGCTAGAGACTGCGGCCCCCGTCCCGTCCCGCTACACTGGAGAGTAACTCAGGGCCCCACTCTGTCCCCTTTCTGCAGCCGGCGACGACATGACGTGCCCGGGGGCCAAGTCTGTGCAGATCATCCACGTCCGCAAGGAGGACCACAGCTTCGCGCTCGACGAGAAGGCCCTGGAGAGCATCCTGCTGCGGGACACCATTCGCGACCTCAACGTGATGGTGCTGTCGGTCGCTGGTGCCTTCCGCAAGGGAAAATCCTTCTTGCTGGACTTCTTGCTACGATTCATGTACAAGCAGGTATTATCTCCCAATATAGGCGTTTCTGCTTACAAGGGGTACTCATCGCGACTTACATAAGAGCATAAGAAATAGGAGCAGGAGTCGGCTATTCGGCCCCTCGAGCCTGCTCCGCCATTCAATAAGATCATGACTGATCTTCGACCTCATCTCCACTTTCCCGCCCGATCCCCATATCCCTCGATTCCCCCAGAGTCCAAAAATCTATCGATCTCTGTCTTGAATATTCTCAACGACTGAGTCTCCACAGCCATCTGGGGTAGAGAATTCCAAAGATTCACCGCCCTCTGAGTGAAGAAATTTCTCCTCATCTCAGTCCCAAATGGCTGACTTAAAGGTGGAGAGGTTTAGGGAGGGAATCCCAGAGTTTAGGGGCCCAGGCGGCTGAAGGCACGGCCGCCAATGGTGGAGCGATGGAAATCGGAGGTAGATATGGGTATCTCTACTTCATCGTTAGATGTATAGAGTGGTGGTGTAGGTTGTCCCTTTTCGGATGACTTTATGATTTGGTCAGCATGGCGCCTTATTATGCTTTCTCTGATGTCCGATGCGCAAGAGGCCAGAATTGGAGGAGCGCAGAGATCTCATAGAATCATAGAAATTTACAGCACGGAAGGAGGCCATTTGTCCCATCGTGTCTGTGCCGGCCGACTAAGAGACTAATCCCACTTTCCAGCTCTCGGTCCGTAGCCCTGTGGGTTATGGCACTTCAAGTGCATATCCAAGTACTTTTTAAATGCGATGAGGGTCTCTGCCTCCACCACCCTTTCAGGCAGCGAGTTCCAGACCTCCACCACCCTCTGGGCGAAAACATTTATCCTCAACTCCCCTCTAATCCTTCTACCAATTACTTTAAATCTCTGCCCCTATCTCGGAGGGTTGTTGGGCTGGAGGAGGTTACAGAGATAGGGAGGGGTGTAGGGCTGGAGGAGGTTACAGAGATAGGGAGGGTTGTAGGGCTGGAGGAGGTTACAGAGATAGGGAGAGTTGTAGGGCTGGAGGAGGTTACAGACATAAGGAGGGGTGTAGGGGCTGGAGGAGGTTACAGAGATAGGGAGGGGTGTAGGGGCTGGAGGAGGTTACAAAGATAGGGAGGGTTGTAGCGTTGGAGGAGGTTACAGAGATAGGGAGGGGTGTGGGGCTGGATGAGGTTACAGAGATAGGGAGGGTTGTAGGGCTGGAGGAGGTTACAGAGATAGGGAGGGTTGTAGGGCTGGAGGAGGTTACAGAGATAGGGAGGGTTGTAGGGCTGGAGGCGGTTACAGAGATAGGGAGGGTTGTAGCGTTGGAGGAGGTTACAGAGATAGGGAGGGGTGTAGGGGCTGTAGGAGGTTACAGAGATAGGGAGGGTTGTAGGGCTGGAGGAGGTTACAATGATAGGGAGGGTTGTAGGGGCTGGAGGAGGTTACAGAGATAGGGAGGGTTGTAGGGGCTGAAGGAGGTTACAGTGATAGGGAGGGGTGTAGGGGCTGGAGGAGGTTACAGAGATAGGGAGGGTTGTAGGGCTGGATGAGGTTACAGAGATAGGGAGGGTTGTAGGGCTGGAGGAGGTTACAGAGATAGGGAGGGTTGTAGGGCTGGAGGAGGTTACAGAGATAGGGAGGGTTGTAGGGCTGGAGGAGGTTACAGAGATAGGGAGGGTTGTAGGGGCTGGATGAGGTTACAGAGATAGGGAGGGTTGTAGGGGCTGAAGGAGGTTACAGTGATAGGGAGGGTTGTAGGGCTGGATGAGGTTACGAGATAGGGAGGGTTGTAGGGCTGGAGGAGGTTACAGAGATAGGGAGGGTTGTAGGGCTGGAGGAGGTTACAGAGATAGGGAGGGTTGTAGGGGGCTGGAGGAGGTTACAGTGATAGGGAGGGTTGTAGGGGGTTGGAGGAGGTTACAGTGATAGGGAGGGTTGTAGGGACTGGAGGAGGTTACAGAGATAGGGAGGTTTGTGGGGGGCTGGAGGAGGTTACAGTGATAGGGAGGGTTGTAGGGGGCTGGAGGAGGTTACAGAGATAGGGAGGGTGTAGGGGCTGGAGGAGGTTACAGAGATAGGGAGGGTTATAGGGCTGGAGGAGGTTACAGAGATAGGGAGGTTTGTGGGGCTGGAGGAGGTTACAGTGATAGGGAGGGTTGTAGGGGCTGGAGGAGGTTACAGAGATAGGGAGAGTTGTAGGGGCTGGAGGAGGTTACAGAGATAGGGAGGGTTGTAGGGGCTGGAGGAGGTTACAGAGATAGGGAGAGTTGTAGGGGCTGGAGGAGGTTACAGAGATAGGGAGGGTGTAGGGGCTGGAGGAGGTTACAGAGATAGGGAGGGTTATAGGGCTGGAGGAGGTTACAGAGATAGGGAGGTTTGTGGGGCTGGAGGAGGTTACAGTGATAGGGAGGGTTGTAGGGGCTGGAGGAGGTTACAGAGATAGGGAGAGTTGTAGGGGCTGGAGGAGGTTACAGAGATAGGGAGGGTTGTAGGGGCTGGAGGAGGTTACAGAGATAGGGAGGGTTATAGGGCTGGAGGAGGTTACAGAGATAGGGAGGGTTGTAGGGGCTGGAGGAGGTTACAGTGATAGGGAGGGGAGGCGAGGAGGCCACGGAGGGATTTGAAAACGAGGATGAGAATTTTAAGGTGTTGCCGGACCGGGAGCCAGTGTAAGTCAGCGAGCACAGGGGGGGTGATGGGCGAACGGGACTGGGTGCGAGTTAGAACACGGGGCAGAGGCAGAGTTTGGGATGAGCTGAAGTTTACCGAGAGTGTAAGAGCATCCCCCGCCCCCGCCCCCCCCCCCCCCGGGGCCTGGACGCACTGGAGTCTGCCCAGTAACAGTTCAGCCTGGTTTGCCATTCCAGAAAACAGGATCGACGTCAAACTGGATGGGCAGGGATGACAAGCCCCTGACCGGATTCTCCTGGCGAGGCGGCTCGGATCCAGACACCAACGGCATCCAGATGTGGACAGAAGTGTTCGTCGTGCAGAAGCCAAACGGAACAAAGGTACAGAGTCCCGTTGACTTTGTCTCCTTGGGGCCTTCCCTTCTCCATCACTGGGCACAGTCTCCCTGTCAGTCTCTCCTTTTAAAGGTTCCTCGCCCCAGGTACCTTTCACTCATGACCTTACTTCATTCCTATGCTGTGGCTCAGTGGGTAGCACTCTCGCTCACTCTCTCTCGCCTCTGAGTCAGCAGGTCGTGAGTTCAATCCCCCACTCCAGAGACTTGAGCCCCATAATCCAGGCCGATGCTCCCAATGCCAGTACTGAGGGAGCGCCGCACTGTCGGAGGGGCGGTACTGAGGGGGCGCCGCACTCTCGGAGGGGTGGTACTGAGGGAGCGCCGCACTGTTGGAGGGGCAGTACTGAGGGAGCGCCGCACTGTCGGAGGGGCGTTACTGAGGGAGCGCCGCACTGTCGGAGGGGCAGTACCGAGGGAGCGCCTCACTGTCGGAGGGGCGGTACTGAGGGAGCGCCGCACTGTCGGAGGGGCAGTGCTGAGGGAGCGCCGCACTGTCGGAGGGGCAGTACTGAGGGAGCGCCGCACTGTCGGAGGGGCGGTACTGAGGGAGCGCCGCACTGTCGGAGGGGCAGCGCTGAGGGAGCGCCGCACTGTCGGAGGGGCAGTACTGAGGGAGCGCCGCACTGTCAGAGGGGGCAGTACTGAAGGAGCACCGCACTGTCGGAGGGGTAGTACTGAGGGAGCGCCGCACTGTCGGCGGGGCGGGGCGTTACTGAGGGAGCGCCGCACTGTCGGAGCGGCAGTACTGAGGGAGTGCCGCACGTCGGAGGGTCAGTACTGAGGGAGCGCCGCACTGTCGGAGGGGCAGGACTGAGGGAGCGCCGCACTGTCGGAGGGGCGGTACTGAGGGAGCGCCGCACTGTCGGAGGGGCAGTACTGAGGGAGCGCCGCACTGTCGGAGGGGCAGTCCTGAGGGAGCGCCGCACTGTTGGAGGGGCAGTACTGAGGGAGCGCCGCACTGTCGGAGGTGCAGTACTGAGGGAGCGCCGCACTGTCGGAGGGGCGGTACTGAGGGAGCGCCGCACTGTCGGAGGGGCGGTACTGAGGGAGCACCGCACTGTCGGAGGGGCAGTACTGAGGGAGCGCCGCACTGTCGGAGGGGCAGTACTGAGGGAGCGCCGCACTGTCGGAGGGGCAGTACTGAGGGAGCGCCGCACTGTCGGAGGGGCCGTACTGAGGGAGCGCCGCACTATCGGAGGAGCAGTACTGAGGGAGCGCCGCACTGTCGGAGGGGCAGTACTGAGGGAGCGCCGCACTGTCGGAGGGGCAGTACTGAGGGAGCGCCGCACTGTCGGAGGGGCAGTACTGAGGGAGCGCCGCACTGTCGGAGGGGCCGTACTGAGGGAGCGCCGCACTATCGGAGGAGCAGTACTGAGGGAGCCCCCCACTGTCAGAGGTGCCGTCTTTCGGATGAGACGTTAAACCGAGGCCCCATCTACCCTCTCAGGTGGATGTAAAAGATCCCACGGCTCATGGCCACTATTGGAAGAAGAGCAGGGGGGAGTTCTCCCCGGTGTCCTGGGGCCAATATTTATCCCTCAACCAACATCAATAAAAACAGATGATCCGATCATTATCACATAGCTGTTTGTGGGAGCTTGCTGTGCGCAAATTGGCTGCCTCAGGACGTGAAAGGCAGTGTAGAAATGCAAGTCTTTCTTTCTCTCTGTCCTTCTTTCATTCTTTCTTTCTCTCTTTCCTTCTCTCTGACTTTATTTCATTCTGTCTTTCTTCAGGATGTGTCAGTGATCTCATCCTGCCTATCTTAACGTGGAATTCAGCTATTTCTGTAAGTTTCAACAAGCATTTACCCGCTGAGTTCGCACAGGAGCCCCCCCCCCCCACCCATGGCTCTGAGTTTACAGGCCGACACCTCGTTAGCGGGAGCGGTTTGCCGAGAGTGCTCCGTTTACCCATGAGTTTTAACCCTGTCTTTCGCCTCCAGGTCGCTGTGTTGCTGTTGGACACTCAGGGAGCCTTTGACAGCCAATCGACCGTGAAGGACTGCGCCACCATCTTTGCCCTCAGCACCATGACGAGCTCGGTCCAGGTAGGGCAGGGAGCGAGGGAGATACGGTGGGGGGGAAGGAAACGCGTTGGGAAAGGGGCATCTGAGCTGAGAGAGGCCGTGGCCCACCAGCACAAGTGCTTTGAGTTGATTCACGTTCAGGAGAGGATTGGGCACAGGAACTGTCTTGTGTTAGCATTAATTAGATTCACAGAACGATACCGCACAGGAGGAGGCCATTCGGCCCATCGTGCCTGTGCCGGCTCTTTGAAAGAGCTCTCCACTTAGTCCCACTCCCCCCTGCTCTCTCCCCACAGCCCTGCACATTTTTTCCCTTCAAGTATTTCTCCAATTCCCTTTTGAAAGTTACTATTGAATCTGCTCCCACCGCCCTTTCAGGCAGCGCATTCCAGATCACAACAACTCGCTGCGTAAAAACATTCTCCTCATCTCCCCTCTGGTTCTTTTACCGATTATCTTCAATCTGTGTCCTCTGGTTACCCACCCTCCTGCAACCGGAAACAGTTTCTCCTTATTTACTCTATCAAAACCCTGCATGATTTTGAACACCTCTATTAAGTCTCCCCTTAATCTTCGCTGCTCTAAGGAGAACAACCCCAGCTTCTCCAGTCTCTCCACGTTACTTAAGTCCCTCATCCCTGGGACCATTCTAGTAAATCTCCTCCGCACCCTCTCCAAGGCCTTGACATCCTTCCTAAAGTGCGGTGACCAGAATTGGACACAATTCTCACGCTGGGGCCTAACCAGAGTTTTATAGAGGGGATAGTTTCAGAATAAGGGGTCGTCCATTTAAGACGGAGATGAGGAGGAATTTCTTCTCTCAGAGGGTCGTGAATCTGTGGAATTCTCCTCCCCAGAGAGCTGTGGAGGCGGAGTCATTGAATATATTCAAGGCTGAGATAGACAGACATTTGAGCTACAGGGGAGTCGAGGGTTATGGGGGAGCAGGCGAGGAAGTGGAGTTGAGGCCAAGATCAGATCAGCCACTGTTAAGTATGTGTATTGTATTGAACAATTAACACAAAGACTTAAACGTATAACTCAAACAGGTCTTTACTGGTTGGAGGTAGGGACTATACATAGGTCTTTACTTCATGCCCACAGGCGGGAACTGAGGGGAGATCAGTACCCACAGTACTATTTATACCCCTATGGCCAGGAGTGGTACTGCGTATCACTACGCCCAACAAGTAGTGCAGTCCTGTCCATAGGTTCAAAGTAGCACACATATTACATACACAACATTCCTCCCTTCCTAGCTTTACAGTCATCTCCCCATTTAACATAACGTAATAACATATATACATATATAACTTCAGGTTTACATAACAGAATAACATAGATACATAGATAACGTCATGTCAAAACAGATCACAGATTCAGTCTCTGCGGAAAACAGTTCACAGATTCAATCTCTGTGGTGGAGTCGGTTCACGTTGCTGGAGTGACTCATTCAATAGTCCTTCCATGGATTTAACAGTTTGAACTTCCGAACTGAATTGGCTCCGTTCGGAGGGACCACGTGTGTGATCTGGTAGAGGTAATAATGGTTCAGATGGGTCATCTTCTGTTTCGACTTTTCCTTTTTTGCTTCTTGGAGACTCTCTGGGCTCCACTGTCAGCTGCCAGCTGCATGCGCAGTTCCTCCTTCTCTCCCTCCTTTTTCCGTAGTAGAGCCACCTTCTCCCGATGTTCCGTAGACTTTCGGTGCTCCTCCATGATTTCTGTATGGTGGGAGTCGAAGTTACAAGTTGGGCAGGACAGGACATAGTAATATTCGGTGTCGTCCTGATCTAGGCCAGCGAGAGGGTCTTCTATTTCCTCCATACCCAGCTGGGCGTTAGCCAGCTTTTGTTCCAAGTCCAGACATCTTTCCTGAAGAGACTTCTTCATGCGTACCTCTTCATCCAGCTTTTTCTGGGCTTTCAGCAAGTCGTTTACTAATGACCTCATTTGAGATTTTACTACTTCAACTTCTTTTGGAGATTGATTGATCGGACTATTCAATCCCTCTACCGGAGCAGCTGTTTCAGCGGTCTGTTGTTCTACGTTGACGTGAGTCAGCGTACCTTTGGCATCCAAGGGCTGCTCTGTTGCAGTCATCTCAGTCTGTGTTGCCACCTCAGCTCTTCCAATAACCTTTGAGAGCTCCGAACCCCTTTCGTTTGAATATTGAAGTTCGTGTTCAAGTTTTTCCCATTTCAGAGTCCTGTCCTTCAGCATATGCAGGAGTTGGCTGACCGTTAACTCCTCTGACATCAGACGTTTTGTGTGCTCCTGCTCCATTTTCTCCATCAGCTGCTTCTGTTGTCTTTCCAGATTCTCCAACTCTATATCAAAGAACTCTTTCGTTGCATTCAACTCTTGCTCACAACGGCGAAGCATTTGTTCTAATTGCTGTTGTAGTTTGAAATGGAGTTGAGTTCGAGCCCGGTGTCCCTCAGAAATGGGCACATCAGTAGACTTGCCAGACTCAGAATCCACAGTTAAACTATGTTGTTGTTGCTCAGTGGAATTCTGTGCTGAAACTTTGTCTTTTGCACCTGAGTTGGGCTTACCATCATCCGTTCCAGAGTCTGGGCCGACTATCTTCACCGAGTTCTCACTCGTTATTGTTTGTAGGAAATGCCAGTCCATATTCATTTTCCTAATCCACTCCCGTCCTAGTAGTGGAGAACCTCCTTCAGATATCACATATAAGTCCATTATTTGACTGTCTTCGCCCTTGTGGACCACTGCAACCTCTATTTTCCTGATGGGGTACACTCTTTGCCCCGTGTATGTTTTCAATATAATCCCCGTATCCTGTAGGGGAATATGTTGGAATAACTTTCCGTAATCTTTCTTATTTATGACCGTCAATGCCGATCCAGTGTCCAATTCCAGTTTTACTTGGACTCCTTCTATCTGAAGAGTGACCCAAATTGTCTGGAGGTCTGCACCCTTACCAGCGTTGAGTACTCTTAAGCTAGCCAGTTCATTACAGCTTAAGCTAGCCAGTTCATTACTGCTAGCGTCTGAATCGGACTCCTGTTCGGTCACCTTGTGTACCTTTGCGTATTTTCCTTGCGGTGACTTCTTGTTGCTGGTCTTCTTCCCTGACCTGCATACTCTAGCTATATGTCCAAGCCTACCACAAGTTCTACATTCTTGGTTTTTAAACCAACACTGGTTCTGATCATGCGTTGTCTTTCCACAACGATAACATTTGCCAGAACTCACACCCAATTTGTGTGCACTGAGCTCCGGTGACCGTAGCTGCATTACTGCCGTGCCTCTCGCTGCGGCTTCGTATGCTGCTGCCATAGTGACCGCCTTCTCAAGCGTCAGCTCATTCTCCTCGAGCAGTCGCTTTTGTGTATCCTGTTTAAATAAACCACACACAAATTTGTCTCGAAGTGCCTCTGTCAGTCCCGTTCCAAACTGGCAATATTTCGCTAATTTACGCAATTCCAGCAAATAATCAGCATTGCTTTCATGCTGTAGCTGCCGATGTCGTAAAATTTAAATCGTTCCGCTAGCATCAGCGGCGTGGGGTTTAGATGATCTTTCAGGACAGTAACAATCTCATCGAACGTCTTATCCGCCGGTTCATCTGGTGATAACAGGTGTTTCAATTGCCCGTATGTCTTCGCACCCATTAAATTTAATAATGTTAGAGCTTTATCTTGGTCATGAATTTTATTGGCCTTACAATAATTTTTTACTCTTTCAACATATATGGCCCAATCTTCGAGGTCACTATCAAAGGTGCTAATATTCCCGTGTTTAGGCATTGTAGATTTGCAATTTCTCAGATTTTATTTTGTTTACTTGTTATCAAAGATGGCGGCTTCCCGCTCTTGCCGTCGTCCTCCGCCCACAAAATGGCGGTTTTCCCGCGCTTGGCGGTCTTCACCCGTCCCCCGACGCCGTCTCCCTTCAGCCCCCGAGTGCGGCCCTTATCTTTGGTTCCGATCGCTGGCCCGCGCTGCGCCTCGCACTTGAAGCGGCTCCCGGCCTCTGGCTCACCCGCTCGCGCGGCTCTTGCTCGCTCCCTCCCGGGCTCTGGCTTACCCGCTCGCGCGTTTCACCGCGGCTCTTATCAGGGATTGCGATCGCCCTTATCTTCTCCAACTTCCCCAGCCCTGTCTTTGCAGCCAACACTGCACGGCTTACCCCACCACCTAGGTTGAACAAGGAAACTGCAGAAAGACTTCTGTCAGTCGCTGGAAGCTGTCAGGATGTTTGCTGCACTCCAGTGCTCAGTCGCTGATGGAGGCTTCAGAGTCCTAAAGCCTGTCGCTTCTAGTGGGGTGGTGATGTTTGAAACCTCTCTTCAACTGCCGCAGGGTAAGAACCTGACTCGTCGCCAGTGTTAAGTATGTGTATTGTATTGAACAATTAACACAAAGACTTAAACGTATAACTCAAACAGGTCTTTACTGGTTGGAGGTAGGGACTATACATAGGTCTTTACTTCATGCCCACAGGCGGGAACTGAGGGGAGATCAGTACCCACAGTACTATTTATACCCCTATGGCCAGGAGTGGTACTGCGTATCACTACGCCCAACAAGTAGTGCAGTCCTGTCCATAGATTCAAAGTAGCACACATATTACATACACAACAGCCACGATCTCATTAAATGGCGGAGCAGGCTCGAGGGGCCGAATGGCCTGCTCCTGCTCCGATTCCTTATGTTCTTATGTTTAGCATAACTTCCTTGCCAAGGATCCCGTGTGCTTTTTAACAGCCTTCTCAATGTGTCCTGCCACCTTCAAAGACTCGTGTACGTACACCCCCAGGTCTCTCTGTTCCTGCACCCCCTTTAAAATTGTTCCATTTAGTTTATATTGCCTCTCCGCATTCTTCCTACCAAAATGAAATACTTCACCCTTCACTGCGTTAAACTGTATCTGCCATGTGTCTGCCCAGTTCACTGTCTGTTGCTATCCTCCTCACTTTTTACTACATTTCCGAGTTTCGTATCATCTGCAAACTTTGAAATGGTGCCCTGTACACCCAAGTCCACATCATTAATATATGTTTAAAAGTGCAGTGTTCCCAACACCGACCCCTGGAGGACACCACTTGCACACCTCCCACCAGTCTGAAGAACAACCGTTCACCACCACTACTCTCTGCTTTCCGTCCCTGAGCCAGTTTCGTATCCACGCTGCCGCTGTCCCTTTATTCCCGAGGGATTTAATTTTGCTAACAGGTCTTTCCGCTTTATTTCAGGTCTATAATTTAACAAACAACATTCAGGAGGATGATCTACAGCATCTTCAGGTGGGTCAGTATGGCTCGTGTGTAATGTAGCCGAGTTTGCGGATGATACAAAGATGGGCGGGAAAGCAAGTTGTGCAGAGGACTCAAAGAATCTGCAAAGGGATATAGACAGGCTGAGTGAGTGGGCAAACATTTGGCAGATGGAGTATAATGTAGGAAAGTGCGAGGTTATCCACTTTGGCAGGAAAAATAAAAAAGCAAATTTTTATTTAAATGGAGAGATTACAAAATGCTACAGTTCAGAGGGACCTGGGGGTCCTTGTGCACGAAACACAAAAAGCTAGCATGCAGGTACAGCAAGTAATCAAAAAGGCAAATGGAGTGTTGGCCTTTATTTCAAGGGGGATGGAGTATAAAAGCAGGGAAGTCCTGCTACAACTGTACAGGGTATCGGTGAGACCACACCTGGAGGACTGCGTACAGTTTTGGTCTCCTTATTTAAGGAAGGATATACTTGCATTGGAGGCAGTTCAGAGACGATTCACGAGGTTAATTCCAGAGATGAGAGGGTTGTCTTATGAAGAAAGGTTGAGCAGGTTGGGCCTGTACTCGGAGTTTAGAAGAATGAGAGGTGATCTTATTGAAACATATAAGATACTGAGGGGGATTGACAGGGTAGATGCAGAGAGGATGTTTCCCCTCGTGGGGAAATCTAGAACTCGGGGGCACAGTTTCAGAATAAAGGGTCGCCCTTTTAGAACTGAGATGAGGAGGAATTTCTTCTCTCAGAGGGTCGTAAATCTGTGGAATTCTCTGCCCCAGAGAGCCGTGGAGGCTGGGTCATTAAATACATTTAAGGTGGAGATAGGCAGATTTTTGCAAGATAAGGAAGTGAAGGGTTATGGGGAGCGGGCAGGGAAGTGGCTTTGAGCCCAAGATCAGCCATGATCTTATTGAATGGTGGAGCAGGCGCGAGGATCCAAGTGGCCTATTCCTGCTCCTATTTCTTATGTTCTTATGTGTAACAGGTGTCCTGTTTGTAACCTTCTGCCCCCAGACCGTTTCCTGTGAGCTGCGCTTTGCTGCGGGCGGCCTGTTTCTTTTAGTGCGCGGTCCCTTTAAATTTCTGCGCCCGCCCGGTATTTACAGTGCAAAAGCCGGTGAGCGGCCTGTGCGGGACCTTTGAGATCACCGTGCGGCCGGGCGTGCGTGTGCCTTAGCAGGAACATCACCCCGGAGCGCTCACATTCCCAGCTGATTCGACTGACCTGAAATGTACGGGATCCCCCCTTTACGAACATACGGAAAAGGACGGGTCAGGCAGCATCTGCGGAGAGAGGAACAGAGTTAACGTTTCAGCTCGATGACCTTTCGTCGGAACTGGAAGATGGTAGAGATTTAACAGTTTTGAAGTGAGTACAGAGGCAGGGAAAGGGGGGGCTGGTGCAGGGAAAGAACAAAAGGTCTGTGATAGGGTGGAGGGCAGGAGTGATTAAATGACACAAGGGATGATGGTGCACAGAAAGACTTGCATTTCTCCCGCGCCTTTCACGGCCTCAGGACTTCCCAAAGCGCTTTACAGCCAATGAAGTACTTTTGTTGAATGGTGCTCACTGTTGTAATGTAGGAAACACGGCAGCTAATTTGAGCACAGCAAAATCCCACAAACAGCAATGTGTAAAAGACCAGATCATCTCTGAAGGATAAATATTGGGCCCAGGACACCGAGGAGAACTCCCCTGCTCTTCTTCCAATAGTGGCCGTGGGATCTTTTATGTCCACCTGAGAGGGCAGGCGGGGCCTTGGTTTAATGTCTCATGCCTAAGACGGCACCTCCGACAGTGCAGCGCTCCCTCAGTACTGCCCCTCCGACAGTGCGGCGCTCCCTCAGTACTGACCCTCCGACAGTGCGGCGCTCCCTCAGTACCGCCCCTCCGACAGTGCGGCGCTCCCTCAGTACTGCCCCTCCGACAGTGCGACGCTCCCTCAGTACCGCCCCTCCGACAGTGCGGCGCTCCCTCAGTACCGCCCCTCCGACAGTGCGGCGCTCCCTCAGTACCACCTCTCCGACAGTGCGGTGCTCCCTCAGTACTGCCCCTCCGACAGTGCGGCGCTCCCTCAGTACCACCCCTCCAACAGTGCGGCGCTCCCTCAGTACTGCCCCTCCGACAGTGCGGCGCTCCCTCAGTACTGCCCCTCCGACAGTGCGGCGCTCCCTCAGTACTGCCCCTCCGACAGTGCGGCGCTCCCTCAGTACTGCCCCTCTGACAGTGCGGCGCTCCCTCAGTACTGACCCTCCGACAGTGCGGCGCTCCCTCAGTACCGCCCCTCCGACAGTGCGGCGCTCCCTCAGTACTGCCCCTCCGACAGTGCGGCGCTCCCTCAGTACCGCCCGTCCGACAGTGCGGCGCTCCCTCAGTACCACCCCTCTGACAGTGCGGCGCTCCCTCAGTACCGCCCCTCCGACAGTGCGGTGCTCCCTCAGTACTGCCCCTCCGACAGTGCGGCGCTCCCTCAGTACCGCCCCTCCAACAGTGCGGCGCTCCCTCAGTACTGCCCCTCCGACAGTGCGGCGCTCCCTCAGTACTGCACTGTGACTGTCAGCCTGGATTATGGGCTCAAGTCTCTTGGAGTGGGACTTGAGTCCACAACCGTCTGACTCAGAGGCGAGACTACCACCCACTGTACAAGGCAAAAGAGGGTGATAACGAGACTGGAAGGCTGTAAAGGGCCTATGTAGGAAGCTTAACAACTTGAGACATTCACCACCACTCCCATTTTCTCTCAGACAGCAGGTGCTGGTCACGGTAAAGCTGTAACCTCCGTCTCCTCTTCTGTTCCAGCTCTTCACGGAGTACGGGCGCCTGGCCTTGGATGAGACATCGCTAAAACCTTTCCAGGTAAGAGGACCGCAGCCTCAGGGACAATAAACAGCAAAAACCAACCTTCAGTTACCTCAATCCCCAGTCACTCCCTCGTTTATGTTTGCAGGCAGTGTTAATGTTCCTAATTTCTCCCCCCCACTTTAGGTTTTCAGCGCTCTGTCCCTCGGGTCGAGTGCAGAGCCAGTTGGGCAGAGGTGTTAACAAGGCTCTTCCCTGGGTTTGATCACTCCCTTCAGTGGCTTTGGTTTAGGGAGGTTTGGCGACAGGTTGTCCTCTCAGCATCAAGAGATGTGTGGCCAGTAAAGAAAGAAGGAACTCCCATTTCTCCCGCACCTTTCACCACCTCAGGACGTCCCAAAGCCGTTTTACAGCCAATGAAGTACTTTTTGAAGTGTGCTCACTGTTGTAATGTAGGAAACGCGGCAGCCAATTTGCGCACAGCAAGCTCCCACAAACAGCAATGTGATAATGACCAGATCATCTGTTTTCATGATGTGGGTTGAAGGATAAATATTGATCCCAGGACACCAGGGGAGAACTCCCCTGCTCTTCTTCCAATAGTGGCTGTGGGATCTTTTACATCCGCCCGAGAGAGCAGACGGGGCCTCGGTTTAACGTCTCATCCGAAAGACGGCACCTCCGACAGTGCAGCGCTCCCTCAGTACCGCCCCTCCGACTGCGCGGCGTTCCCTCAGTACTGCCCCTCTGACAGTGCAGTGCTCCCTCAGTACTGCCCCTCCGACAGTGCGGCGCTCCCTCAGTACTGCCCCTCTGACAGTGCGGCGCTCCCTCAGTACTGCCCCTCCGACAGTGCGGCGCTCCCTCAGTACCGCCCCTCCGACAGTGTGGCGCTCCCTCAGTACTGGCACCGGGAGTGTCGGCCTGGATTATGTGCTCAAGTCTCTGGAGTGGGGGATTGAACCCACGACCTTCTGAGTCTGAAGCAAGAGAGAGGGAGAGAGTGCAATCCATTGAGCCACGGCTGACATCTGAAGCCATTTTAACGCGGCGCTCACTCTGTCCTGTAGACGCTGCTGTTCCTGGTGCGGGATTGGAGCTTTCCCTACGAGTTTCCGTACGGATTGGAAGGAGGCAAGAGATTCCTGGAGAGGCGACTAGAGGTAAGGATCAGATACATTCATTCCCTACATTCTGCTCTTCCCACCTGATTGTCCGGTGCAGACAGCTACCAGCCTCCAAGCCCGTTTGAACTGATTAAAGGACTCGATCGGGTCGATAGAGAGAAACTATTTCCTCTCGTGGGGGGAGTCCAGAACAAGGGGGCAGAACCTTAATACAAAAGCAAAATACTGCGCATGCTGGAAATCTGAACTAAAAACAGAAAATGCTGGACATACTCAGCAGGTCAGGCAGCATCTGTGGGGAGAGAAACAGAGTTAACGTTTCATCGTCAGAACTGGAAAAAGTTGGAGATGGAACAGGTTTTTAAGCAAGTGTAGGGGCCGGGAGAGGGGGGAGGGGAGGAAAGAACAAAAGGGAAGGTCTGTGATAGGGTGGAAGGCAGGAGAGATTAAGAGACAAAAGGGATGATGGTGTGAGGCAAAAGGAGATGGTAATGGGACAAGTTAAGAAACAAAAGATGACTCTAGATGAAATGTAAATGGCAATGGCAGAATGATCGACAGCTGCCATGTGAGAGAGAGAAAGAAAATGAAAACAAGATAGGGGCAGAGGTTATGGCCTGAAATTGTTGAACTCGATGTTGAGTCCAGAAGGCTGTAAAGTGCCTAATCGAAAGATGAGGTGCTGTTCCTCGAGCTTACACTGAGCTTCATTGGAACAGTGTAAGAGGCCGAGGACGGAGAGATCAGAGTGGGAGTGGAGCGGAGAATTAAAGTGATGAGCAACCGGAAGCTCAGGGTCACCCTTACGGACTGAACGGAGGTGTTCCGCAAAGCGGTCACCCAATCTGCGTTTGGTCTCCCCAATGTAGAGGAGACTGCATCGTGAGCAGCGAATACAGTGTACTAGGTTAACCTTAATAAACCTTAAAATTAGAGCCAGGCTGTTCAGGGATAACGTCACACAAAGGGGATTGGAAACCTGGAGCTCTCTCCCCCCGCAAAGAGCTGTGGAGGCTGGGCGGGGGTGGGAGGGTGGGATCAATTGAAAATGTCAAAACTAAGTTATATGAATCAGTCATTCATGAAAGAATGACTTATGAAATAATACTGGGTGGCCTGCTGGTGGCGCTGTCCAGGGAGAGTATAAATACTCGGGCACAGGCCCAGCTTGCTCAGGACATTCTTAACAGGAACTAGTGAAGGACACAACTAGACCTCCATGTTGTAAAACAGTTGATTAAAGCTTTGTTTAACGCTTAGACCAAGTGCCTAGTAGTTTTCTTACGTCAGTGAGTTTGATCAGCTCGTGGTAGGAAGTGGAACCTGGGAGAGCTCAGTTAGCGAGTGTCCTCCACGAGCCAGTCCATAGCGGGGGGAGGTTGGGATGTGGGGCGGGATGGGTGGAACCCTGCCCGCGATGTGGGGCGGGATGTGGGGGCAGGATGGGTGGGACCCCGCCCGTGATGTGGGGCTGGATGTGGGGCGGGATGGGTGGGGAACCTGCCCGCGGTGTGGGTGGGCGGGATGTGGGGCGGGATGTGTGGGCGGGATGTGGGGCAGGGTGGGTGGGCGGGATGTGGGACGGGATGGGTGGGACCCCGCCCGCGATGTGGGGCGGGGTGGGCGGGATGTGGGGCGGGACCCCGCCCGCGATGTGGGGCGGTGTGGGTGGGCGGGATGTGGGGCGGGGGATGGGTGGGACCCCGCCCGCGATGTGGGGCGGGATAGGTGGGACCTCGCCCGCCCGGTCGCTGACACGCTGCATGCTCCTTTATCGCCCTCAGGTCAGAGCCCACCAGCACGAGGAGCTGCAGCTGGTGCGGAGGCACATCCACTCCTGCTTCAGCAACATCTACTGCTTCGTCATGCCCCACCCGGGGCTCAAGGTGGCCACCAACCCCACCTTCGACGGCAAGCTGCGAGGTAGGTGCCGGCATCGAAGGGAAGCTCCAGTATTCGCACCGGGTATCTTGTGCGAACAATTTATACTGTCCCTCAGGACGTCCCAAAGCCCTTCACAGCCAATGAAGTAATTTGTTTTTGAAGTGTGGTCACTGTTGTAATGTGGGAAACCCAGCCACCAATTTGCGCACAGCAAGCTCCCACAAACAGCAATGTGATAATGACCAGATCATCTGTTTTAGTGATGTTGGTTGAGGGATAAATATTGGCTCCAGGACACCAGGGAGAACTCCCCCTGCTCTTCTTCCAATAGTGGCCGTAGGATCTTTTATGTCCACCTGAGAGAGCAGACGGGGCCTCGGTTTAACGTCTCATCTGAAAGACGGCCCCTCCGACAGTGCAGCGCTCCCTCAGTACTGCCCCTCCGACAGTACGGCGCTTCCTCAGTACTGCCCCTCCGACAGTGCGGCGCTCCCTCAGTACTGCCCCTCCGACAGTACAGCGCTCCCTCAGTACTGCCCCTCCGATGGTGCAGTGCTCCCTCAGTACCGCCCCTCCGACAGTGCGGCGCTCCCTCAGTACCGCCCCTCCGACAGTGCAGCGCTCCCTCAGTACTGCCCCTCTGACAGTGCGGCGCTCCCTCAGTACTGCCCCTCCGACAGTGCAGCGCTCCCTCAGTACTGCCCCTCCGACAGTGCGGCGCTCCCTCGGTACTGCCCCTCTGACAGTGCAGCGCTCCCTCAGTACTGCCCCTCTGACAGTGCGGCACTCCCTCAGTACCGCCCCTCCGACAGTGCGGCGCTCCCTCAGTACTGCCCCTCCGACAGTGCAGCGCTCCCTCGGTACTACCCCTCCAACAGTGCGGCGCTCCCTCAGTACTGCCCCTCCGACAGTGCAGCGCTCCCTCGGTACTGCCCCTCTGACAGTGCGGCGCTCCCTCAGTACTGCCCCTCCAACAGTGCGACACTCCCTCAGTACTGACTCATCAAACACTCCAAGGGCAGGTACAGCACGAGTTAGATACAGAGTAAAGCTCCCTCTACACTGTCCCATCAAACACTCCCAGGGCAGGTACAGCACGGGTTAGATACAGAGTAAAGCTCCCTCTACACTGTCCCATCAAACACTCCAAGGGCAGGTACAGCACGGGTTAGATACAGAGTAAAGCTCCCTCTACACTGTCCCATCAAACACTCCCAGGGCAGGTACAGCACAGGTTAGATACAGAGTAAAGCTCCCTCTACACTGTCCCATCAAACACTCCCAGGGCAGGTACAGCACGGGTTAGATACAGAGGTCGATAGATTCTTGTTAGAAAAGCGACATGGAAGCAAGGCGGGTAGATGGAGCTAGGTCGCAGATCAGCCCCAATCTAATTGAATGGCGGAACAGGCTCGAGGGGCTGAATGGCCCCCTCCTGTCCCGATGACTGGAGCCTGGTGCTTGCAGAGAGCTTGCTGTTCATCAGCGAGTCCCACAGAAACAGCTCAGGTGGAGTCCAGGTGCCCACCATTGTGTTTGACTGCAACTGCCAATTTAAACACACCCCCCCCACCCTACCGCTCCCTCGCCCTCTCTGCTGTCTGTGACCCCCAACCCACCCCGCCAGTCTGCCAGCTGTGGGGAAAAGGAGGTCATAATAACCCGCCGTCTCCCGCTCCTGTGGCCCTGCCCTCGTGCCCCTCCCCGCCCGTGGTGCTGAACTCTGAACTCTTCTCAGATATCGACGAAGAGTTCAAGATTCACCTGGAAAGCCTGGTACACCTCCTGCTCAGTCCTCCAAACCTGGTCGAGAAGGAGATCGGCGGATCCAAAGTCAGCTGCAGAAACCTGATGGAATATTTTAAGGTAGGGCCCCCTCCCACTTGAGCGGTTTTTGGACGCTTCCTGTCTTTATTACTAAAGGCACGGCAACAGAAATACCGGAGGCAAACGCGCCGCGACCACGGGACGCAGGACTCCCGAGACACCGTACTGGCAGCCCGCGTCCTTTCCCTCTCGTCCCCTTCACAGAGGGAATGGGAGGATTCGACTGTGCACCAGTCGCTGAAGGTAAGCATGCAGGTGCAGCAGGCGGTTAAGAAGGCAAATACATAGATACATAGAAGATATGAGCAGGAGTAGGCCATTCGGCCCCTCGAGCCTGCTCTGCCATTCAATGAGGTCATGGCTGATCTTCCAAATTCAGTACCCTGTCCCTGCCTTCTCCCCATATCCCTTGATCCCTTTAGCCTTAAGAAATATATCCAACTCCTTCTTGAATATATTTAATGAATTGACCTCAACTGCCTTCTGTGGTAGAGAATTCGACAGGTTCACCACTCTCTGGGTGAAGAAATTCCTCCTCATCTCAGTCCTAAATGGCTTACCCCTTATCCTTAGACTGTGACCCCTGGTTCTGGACTCCCCGGCCATCGGGAACATGTTGGCCTTCATATCAAGGGGGTTCGAGTATAGGAATAGGGATACCTTACTACAGCTGTACAAGGTGCTGGTGAGACCGCACCTGGAGTATTGTGTACAGTTTTGGTCGCCCCATCTGCGGAAGGATGTTCTTGCCATGGAAAGAGTGCAACGGCGATTCACCAGGCTGATACCTGGAATGGCGGGAATGACCTACGAAGAGAGATTAAATAGTTTGGGCTTGTACTCACTGGAGTTTAGAAGATTGAGAGGGGATCTCATCGAAACATATAAAATTATGGCAGGCCTGGACAGGCTGAATTCAGAGAGAATGTTTCCAATGGCCGGGGAGCACAGAACCAGGGGCCACAGTCTAAAAATAGCGGGCAAATCATTTAAAACAGAGATGAGGAAGAATTTCTTCACTCAAAGAGTGGTGAGCCTGTGGAATTCCCTGCCACAGAGGGCTGTGAAGGCTAATTCAATAAATATTTTCAAGAGAGAATTGGATATATTTCTGAAGGCTAAGGGGATTAAGGGTTACGGAGAAAAGGCGGGGACGGGGTACTGAACTGGTAAGATCAGCCATGATCTCATTGAATGGCGGAGCAGGCTCGAAGGGCCGAATGGCCTACTCCTGTTCCTATCTCTATGTATCTATGTATCTATGTAACATCCTTCCTGCATCTAGTCTGTCTAGTCCTGTTAGAATTTTATAAGTTTCGATGAGTGTGGTAAACCACTGTTATTGTTGTTCACTGTTGTTGTTGTTGTTGCACACTGTTGTATCTATGCATGCCTCAGCTGGCTCCGCCCCTGGCTCCACCCACATGCCCAGGTATAAAGGTGACTGCTCTGCAGCCCCCTGCCTTCTTGGAAACCAGTCAACCACGAGAGGCATGCTCTGTTCTTTGTTAATAAAAGCCTTTTAGTTACTCTCCTAACTCTCCGTCTTTTATGAGTAATTAATAGCGCATCAATTTTATTAACAAAAACAAAATGTCGGCACCAAACGCTGAGCAGCAGGCGCTGCAGCAAATGACGGCACCAAACGCTGAGCAGCAGGCGCTGCTGCATGCCCTCAGACCAACATGCCTGGACCTAGACCCTCAAGAGGCGGGTTCGTCTACCAAGTTCGCACAATGGCTGCGTTGCTTCGAAGCTTACCTGGAAGCCTCAGCTGTGAAACTAGATGGAAACAAACTAAAAATCCTGGCCTCCAAGGTGGGCCACCAAGTCTACACGCTCATCCAGGACGCGACTACCTACGCAGCGGCTATCGATCTGCTAAAAGGACAATACACACGCCCGGTAAATACGGTTTATGCCAGACACCTCCTGAGATCCTGCAAACAGCAGTCCGGGGAATCGGTGGAGGCATTCCTACGGGCACTACAGATACTCGGCCGAGCCTGCGATTGTAAAGAGGTATCGGCCGCGACACACACGGAGGGACTTATCCGAGATGCTTTCGTTGCGGGCCTCAAGTCCGACTACTCCCGGCAGAGACTGCTGGAGAAGGGCGAAATCGACCTGAAGAAGGCAGTGTCCCTCGCGCTCTCGCTAGACGCGGCCCACCGGAATATGGACGCTTTCTCCCCTAACCGCTCCGCACCGTGGACGCCGCAACCTTGGGTCATGGGACCGCCACCCCCGGCACCAACTGCTGCAGCGATGTCCAAGGGCCCGAAATGTTACTTTTGTGGCCAGGCAAAACACCCCAGAGCACGCTGCCCGGCGAAAAACGCTACCTGCTCTGGCTGCGGGAAGAAAGGACACTACGTCAGCGCCTGCAAAGGTAAAACCGCTAACGCCAGCAGCGCCGCGTGTGAACCATGGGGGCAGCCATCTTGTCCGCCATCTTGGACACCTCCAGCCGCGTGCGGATCGGGATCATGGGCGCAGCCATTTTGTCCGCCATCTTGGACGCCTCCAACTCCAATCGCAGGTGACCCGGACTCAACCACCGCCTCGTCTGACGACCACAGCGACTCGCTCGACCATACGCTGGCCTCCGTGACGCTGGACCAATCTCTCCCTCACCAACTGTCCAGGTCCATGATGGACATTACGGTAAACGGCCGCGCCACTACCTGCCTTTTCGACAGCGGGAGCACGGAGAGCTTTATCCACCCCGACACGGTGCGCAGTTACTCTCTCCCGGTCCGGCCAATGCGCCATCGGATCTCTATGGCTTCCAAATCCCATTCAGCAGACGTCGGTGGCTACTGTGTAGTGACCCTTTCAGTAAGGGGCACAGAATACAAAAATTTTAAACTTCTTGTCCTGCCCCATCTCTGCGCTGCCGTTCTACTGGGGTTGGATTTTCAGTGCCACCTTAAAAGTGTCACATTAGCGTACGGCGGACCCCTCCCCCCACTCACAGTCTGCAGCCAGCAGCTTTTAAATCGCCCGCCGCGCACCATTTGCAGCCTCTCCACGCTTAAAGTCTCCCCCCCCCTTGTTCGCTAACCTCACCCGCGACTGTAAGCCCATCGCTACCAAAAGCAGGCGGTACAGTGCCGGGGATAGGAGCTTCATTAAATCCGAAGTAGCAAGACTTCTGAAGGAAGGGATTATTGAGGGTAGCACTAGCCCATGGCGAGCACAAGTGGTGGTAGTGAAGACTGGCGAAAAACAGCGCCTAGTTATTGACTACAGCCAGACGATCAACCGCTACACCCAGTTAGATGCATACCCACTCCCCCGCATATCTGACATGGTCAATCAGATAGCACAATACCGGGTGTTCTCGACGATTGATCTGAAGTCGGCATACCACCAGCTCCCCATCAGGGCTGAGGACCGCCAGTACACAGCTTTTGAAGCTGACGGTCGTCTCTACCACTTCCTCCGAGTCCCCTTCGGCGTCACCAATGGGGTTTCGGTCTTCCAAAGGGAGATGGACCGAATGGTTGACCAGAACGCGCTGCAGGCCACCTTCCCCTATCTAGACAACGTCACCATCTGCTGCCACGACCAGCAGGACCATGACGTTAACCTAGAGAAATTCCTCCGTACGGCCCAGCGGCTGAATCTAACATACAACAAGGACAAATGTATGTTTCGCACCACGCGCCTCGCCATTCTTGGCTGCGTAGTGGAGAATGGAGTCATCGGCCCCGACCCCGACAGAATGCGCCCCCTTATGGAGCTCCCCCTCCCCCACTGCCAAAAAGCACTGAAGAGATGCCTAGGGTTTTTCTCTTACGATGCTCAGTGGGTGCCCAACTATGCGGACAAAGCCAGACCCCTCATCAAGTCCACCTCCTTCCCACTGACAGCAGAGGCATGTGCAGCCTTCACTCTCATAAAAAGAGATATTGCGAAGGCCACAATGCACGCAGTGGATGAGTCCATCCCTTTCCAAGTGGAGAGCGACGGATCCGACTTTGCCCTAGCTGCAACCCTTAACCAGGCGGGGAGACCCGTGGCCTTTTTCTCAAGGACCCTCCAAGGCCCCGAGATTCGACACTCCTCTGTCGAAAAGGAGGCCCAGGCCATTGTGGAAGCGGTGCGACATTGGAGGCATTACCTGGCCGGAAAACGATTTACCCTGCTCATTGACCAGCGTTCAGTAGCTTTTATGTTTAACAATAAGCAGAGGGGCAAAATCAAGAACGACAAGATCTTGAGGTGGAGAATTGAACTCTCCACCTACAATTACGATATCTTGTACCAGCCCGGGAAACTCAATGAGCTCCCAGATGCCCTATCACATGGTACATGCGCCAACGCGCAGGTTGATAGACTGCAGACCCTCCACAATGACCTCTGCCACCCGGGGGTCACTAGGTTCTTCCATTTCATCAAATCCCGTAACCTGCCCTACTCCATCGAGGAGGTCAGGACCATGACCAAGAACTGCCAGATCTGTGCCGAGTGCAAACCGCATTTTTATAGGCCAGACAGAGCAAGCCTGATCAAGGCCACTCGCCCCTTCGAGCGCCTGAGCGTCGATTTTAAAGGGCCCCTCCCCTCCTCTGACCGCAACGTGTACTTCCTCAACATAATTGATGAGTACTCCCGTTTCCCGTTTGCCATCCCTTGCCCAGACATGACCAGTACCACGGTCATTAAATGTCTGAATGACCTTTTCGCCTTGTTCGGCTTCCCTAGCTATATCCATAGCGACCGGGGCTCATCCTTTATGAGGGACGAACTCCGTCAGTACCTGCTCACGAGAGGTATTGCAACAAGCAGAACCACCAGCTACAACCCCCGGGGGAACGGCCAGGTGGAAAGAGAGAACGCGACGGTTTTACCTTTTGTAAATCCATGTTGACTTTGTCCGACGCTGTCACTGTTTTCCAAGTGCTCTGCTATTACATCTTTTATAATGGACTCTAGCATTTTCCCCACTACCGATGTCAGGTTTACCGGTCTATAATTCCCCGTTTTCTCTCTACCACCTTTTGAATAGTGGGGTAACATTAGCTACCCTCCAATCCATGGGAACTGTTCCAGAGTCTATCGAATTTTGGAAGATGACCAGCAATGCATCTACTATTTCTAGGGCCACTTCCTTAAGTACCCTAGGATGTAGATTATCAGGCCCTGGGGATTTATCGGCCTTCAATCCCGTCAATTTCCCTAACACCATTTCCCGACAAATACTGATTTCTTTCAGTTCCTCCCTCTCATTAGACC
This sequence comes from Somniosus microcephalus, assembly GCF_052327205.1. NCBI lineage: Eukaryota > Metazoa > Chordata > Chondrichthyes > Squaliformes > Somniosidae > Somniosus > Somniosus microcephalus. The sequence goes on along the minus strand of NW_028225180.1, from coordinate 86,702,250 downwards.
TGACATCTCTGGGAGGTTATTTGTGTCCTCCTTTGTGAAGACAGAACCAAAGTATGTATTTAATTGGTCTGCCATTTCTTTGTTCCCCATTATAAATTCCCCTGATTCTGACTGCAAGGGACCTACATTTGACTTCACCAATCTTTTTCTCTTCACATATCTATAAAAGCTTTTACAGTCAGTTTTTATGTTCCCTGCTAGCTTTCTCTCATACTCTATTTTCCCCCTCTTAATTAATCCCTTTGTCCTCCTTTGCTGAATCCTAAACTGCTCCCAATCCTCCGGTTTGCTGCTTTTTCTGGCCAATTTATATGTCCTCTCCTTGGATCTTATGCTATCCCTAATTTCCCTTGTTAGCCACGGTTGAGTCACCTTTTTTGTTTTATTTTTATGCCAAACAGGGATTAACAAATTCTGTAGTTCATCCATGCGATCTTTGAATGTTTGCAATTGCCTATCCACCATCAACCCTTTGAGTAACATTCCCCAATCAATCCTACCCAACTCGCACCTCAGACCATCGTAGTCTCCTTTATTTAAATTCATTACCCTAGTCTCTGAGTCAACCACTTCACTCTCCATCTTAATGAAGATTTCTATCATATTATGATCGCTCCGACCCAAGGGGCCTCGCACAACAAGATTGCTAATTAATCCTTTCTCATTACATAATACCCAGTCTAAAATGGCCTGATCTCTAGTTGGTTCCTCGGCATATTGGTCCAGGAAACCATCTCGTATACACTCCAGGAATTCCTCCTCCACAGTATTGTTACTAATTTGGTTAGCCCAATCTATATGTAGATTAAAGTCATCCATGATAACTGCTGTGCCCTTATTGCACGCATCTCTAATTTCCCGTTTAATGCCATCCCCAACCTCCGCATTACTGTTTGGAGGTCTGTATACCACTCCCACTAACGTTTTCTGCCCCTTGGTATTTCTCAGTTCTACCCATACAGATTCCACATCATCAGAGCTAATATCCTTCCTTTCAATTGTGTTGATCCCCTCTTTAACCAGCAATGCTATCCCACCTCCTTTTCCTTTTTTGCCTATCTTTCCTGAATATTGAATACCCCTGGATGTTGAGTTCCCAGCCTTGGTCACCCTGGTGCCATGTTTCCATAATCCCAATCATATCATATCCATTTACCTCTATTTGCGCAGCTAATTCATCCACCTTATTATGAATGCTCCTCGCAAGGCCTTCAGGCTTGTTTTTTTAACACTGTTACACCTTTTAGAATTATTATTTACTGTGGCCATGTTTGATTTAAACCCTTGATTTCTCTGACTGCCACCTTTGTTTTTCTCCTTCCTGTCTTTTGCTTCTATCCTTGTTTCCCTTTCCTCTGTCTCCCTGCTCAGGTTCCCAACCCCCTGCCATTTTAGTTTAAACCCTCCCCCAGAGCACTAGCAAACACTCCCCCTAGGACATCGGTCCCAGTCCTGCCCAGGTGCAAACCGTCCGGTTTGTACTGGTCCTACCTCCCCCAGAACCGGTTCCAATGTCCCAGGAATTTGAATCCCTCCCCCTTGCACCATTCCTCTAGCCACGTATTCATCTGAAATATCCTTCTATTTCTACTCTGACTAGCACCTGGCACTGGTAGCAATCCTGAGATTACTACCTTTGAGGTCCTATTTTTTAATTTACCTCCTAACTCCCTATATTCAGCTTTTAGGACCTCATCCCATTTTTTACCTATATCGTTGGTACCTATATGCACCATGACAATTGGCTGTTCACCCTCCCCTTCCAAAATGTTCTGCAACCGTCCTGAGACATCCTTGACCCTTGCACCAGGGAGGCAACATACCATCCTGGAGTCACGTTTGCAGCCACAGAAATGCCTATCTATTCCCCTTACAATAGAATCCCCTATCACTATAGCTCTCCCACTCTTTTTCCTCCCATCCTGTGCAGCAGAACCACCCATGGTGCCAGGAAGTTGGCTGCTGCTGCCTTCCTCTGATAAGCCATCCTCCCCAACAATATCCAAAGTGGTATATCTGTTTGAGAGGGGGATGGTCACAGAGGACCCCTGCACTACCTGCCTGTGCCTACTACTCTGCCTGGTGGTCACCCATTCTCTTCCTGCCTGTGCAGCCTTTACCTGCAGTGTGACCAACTCCCTAAACGTGTTATCCACGACGTCCTCAGCATCGCGAATGCTCCAGTATGTATCCACTCGCAGCTCCAGTGCCGCAATGCGGTCTGTCAGTAGCTGCAGCTGGATACACGTCCCGCACACATAGTCGTCAGGGACACTGAAAGTGTCCCTGATTTCCCACATAGCGCAGGAGGAGCATACCACGGGGCCGAGCTCTCCTGCCATGACTTACCCTTTAATTAATTCAAATTAAGTTAAATCAAATCAATCCCACCAATTACACTACAATTAAATAATATACTTAAGGGCCCTTGTTTACCAGCAGTCCCTGCTACACCACAGAGACCCTAGAAACTATAAACCACAAAATTTAAGTTTGGAAAAAAGGAGAGAGAAATACTCACCAACCAGTCACTTACCTGCTTTCTGGTGACGTCACACTTCGATTACTTTTTACTTCTCTCCCTCCCTCTGAGCTCGGAGATTGGTAAACCTACCTGCTCCTCGCCTCTTTATATCACCGCCGCCGCCTCGCTCCACACAGGTCCGCCGCCGGTATGTTGGCCTTCATAGCGAGAGGGTTTGAGTACAGGAACAAGGATGTCTTGCTGCAGTTGTACAGGGCCTTGGTGAGACCACACCTTGAGTATTGTGTGCAGTTTTGGTCGTCTTATCTGAGGAAGGATGTTCTTGCCATGGAGGGAGTGCAGCGAAGATTCACCAGACTGATACCTGGGATGGCAGGAATGACATATGAGGAGAGATTGGGTCGATTGGGCTTGTATTCGCTAGAGTTTAGAAGAATGAGAGGGGACCTCATTGAAACTTATAAAATTCTAACAGGACTAGACAGACTAGATGCAGGAAGGATGTTCCCGATGGCGGGGGAGTCCAGAACCAGGGTTCACAGTCTAAGGATAAGGGGTAAGCCATTTAGGACTGAGATGAGGAGGAATTTCTTCACCCAGAGAGTGGTGAACCTGTGGAATTCTCTACCACAGAAGGCAGTGGAGGCCAATTCATTAAATATATTCAAGAAGGAGTTGGATATATTTCTTAAGGCTAAAGGGATCAAGGGATATGGGGAGAAGGCAGGGACCGGGTACTGAACTTGGATGATCAGCCACGATCTCATTGAATGGCGGAGCAGGCTCGAGGGGCCGAATGGCCTACTCATGCTCCTATCTTCTATGTTTCTATTCCCACGGAACCATCAGCCAAGCGGCCATATCTGACTGCGCGTCAAAGGCGGAGGAGGACCTTTGACCTCTGCGCGTGTGACGGAACGGCGGGCCGCGAGGGGAGCCTCCCCGTGTTCCTGCCGCACTTCTCCTCGTGGCGGGAGGCGCGCGCCCGGTGGGATTTGCTTGCAGCAACAGGCTCGTGCTGCCTTGCTTCACCGGGGTTTTAAACCGGGCCGGCCCAGCTTCGACGGAGGCTGCTCTGTAATCGGGGAATCCAGAATCAGACGGCGACAAGACACAACAACTTGTATTTAACGTTTTTAAAAACGTCTTAAGATGCTTCACAGCAGTGTAAAACAGACAGAAAATTGACACCGAGCCACATGAAGTGATATTGGGACAGGCGACCAAAGCTTGGCCAAAGAGGTCGGTTTTAAGGAGCGTCTTAAAGGAGGAGAGAGAGGCGGAGAGGTTTAGGGAGGGAATTCCAGAGCTCGGGGCCCAGGCGGCTGAAGGCACGGCCGTCAATGGTGGAGCAATGGAAATCGGGGGATGCTCAAGAGGCCAGAATTAGAGGAGCGCAGAGATCTCGGAGGGTTGTAGGGGCTGGAGGAGGTACAGAGATAGGGAGGGTTGTAGGGGCTGGAGGAGGTTACAGAGATAGGGAGGGTTGTAGGGCTGGAGGAGGTTACAGAGATAGGGAGGGTTGTAGGGCTGGAGGAGGTTACAGAGATAGGGAGGGTTGTAGGGGCTGGGGAAGGTTACAGAGATAGGGAGGGTTGTAGGGGCTGGAGGGCATTACAGAGATAGGGAGGGTTATAGGGCTGGAGAAGGTTACAGAGATAGGGAAGGTTGGAGGGGCTGGAGGAGGTTACAGAGATATGGAGAGTTGCAGGGGCTGGAGGAGGTTACAGAGATAGGGAGGGTTCTAGGGGCTGGAGGAGGTTACAGAGATAGGGAGGGTTGTAGGGCTGGAGTAAGTTACAGAGATAGGGAGGGTTGTAGGGCTGGAGGAGGTTACAGATATAGGGAGGATTGTAGGGCTGGAGGAGGTTACAGAGATAGGGAGGGTTGTAGTGGCTGGAGGAGGTTACAGAGATAGGGAGGGTTGTAGTGGCTGGAGGAGGTTACAGAGATAGGGAGGGTTGTAGGGCTGGAGGAGGTTACAGAGATAGGGAGAGTTGTAGGGGCTGGAGGAGGTTACAGAGATAGGGAGGGTTGTAGGGCTGGAGGAGGTTACAGAGATAGGGAGGGGTGTAGGGGCTGGAGGAGGTTACAGAGATAGGGAGGGTTGTAGGGCTGGAGGAGGTTACAGAGATAGGGAGGGTTGTAGGGCTGGAGGAGGTTACAGAGATAGGGAGGGTTGTAGGGCTGGAGGAGGTTACAGAGATAGGGAGGGTTGTGGGGCTGGAGGAGATTACAGCGATAGGCAGGGTTGTAGGGGCTGGAGGAGGTTACAGTGATAGGGAGGGTTGTAGGGCTGGAGGAGGTTACAGAGATAAGGAGGGTTGTAGGGCTGGAGGAGGTTACAGTGATCGGGAGTGTTGTAGGGACTGGAGGAGTTTACAGAGATAGGGAGGGTTGTCGGGCTGGAGGAGGTTACAGAGATAGGGAGGGTTGTAGGGCTGGAGGAGGTTACAGAGATAGGGAGGGTTGTAGGGCTGGAGGAGGTTACAGAGATAGGGAGGGTTGTAGGGCTGGAGGAGGTTACAGAGATAGGGTGGGTTGTAGAGCTGGAGGAGGTTACAGAGATAGGGAGGGTTGTAGGGGCTGGAGGAGGTTACAGAGATAGCGAGGGTTGTAGGGGCTGGAGGAGGTTACAGAGATAGGGAGAGTTGTAGGGCTGGAGGTGGTTACAGAGATAGGGAGGGTTGTAGGGGCTGGAGGAGGTTACAGTGATAGGGAGGGGTGTAGGGTCTGGAGGAGGTTACAGAGATAGGGAGGGTTGTAGGGGCTGGAGGAGGTTACAGAGATAGGGAGGGTTGTAGGGTTGGAGGAAGTTACAGAGATAGGGAGGGTTGTAGGACTGGAGGATGTTACAGAGATAGGGAGGGGTGTAGGGCTGGAGGAGGTTACAGAGATAGGGAGGGTTGTAGGGCTGGAGGAGGTTACAGAGATAGGGAGGGTTGTAGGGGCTGGAGGAGGTTACAGAGATAGGGAGGGTTGTAGGGCTGGAGGAGGTTACAGAGATAGGGAGGGTTGTAGGGCTGGAGGAGGTTACAGAGATAGGGAGGGTTGTAGGGGCTGGAGGAGGTTACAGTGATAGGGAGGGGTGTAGGGTGTGGAGGAGGTTACAGAGATAGGGAGGGTTGTAGGGGCTGGAGGAGGTTACAGAGATAGGGAGGGGTGTAGGGGCTGGAGGAGGTTACAGAGATAGGGAGGGTTGTAGGGGCTGGAGGAGGTTACAGAGATAGGGAGGGTTGTAGGGGGCTGGAGGAGGTTACAGTGATAGGGAGGGGTGTAGGGTCTGGAGGAGGTTACAGAGATAGGGAGGGTTGTAGGGTTGGAGGAGGTTACAGAGATAGGGAGGGTTGTAGGGCTGGAGGAGGTTACAGAGATAGGGAGGGGTGTAGGGCTGGAGGAGGTTACAGAGATAGGGAGGGTTGTAGGGCTGGAGGAGGTTACAGA